>NC_036856.1:4934273-4984273 GCF_002910315.2 Salvelinus sp. IW2-2015 | reverse complement strand
CATCTGGCAGTCCAATGGATGAATCTGGGTTTGCCGGATGCCAGGAGAACACTACCTGCCCCAATGCATAGTGCCAACTGTAATGTTTGGTGGAGGAGTAATAATGGTCTGGGGTTGTTTTTCATGGTTCGGGCTAGTCCCCTTAGTTCCAGTGAATAGAAATCTTAACGCTGCAGCATACAATGACATTCTAGACGATTCTGTGCTTCCAACTTTGTGGCAACAGTATGGGGAAGGCCCTTTCCTGTTTCAGCATGACAGCCCCCGAGCACAAAGCGAGGTCCATACAGAAATGGTTTGTCAGGATCGGTGTGTAAGAACTTGACTTACACACCGCACAGAGCCCTGACCTCAACTCCGTCGAACACCTTTGGGATGAGTTGCAATGCAGACTGCGATCCAGGGCCTACTCGCCCAACCTCACTAATGCTCTTGTGACTGAATGMAAGCAAGTCCCCGCAGAAATGTTCCAACATCTAGTGGAAAGCCTTCCCAGAAGAGTGGAGGCTGTTATAGCAGCAAAGGGGGGACCAACTCCATATTAATGTCCCTGATTTTGGAATGAGATGTTCGACGAGCAGGTGTCCACATACTTTTGGTCATATAGTGTATGTGCCACTTACAAAGTAAAAGCAACATGCAGAGTACATTCCAATACATTGCCTGTAAAGTAAGCAGAGTCAGAACGGCCCATAGCCTTTCTTCTGATTCTGTAGCATGAGGCAACTTGATGTACTAGTACACTCCCTGGACACGACACTAGTTACAATGCCTCTGCTGAAGGTTCTTTTAAAACACTACTTGAAGTACACTACTTGAAGGATTACTTTAGGATTACTTTATCCTAGGATAGGATAAAGTAATCCTTCTAACCCCCCCCCCCCCTTAAAAGAGTTAGATGCACTATTGTAAAGTGGTTGTTCCACTGGATATCATAAGGTGAATGCTNCGTACCTTCAGGCTCTGATCAGGCCCTACACCCAAACAAGGGCACTGCGTTCATCCACCTCTGGCCTGCTCGCCTCCCTACCTCTGAGGAAGTACAGCTCCCGCTCAGCCCAGTCAAAACTGTTCGCTGCTCTGGCACCCCAATAGTGCATCTAACCCTTAAAAGAGTTAGATGCACTATTGTAAAGTGGTTGTTCCACTGGATATCATAAGGTGAATGCACCAACTTGTAAGTCGCTCTGGATAAGAGCGTCTGCTAAATGACTTAAATGTAAATGTAAATGTACTTAAAATGTAGACTATATTTCGATCCGCATATTTTGTGGGAAACGTAAGAATGTTTAGGGATCACATAAGAGGTTACTGTCATTTCATGTACAGCCGACTAACATCAAATCCCAGAGGAACAAATGTAATCTACCGTGCAGTCTTTTTATGTTCTGTGTCTTCATTGAGTAAGGCACTTACCATAGAACGGTTCCGGTATCTTTTTCATCCGGTCTCTGCCATGCATCTACGCTGGTGTCCCATAGATTATACGTTGTCCTGTGATTATAATAATATACCCCTATTATAAGTATAGTCTATGTATTGATATCTTGCATTTCAACCAAGGTCAACATTTTACACGAGACGTGAGGACCATATACTTACTTATATGACAGGGACTAACGTGGCTGATATCTGGTAGTAACCATTGATCGATACTACCGCAATCAGATTGCGRTTCCTTCCTGTGTTGCTAGATGGCGCACGTGACTTCTAAAATCCTTGAAGACTCGCTGTCTCCGCTGCAAACGGTAAAATGAGCCGTCCCTCTTCAAAACAGGCTTTCCTGTTCAAAACTTCGACTCACATATACTTGACATATTGTCAACAATAGTCTCATCTGATTATGTGGATAAAACAACATTCGTTGGTGATACACAAATTAAAATAACAATACATMTTTTATTCAAGGTTCATTGGCCACTTATGACATTAACAGCGGGAGAGATGTTGATATAACTAATTAAAAGTTAGCCTACAAAAACAATTACTCAAGGACAAAAACGTCCATATTATCTTGGATATATGTGATCTTTGATAAATGTTATCGGAAGTAATTTTTAGGAATATAATTTTTGTCAAACTGGTATCCCTTTCAGGCCTAAAGGGCCTCGTTATTTCACACATATTCAGTGTTGTTTCCCCCTCTCCTCTCCTCTCCTGTCTCACATCTCACCGAGCAACACCTGGATTCGGATGCACCTGGTCAACTCTGGTTCATATCAGGCACGTTTCTTGTTGAAAGAAGCCAGAAGCAACGGTCTTTGTGCGATGTTATTTTACGCAAAATCTTCGTGTATAAAATGAAATGCCCCACTTCATAGTCTATGAAACTTGTAAGCAAGTGTTGGTGAGAAAAATTATCTACTTTTACGCAACATAAGACTAAATTGTGATCCATTCCTGGAGCAACAAGTGGCTGTGTTTAGTTTACATATGGTTGAATGTGCATGGGTTTTGCGCGCAGCAGAATATAAACGATTTTCGTCTACCAATTATGCACAACTCAATATCAAATATGACTTTTGCGCAAAAATATTGGTAGAATATGACAGCCATTTTCTCTTATAGAATGTATAACTCATTATTCTCAAGTGTATCTTCGCTACACAGCTCAAAGCAAAAGTTAAGAATTAGGTAGGCCATCATTTGGTGATCAGGTTTCTGTTGAGAAAATCAGAGCAGATGTTTTTCAATATCTTTACACATTTATTTGTCTTCCAGAACGAAGAATTACGTAAATACGACGTATGTCGTAAAAACGAAGAATTACGTCAAGGGCATTCAACATATCTTTGGCATCACACAGTAAAAAAAGACACCTCGAATATAAAATGCAGTGAAAAGACTTCAACGATACAAATCTCTTTCCAATATGAACTTCACTCCCTCATAAACTATACAAATATAGTGCATCTTTTCATTTAACGCATTGAAAGTACAAAAACGAAATCAAAAACAAATGTTTTGTAACATTGAACAATGATCGAACTGAGTGTCATTAGAAAATTATTTTCAATATGTCCTTTTTTTTTGCTCTACCAGGGTCGCCACACTGAGTCCGAGTTGCCTGTCGGTGCACCGGGGGACACCGCCGCTGGAACAGGCGTGTTGACCTGGTTCGCATACACGGGGATAACCGGACCGTTGGGTGCAAAAGCTGCGTTGGGGATGAGGAAGGCGAATTGTCCGTCTGAGGCAGGTACGAGCTGGAAACCGCCGTATACTTTAGTGGCTTCTGGTGACATGCTCTGGGGAGAGCCACCTTTACAAGGCAGGGGCATCACGTTGCCTTGCGGAGATGAGTTGGGCATCTGTACCATGGACTGGCCGAAGGAGGGGTGGGGAGGCCCGGCTGAAATCTGGTGCTGTGTGGGGTAGTTCATAGCGTTGATCTGCGTCATGCAACTGGCCAAGTGACCGAGAAGCCGCGTTCTGACCTCGGTGTTTACCCCCTCGCAGGTGGATAGGAACCGGGTGACTTCATTCGTGCACTCGTTGAATCCCGCTCTATATTTCCCCAGCACGGTGGGATCCGTGTTCAAAGCAGCTTTGGGAGAAAGAGAGAAAATTATAAACCACTGAGAGTACCGAGAAAAATGATACAAATTTAAATTCCGAACATGAACATTGCTCAAACTAAAAAAATATACATTTCAAGGCTCACCAATGGCTAACCTATATTGGCTATTATTGTGATATAGTCATCTATACAATAGCTATATTCAGAGACAATATGGGAGTGAGGATATGGGCCAAGTCTGTAACCTGACCACCGCCTTCTTATCGTTATCTAATCCGCAGAAGGAAGTCTGGAAGAAATCACCCCGGGTATTCACCGAGCAGCTACAGTCACTTACCAGTCATTTGCGCTCTCTGGAGGTTCCGGAGATGTTTCACCGTCATCTCCAGGATGTCTGCCTTTTCAAGTTTTGAGTGTCTAGAGCTCTGGAAAATGAAGAGTCATATTGTTAGGCTTGAAGATTGTCTCCTGGGAATTGCGTCAGGCGTTAATGTTTTCAATCAAGTTAATATGGTATTGTGATGGTAATAATTAATTTGTTATGAGAGTAATAACAGAAGACTTACATCTTTTTTGAGCGCGTCCAGGATAAGTGTTTTCAACTGTCCCAAGCTTTCGTTGATTCTGGCTCTTCTCCTTTTCTCCATGATAGGTTTGGATGACTAGAGAAAACAAATAAAAGAAATTGTTAGAATGATCGAACTTGCTCAAGGTGGATGAATGGTTCATGTTTCGCTATACCAGCCCGTGCGTAATTTTGGAGAGACGGAGAGAATATCGGCATTTGTAAAAAATAAAAATAAATGCTTTGACCGACTACTAACCTTCCTGTGCTCGGAAGCCGTCTTGGGTTTATCGGGTGTCGTGTTCATGCTGGCTGGGGTAGCAGCAACCGGAGAGGATGAGTTTTTTTCCATCATATCGGCAGGCATCTTCTGTCCGTCTGAAATATCCCTTCCACACATGCACCGGCAACTCGGTATTACAGTCCACTGTTGGTGGTTATTGACAAGCAGTCGGCACTTCTTCACAGTACCCTCTTATAAAATTCCAAATTCCGGGGGAACAAAATCCTTTTCTGTGTGGTGATGCACCTATGCGCGAGAGACAACTGTCCCCAAGAGAGCGGCAGGCTGAATTATGTCACGGAGTCGAAAGACCACTGTCTGCCAACGGACGCTGCGTCTGAGTAGAACGTAAAGGCACTTCGTGTTGGTCGTATTTATATCTGGGACTGCACGCGAACGGCTCGTGTGAAACTTCCCAAACTTTCTTTCCCACAGTAACTTTCTACCAATCAGCGTGAGGGACACGCGGCCGGAGGGGAGGATGGCTCGTGTTCGGCGCTCTTCCATTGGTTGTTTGGCGTTTGAGCGGGTGGCCAATGGCGCGCGGCCGGGTTTAGGGCACAACCGGGACTGCCTTCAATCATTCCGTTTACATATTAACACTTGAGCCCCTGACTACCAGCACAGAGTGCAGGGCTGACTTGGCATGCTGATCCCTAACTTTCAGGCGATACGCACAGGAGGTGATAACTCTACACACGATAATAGTGGCTATAGCACCCAATAGTACTATACAAACAATGCACTTTTCCACATAGCCTACTTGTATTATTTTCCACATACTTGTGGACTACAAGCCAGTAAATGTGTACATTCACAGAATATAACCTGTTCCAACAATAGTGTTTAAGGAAATAGCATAGTTTAGGTAATTTATGCAATGGTTCAAGAAACCAAATGTATAGTTCTTAATTAACAGTGCAGGCCTAATTAAGTAGGCTTGTTAGGCTATAATGTAATAACCTAGTATTGTTACAGTTTATATCATGTGATGTAAACTTGGGGAAAGAACCTGGCTGTCTCCTCTTAGATTGCCCTGTGTTGCAGTGAGGCTGAGAACTACAACCTCGATCAAGTGTGCACTGCGTGAGTTCAAAAATCATCTCAACTTTAACCTGTCAAGATTGGAGCAGTATTTCTTTAATGCGCCCCACCGCTGTACAAATTTGGCATTTTGACATCTGTCGGCATGCGAGCGCTATTGTGAATGTGGAGCACGTGCCAGGATGTTTTATGAGCGCAGTGGTTGAGGTTTGGCTGCCGGGCTAGGGGTGGCGGTGGTGGTTTACATTACAGGGAAGGTAAATAGCAGCTGCTGTTTTAAAAGCCTGGGAAAACCACGCCTACTGAGAGCTCGATCGGGCTTATCGGAATGCGAGCAGAGCAGAGATATTTCTGAGTGAGAGCACACGATTAGAGCGATGCATTGCCTGCATTGCCTTTGGTCGGGCAGAAGTTAGGCTACGCATTGAATGTCAGGTCATAATTACATTTCCTTATCCTTATCAGAGAGACAGACGCAAGCTCGAGCTGTAAATTTAATTGTTGAGATAATTTCCCCCACACAGATAGTTTTAACACATACATTTAGTAATTCCCAAGTTATTACACTTGAAAAACTATTAATCTTTTTTTTTAAATACTGGCTGAAGATTATATAAACATAGTTAGGCTATTTGAAGTGAATATAGCCGACACTTAAATCCAGTCATGGGATGTCAAGAAAGGTATGCGCGACGCCGATTATATCCTGCAGGACGTTTTGTAAATAAAAGTTTAAAAGTCCATAATGTTTTATTATATCCCTGTTTAAAAATCATAAAGTCAATATTTTCAACTTTTACACAATAATTATGTTCTGAGCCCCATGCAATAGTAATAGCATACAGCCGTTAACGACAGAAAGGCAGGGGTTGCGTATGCTCGGCTCTCTCCGTCAGCCCGGGGCGTGCGCGCTCCTCAGCGGGCTCCCCTGGTTGTATGATGTGCGGGCGTGATCTCCAGCTGCTGCAGAACCCCGCGACACGTGGCGCGCAAGCGACTGGGGAAGGCGCTGCTGCGGGATGTTGCTCGCGGCTGCCCGCAAGATCAAGAATTTGATAGACTCAGCAGAGAGCGTTGCCTAGGAGCACTCCAGCTGTAAACTTTAACAAGCACCTAAAGAAAATTATACGCATTCAATTCGATATTTTCGAAAATGGAATATATGGCAACAGTGTGTCCAATTTCAGCAATTAGGTTTTGTGCGTAATTGCGCTAGCATTCATTTTTGGTAAGGGTCTAAATATTATGGTGTAAAATCAGTAAAAAAAAAAAAAAAACCATGTCAAAACAAAGTGTATTAGTTGCATACACTAGTGGTCTAGTGTGGGGTATACGCAGACATACACCCACTTATTTTCCGTGGGCATTGCTTATATTCACTTCTCAACCCCCACTGATACATGCCAAAGTAGCGTAGTGGAGGAATACACCGTTTCAATTAAAAAGGCTGATGGAACAGATCAGAATGATTAGCTTAAAATGTAGATAAACTAATGTTTCTTCACATTTTAAGCGCAGTGGTAGGCTTTCGCGTGAATGTTTCAAAATGKAATTTTGCAAAAATGCAACGCCGTTCTAAAAGACATGTGCCAGCGGTTTCCTGGACAGAGATGTAAATATCCGTTATAAATTTAGAAAGAGTCGGGATTTAAATATGCAACAACTATCATGGGTTGCTAACATGACTAGGATAATGCCTTTGGTTGATACAATGAAAGGAAGTAAAAATAATAATAATAAATAAGACAAAAAAGAACAAGAGAAAGCATATGAGTAAGTCTTTATAAAAAATWATTGACTCCACGTTTCTATGGTGGGATTTTGGCTATAGGCTACTTTCAAGTAAGGTAAGACATGCCTCATACTATGAAGTAAAACGTCCAGGTTTCAAACAATTAAGGATTTTTTTTTTTTTATATAGCGATTGATAAGACCTAAGCAGTGGCGATTTTAGCATGTGAATCTTGGTAGGGCAATTTTTTTTTTAAATTTACACATGCCAGCAAAGCACAACACAATACTAAACAATACATTAATTGCACTATAATGGTGACAAAGGTGCCCACAAACTGTTAGGGCCTACATAAAGCTGTCCCAACAGCAGAGCTTTCTTTTCAGCACCATMGAGTGACCKCTTACCYCTGCTACACCTGGCTATCAGRGGAYCCTTGTCTGGCAGCAAAACAGTTCATTCAGCCRCATTTACTGCCTTTAAAAAAAACATAGCTGATATGGCTGACTTGCRWAAACAAATSTYGMTTCTAKTGACAATTSAGATGRACAAACTATGGCATAAGGGGATGAGTGGATWAGAGGCAATGCATAATTTCGATTAAGACATTAATGAGCGAGCTAGGACGGACATAGTCAATATAACTATTTGTTCAGCACTTTTGAAATAGCTACAGAATTCAGAACATGGGCCATTCAAACACTATACTCCCTGTCCAACAAGTCAGAACCGTAGGATAAATAAAGGGGGTATATAAGCAGACAACGAAAGCTCTTACAATATTCAATGATTACATTTCTCTAAAACAGGCTATAGGCTGCATGTGCACCACCCAGTCAGAACAGTAGGCACAATTAAGAGGGGAAAATAGACCAAATTATTAGGGTGAGGCAAATGGGCTACTAACAGCTTACTACACAACATACACTTAGTATTACTTTCTTAGCTACCGTACACATATCTCCCTGGCATATGACATKATTTATGCAGCAGCATACAAGACATTTTTGGACTCAACTTGTTGTGCTGTGCTCACTTGAACAGGAAGGTGACGCAGCAGTCCTTAATGGGCATATTCTGTCATCAAACTGTGTCATCAAAGTCTGGCATTCTCTGGATTTATGGTGCTTTCAAGACAACTAGGAACTCTAGAAAGAGGCACGAGTTCCCGACTTGGATTTCCAAGTTGGATGACCGTTCAAAACGTATTTTCCCAGTCGTCTTGAACTCACTGAAGTCTGAGATTTCCCAGATCCGAGTTTACAGTTGTTTTGAACGTGGCAGAAGTCATGCTGGATTGACACATGGCCAATGTGTTCAAATTTTTCTGGCCCATGGTGTTGAATGTTTGGAAAAGAGACCCTTGAACCCAGACTTGGACCCTTCACCCACTCCACTGAATAGCAGGCTAGTGATTGCTTTACAACGCTTGCAGTTAGCCACTGATTCCTTCCAAACCACTCATTGTTGAATTTGCGATTTCCAACTTGTTATGCAATGTTTATGTCCAATGGCCGATGAGCACCGATACGTTTTATCTATAATTTCTCTTCATATGACAAGGATTGAAAAGGATTTGCAGGTCGATTTTTGACGTGATTCATGGAGATGTCTGCTTGTCTAGCTTGCTAGCTAAGATTTTGAAAGTATGATGTTGACATAATCAGTCCAGTCAAAGCTACTGAAGATATAATGTGATTTGACATAATTTTATCTGTGGCCAATGACCTTGAGTCTTCTTGGATGGGCACATCTAATGTAACTATGTCAGCACCCATGGGGCTTGAATTRTCGTGCTCTCCCTGTAGATTTTGTGTTGAAGTAYTGTCCCCTTGAGTGACASAACACTGAGCCAATCACGGCGCAACTAGAGAACATTACCAACCCCTATGCTCCGTATTTTCCTCTGGCTGCCACACCACCACAGAAAGCACTGAGCTAGGCTGAAACGCCTGCATTTTGGAACTGCCTTAATCAAGAAAATAAAAACTTTATATATATATTTTTTGCATTGTTTGCAAACTGATATGTGACATGTAATAATGCCAAAATAACATGCAAAACAGGCAACAAAATATATACATTACCAGTCAAAAGTTTGGACACACCTACTCATTCTTTATTTGTACTATTTTCTACATTGTAGAATAATAGTGAAGACATCAAAACTATGAAATAACACATATGTGATCATGTAGTAAGCAAAAGTGTTAAACAAATAAAGATATATTTTATATTTGAAATTCTTCAAAGTAGCCACTCTTTGCCTTGATGACAGCTCTGCACACTTTTGGCATTCTCTCAACCGGCTTCACCTGGAATGCTTTTCCAACAGTCGTGAAATGCATTCCAGGTGACTACCTCATTAAGCTGGTTGAGAGAATGCCAAGAGTGTGCAAAGCTGTCAAGGCAAAGGGTGGCTACTTTGAAGAATCTCAAATATAAAATATATTTTGATTTGTTTAACCCTTTTTTGCTTACTACATGACTCCATATGTGTTATTTCATAGTTTTGATGTCTTCACTATTATTCTACAATGTAGAAAATAGTAAAAATAAAGAAAAACTCTTGAATGAGTAGATGTGTCCAAACTTTTGACTGGTACTGTATATATTTTTTCATAAACAGGTGGGGCTCAAAACATGAATGATGGGTCGCAACCACACTAGCTACAAAGTAGCCTACCTGTCAGAATGATATCATGATTATTTGCATCAATCCAGTAGCCATTTCTTTAGGAAACACCAACTCACGTGGTACAGAAACACTGCTAACGGGTAACTACTCTAAAAAAAAATCTACATTTCTCAGGATGTGGTTTATGCATTGTTATGGACTTAGAACGTACACTTTTGTTGTTTTCCTGTTAAAAAGGTGTGACTTTGAGAGTTAAAATCTGAAAAAAGTTGGGGAAAATCGCAAACTTGTGCATTTTTTACGTTGATCTATTTCAATGGTAGGRCTACTATTAGTGTACTTGCACAGTACATCTTGGGTTGGCCTGACTGAGAAAACATTTATAATTTTAGGTAATTCAGAGTATGTCACTGTTTCGCCGGGCGGGGCGTTTGGACATTCTTTGAAAATAATTTGAGTGTGCACAGTTCTCTTGGCACCACTACACCACTGGCATACACYGACTTGCAGGCGTTATGGCAGGTGCAGCGAAATGCTTATGTTACTAGCTCCAATAGTACAGTAGAATGATTATCTATAATATCCATAAGTTCTTCATGTCTACATAGGCTATAGCTARTGTCAACAACAGTAACATCTCTCCATTTGTCTTGGACGTACACCTGAGTCATTTCGCCCTGTACAATGGCACTGACAGAGTTCCAAAACAACTGTATCGATGTTAAGAACACAATAAACTGTTGGTTCTGAAACCCTCTCTGCCTGAATGACATTCTCACGCTCATGTTGCAAGAGTTCTTGAATGCTGAATTGAGCTCAGGTAGCCCTGGGTCTCACGGTCCCTCCCTTTTCGCGGGAGTTCAGGGCTCCCGGAGTTCATCGGCTACACCTGGCCGCCTCCAGTCCCACGAGTGTTACCTGCTGCGATGTGTCAACTTCACTATCACCAAATAGCTCTGGGAAAGCCGTTTGAGTCACAGCCCTAAATGGATGCTATTGTACAAGCTTTGTTCACACACGGTCATTAACGGGATGTCTTTGGCTATCAATMATATATATAAACTCAGCAAAAAAAGAAACGTCCTCTCACTGTCAACTGCTTTTGTTTTCAGCACACTTAACATGTGTAAATATTTGTATGAACATAACAAGATTCAACAACTGAGACATAAACAGACATGTGACTAACAGAAATGGAATAATGTGTCCCTGAACAAAGGGGGGGGTCAAAATCAAAAGTAACAGTCAGTATCTGGTGTGGCCACCAGCTGCACTAAGTACTGCAGTYCATCTCCTCTTCATGGACTGCACCAGATTTGCCAGTTCTTGCTGTGAGATGTTACCCCACTCTTCCACCAAGGCACCTGCAAGTTCCCAGACATTTCTGGGGAGAATGGCCCTAGCCCTCACCCTCCGATCCAACAGGTCCCAGACGTGCTCAATGGGATTGAGTTCCGGGCTCTTCGCTGGCCATGGCAGAACACTGACATTCCTGTCTTGCAGGAAATCACACACAGAACGAGCAGTATGGCTAGTGGCATTGTCATGCTGGAGGGTCATGTCAGGATGAGCCTGCAGGAGGGGTACCACATGAGGGAAGAGGATGTCTTTCCTGTAAATCAAATCAAATCAAATTTATTAAGTCAGCATACACATGGTTAGCAGATGTTAATGCGAGTGTAGCGAAATGCTTGTGCTTCTAGTTCCGACAATGCAGTAATAACCACAAAGTAATCTAACCTAACAATTCACAACTACTACCTTATACACACACACAAGTGTAAAGGGATAAAGAATATGTACATAAAGATATATGATGGGTGGTGGTACAGAACGGCATGGCAAGATGCAGTAGATGGTATAGAGTACGGTATATTCTTGCACATGTTCATCTGATGATTTCATCTCAGTGTTAATCTGCTAAATTGTAATTATTCGATTTATTGCCTACCTCATGCCTTTTGCACACATTGTATATAGATTCTCTTTTTTTTTCTACCATGTTATTGACTTGTTTATTGTTTACTCATGTGTAACTCTGTGTTGTCTGTTCACACTGCTATGCTTTATCTTGGCCAGGTCGCAGTTGCAAATGAGAACTTGTTCTCAACTAGCCTACCTGGTTAAATAAAGGTGAAATAAAAAAAATAAAATAAAAAAATATACATATGAGATGAGTACTGTAGGGTATGTAAACATAAAGTGGCATAGTTTAAAGTGGCTAGTGGTACATGTATTACATAAAGATGGCAAGATGCAGTAGATGATATAGAGTACAGTATATACATATGAGATGGGTAATGTAGGGTATGTAAACATTATATTAAGTGGCATTGTTTAAAGTGGCTAGTGGTACATTTTTACATAATTTCCATCAATTCCCATTTTTAAAGTGGCTGGAGTTGAGTCAGTATGTTGGCAGCGGCCGCTAAATGTTAGTGGTGGCTGTTTAACAGTCTGATGGCCTTGAGATAGAAGCTGTTTTTCAGTCTCTCGGTCCCTGCTTTGATGCACCTGTACTGACCTCGCCTTCTGGATGATAGCGGGGTGAACAGGCAGTGGCTTGGGTGGTTGTTGTCCTTGATGATCTTTATGGCCTTCCTGTGACATCGGGTGGTGTAGGTGTCCTGGAGGGCAGGTAGTTTGCCCCGGTGATGCGTTCTGCAGACCTCACTACCCTCTGGAGAGCCTTACGGTTGTGGGCGGAGCAGTTGCCGTACCAGGCGGTGATACAGCCCGACAGGATGCTCTCGATTGTGCATCTGTAGAAGTTTGTGAGTGCTTTTGGTGACAAGCCGAATTTCTTCAGCCTCCTGAGGTTGAAGAGGCGCTGCTGCGCCTTCTTCACGACGCTGTCTGTGTGGTGGAGACCAATTCAGTTTGTCCGTGATGTGTACACCGAGGAACTTAAAACTTTCCACCTTCTCCACTACTGACCCGTCGATGTGGATAGGGGGGTGCTCCCTCTGCTGTTTCCTGAAGTCCACAATCATCTCCTTTGTTTGTTTGACGTTGGTGTGAGGTTATTTTCCTGACACCACACTCCG
Organism: Salvelinus sp. IW2-2015; assembly: GCF_002910315.2. Taxonomy (NCBI): domain Eukaryota; kingdom Metazoa; phylum Chordata; class Actinopteri; order Salmoniformes; family Salmonidae; genus Salvelinus; species Salvelinus sp. IW2-2015. The sequence goes on along the minus strand of NC_036856.1, from coordinate 4,971,444 downwards.
AGGGCCTCACCTCCTCCCTGTAGGCCGTCTCGTCGTTGTTGGTAATCAACGCTACCACTGTAGTGTCATCCGCAAACTTGATGATTGAGTTGGAGGCGTGCATGGCCACGCAGTCGTGGGTGAACAGGGAGTACAGGAGAGGGCTCAGAACGCACCCTTGTGGGGCCCCAGTGTTGGGATCAGCGGGGTGGAGATGTTGTTACCTACCCTCACCACCTGGGGGCGGCCCGTCAGGAAGTCCAGGACCCAGTTGCACAGGGCGGGGTCGAGACCCAGGGTCTCGAGCTAGATGACGAGTTTGGAGGGTACTATGGTGTTAAATGCTGAGCTGTAATCGATGAACAGCATTCTCACATGGGTATTCCTCTTGTCCAGATGGGTTAGGGCAGTGTGCAGTGTGGTTGCGATTGCGTCGTCTGTGGACCTATTGGGTCGGTAAGCAAATTGGAGTGGGTCTAGGGTGTCCGGTAGGTGGAGGTTATATGGTCCTTGACTAGTCTCTCAAAGCACTTCATGATGACGGAAGTGAGTGCTACGGGGCGGTAGTCGTTTAGCTCAGTTACCTTAGCTTTCTTGGAACAGGAACAATGGTGGCCCTCTTGAAGCATGTGGGAACAGCAGACTGGGAATAAGGATTGATTGAATATGTCCGTAAACACACCAGCCAGCTGGTCTGCGCATGCTCTGAGGACGCGGCTGGGATGCCGTCTGCGGCTGCAGCCTTGCGAGGGTTAACACGTTTAAATGTTTTACTCACCTCGGCTGCAGTGAAGGAGAGCCCGCAGGTTTTGGTAGGGGGCCGTGTCAGTGGCACTGTTATTGTCCTCAAAGCGGGCAAAAAAGTTGTTTAGCCTGTCTGGGAGCAAGACATCCTGGTCCGCGACGGGGCTGGTCCGCGACGGGGCGCACAGCGTTGAGATTGTCTGCAATGACAACAAGCTCAGTCCAATGATGCTGTGACACACCGCCCCAGACCATGACGAACCCTCCACCTCCAAATCGATCCAGCTCCAGAGTACAGGCCTCTGTGTGATGCTCATTCCTTCGACGATAAACACGAATCCGACCATCACCCCTGGTGAGACAAAACCACGACTCGTCAGTGAAGAGCACTTTTTGCCGGTCCTGTCTGGTCCAGCGACAGTGGGTTTGTGCCCATAGGCAACGTTGTTGCCGGTGATGTCTGGTGAGGACCTGCCTTACAACAGGCCTACAAGCCCTCAGTCCAGCCTCTCTCAGCCTATTGCAGACAGTCTGAGCACTGATGGAGGGATTGTGCGTTACTGGTGTAACTCGTGCGCTGTTGTTGCCATCCTGTACCTGTCCCGCAGTGTGATGTTCGGGTGTACCGATCCTGTGCAGGTGTTGTGTGCCACTGCGAGGACGATCAGCTGTCCGTCCTAGAAAAAATTCTTATTTACAATGACGGCCTAGGAACAGTTTGTTAACTGTCTTGGTCAGGGGCCGAATGACAGATTTTTACCTTGTCAGCTCGGGATTCGATCCACCAACCTTTCGGTTACTGGCCCAACGCTCTAAACACTAGGCTACCTGCCTACCATCTGTAAGCTGTTAGTGTCTTAACGACCGTTCCACAGGTGCATGTTCATTAATTGTTTATGGTTCATTGAACCAGCATGGGAAACAGTGTTTAAACCCTTCACAATGAAGATCTGTGAAGTTATTTGGATTTTTATGAATTATCTTTGAAAGAGTCCTGAAAAAGGGACATTTCTTTTTTTGCTGAGTTTATATATAAATATTGAGTTAAAGGAAAATAAGGCCTATATTGATTTGACATTATTTCTAATATACAAAGTTATTTGTTACAACTTTATTAACACAGTGGGTCCCACAAACAGCCACCACACTAGGCCCGTCCCTTCTCTCCCATCATACCTTTCCCCCCTCTCTCCCCCTTCCCTTCAGTCTCCAATCTCTCCTTGAATTCCCCCAATATCTCTAACTCCTCCCTCTCTGTCTCCCCCTCTTCTCTTTCCATCTTCCCTCCAGCTCTCCTCCCTGTCTCTCCACCCCTCTGTCTCCCCCTCGCTCTGTCTCCCCCTCTTCTTTCAATCTCCCCTCCAGCCTCTCCTCCCTGTCTCTCCACACCTCTGTCTCCCCTCGCTCTGTCCCCCTTCTTCTCTTTCAATCTCCCCTCCAGCCTCTCCTCCCTGTCTCTCCACACCTCTGTCTCCCCTCGATCTGTCTCCCCCTCTCTCTTTCAATCTCCCCTCCAGCCTCTCCTCCCTGTCTCTCCATACCTCTGTCTCCCCCTCCTCTCTCCCCTCTATATTTCCCTTTCTCCCTCCCATTTTCTCTCTCTTCCTTTTTTTTCTCGTACACTACTCCTCCCTCCCTCCTCCCTCCTCCCTCCCACGGTTGTATCTTTATTGAGCCTATCGACCATGGACCTCCACACAGCAATAATGCAATCAGAGGGGTTGATTGTGGGGCTAAAGTGCGCGTGAAAGTGGGAGATATTGCGCTCACAAATAATCTGTCCCGTTATCACAGACAGCTCATGCTTTAATGCGTAAGCCATTGGTGAGCAGCGGTGGCTTCTGCTAACAAGCCCTGGTGATAGGAACGAGGGAAGGGGGGGGGGGGGGGGGGGATGGAGAGTCACTCCCATACAGTCTCATAATGTAAAACGCTCTGTGTCTGTGTGTGGTGTGTGTGTGTGTGTGAGTCTGTGTGTGTGTTTGTTTGTTATCAGTGGGAGTGGAGTAGGACTGTGCTTGGCTGCTGTGAGCGAGGAAGCCGAGTCTGAGAGCGAGAGCGAGAGCATGCAAGAGAGGGAGAGAAGGGGGGTGGGGGGTTCAAAGCAGGGATTGAAAGGAGAGGAGAACTGAGAGATCCTTCAAGCACAGAGAACATTCAGGGAGGAGAGGACAGAGGGATGAGAAGAGAAGGGAGTTTGGAGCCTCTCCAGATACAGACATCACCCACCTCCCCTCTCACAGTAGCACTAAGGAACACACACACACACCAGCACCAGTAGAGGAAAGAGCTGCGGCCCTGAAGGAGCCTGGGAGCAAGGAAAATGGTAAGCAGTGATTCGGTCGCTCGCTCGCTCACACACACACACACACACACACACACACACACACCACACACACACACACACACAACACACACACACACACACACACACACACACACACACACACACACACACACACACACACACACCCACACACACACACACACACACACACACACACACACACACAACACACACACAAAGTCAGTGCAGGTCACTGTCAGCCCAGCAGACATGGCGCTAGCACAGTGTGTTTGGCTGGCTAAGAGAGAGAAGCGTTTTGGTTGAAAGCCCCATGCGCATGCTGGGCTGTGTGGACTGGAGCCTCTCCTGGCTGCTGCACTCTCTGCTTCTGAGGCTGGGGAGCGCCTTTTTGCCTTCAGGGGTCTATCCTTCCTTCTCTCCATCCCTCCTTCCCTCTCTCTCTGATGCCCTCGGAGCAGGGCCTGTATTTGCATGTGAGGGGGAGGCTGCAGCGACTAGGGTCAGGGTTCAGGGTGAGTAAAACAGTGTGTGTGTGATATGGTTGTTTGGAGAGAGGCTCTGGTGAGTTGGGCCGGTCTGTGGGTTTGCTCCGCTCTGCTCGCCTGCCTGCCTGCCTGCTTATAGGGCCTGGGGGGAGGATTGGGAATACTAGACTACCACTGGTAAGGAAGCCAAATGCAAATGTGGAGTAATCAAGACGACTGTTATCTCTCCTGATACAAGATATCTGGTATATCATCACCATCAAACTGTGAAATGGATGTCGGATTAGATATACAGTCAATCCATTGGTATCAAGGTATACGATAGGTGTTACTATAAGGGTATTGGTCCWTTGGTATCAAGGTATACGGTAGGTGTTACTATAAGGGTATTGGTCCATTGGTATCAAGATATCCTCTCTTCTTTAGTGGATCAACTTGGTCCGTTGGTACCAATGGAAAAGATGGATCCTGAAAGATGGCTCAAGCTATTCCCAGTGCCATGTAGGATAACTATGTTCTCTCCACATAAACATCAAGACTGAGTCAAAAGTAGTCCACTATATAGGTAACAGGGTGCTCTTTGGAACACAGCCCAAGTTTCTCTTTCATTGACTCTGCTTACCCCTCTCTCGTCTGCCGTAAATCCATTCAGTCACCTACAGCTTCACCTAAAGYCACCCAATGTGAGAAACTATTTACTAGAGTATCGCAGCAGAGGTGCTGCTTGTTTATGGTGAGAGGAGCGCTAGCTAGCTGGGCGCATCGGACCACAGGTGCATAAACACTCTCAATTTCCTCTTCAAGGAGCCCCCTTTGCTGARGGTAGATAGAGGCCACACTGGCCCCTCTTTCGACTGACAGGTGTAATTCTGTGCCAATCGTTATCGCTAATAGGGCCTGTTTAAGTGAACAAACACACTATAGTATCGATGAGGATCTCTCATTGAGCTCCATTCAGCCCCAGTGATCGCCTCATATCAGCGCTATATGGTGGTGAGGGGCGGGGGAAAGTGCGAGAGGGACCTGTATTTTGTAATGAGATCGATCAATTGAAATCGTGCAAGATAACCTCTCTCTGATCACTACTTTTGAATGTGTTTAAATACCTTCCTGCTATTAAGCTGTTATACGCTGTTATAAAGAAGTTGTCCTAATGCATGCCTGTTGAAATCAAAGTCAGTTCTGAGGCCCAGCGATGGCCCATCTGCACACAGTTCTRTACGGGGCACTTTCCTAACCTAACCCCATTGTTCCCTTTGCATCCCTGTCTATCGTAGGCCAGAGACCAGACCAGACCAGACAGAGTGCTCTCTCTCTCTCTCGTCCTCTAAATGAAGCCTGGTGGGAGACCCTGGACGGGGGTCCTGTCTCTCTCCCCTCTAGTACCCGTCCTCTTTTACCTGGGCCAAGACCATCCTTATCAGGCATGGGCCTCAGGATTACTCCCCCAGAGCATTAACCTCCCTCCTGGAGAAATGTGAAGCCCCCCCCCGCCACCCTGCCTCCCTCCCTCGAACCCCTCCGTCCAGGCCTGCACACCCCCCTCTCGTTCCACCTTTCCCGTGGGAGTTTGCAAAGCCAGGATAACCTTGAGACCTCAGCTGGTCCGCTGCCAGAAACATTAAAGAAACTCACCCCCCCTTCCCCCCCCCCCCCCCCCCAAGCCCTACTCCCTCTTCATCACCAGTACATTATTCCATTTTTTTCCTTGATTCCACCCCCCCCCCTTTGTTTTCCATCAGTTTTGTTCCCTTTTCAACTTTTTTTCCTTCTTGTCTCAGTTTAGCCTCCCAATTATCAGCCCGAAATAAACACCTAATTTGAAAAGTGGAAATCAAACTGTCCCCACGGGAGGGTTGACTGACGTTGATTGCAAACTAACTGTTATGGTGGCGGGCTGCACTTTGTGTGGCTTTTGTTTCTTGCTCTCGCTTTCTCCTTTTTTTTTCTTGGCGGCTTCACGCCTGTCATATTCCTTTAGTTGCTGAAAGGTCAAGTGGTTGCTGCCTGCAAGATCTGAGGCGCTGGGAAGAGACTCGGAACCCTCCTGCATAATGGCAACAATGCTCCTTGAACACCCCCCCCCCCAACCCCTCTTCGCCTCTTTACTCGGCTTCTTCACAGGAATGTGTTTATCCCATTTGTTTGCGCCCCCCTTTCAAGTCTCCAGCTCCTCCACGTTGATGGGTATTCACCGCGCGGCGATGCCAAGTGGATCCCACTCGGATAGTGTTTGTGTGTGTTGCTCCCATTAGAAGAATATGTTAAATAAGTGTATACAGCAGATTGAAATGAAAGTGTAAAGATAAGTGAGGATATTCAASAAGGGAGGATGGAGAGAGAGGGGGGAGAGAACATTCACATTCAAATGTTACTGAAGTGTGAACACGCCAAGTAAATATAATTTCAACAACGCAACAGAATCCTACACCAGTAGCGCCAGTAGAGGGCCCACGTCCATTTTGTTATGGTTCTATTGAGAAGGTCAAAGGTCAGACTTTCATGTCACCCTCGAATTACAGGTTAGAAAGTGAGCCGAGTTAACCAACCATGATTCCTCCTGTTGTTATGTTTACGGTCAGTTTGTCTCCCATTACCCAGAAGCCCGAGGGTGGTTCCCAAGACATCACAATCTGGCCCTGAGAGGCCTGACTGCTGGATCCCCTTTCAGACTTGAACCATTCACTCACACATAAACACACACACACACAAATGTTATCTCTCTCACACACACACACATGCACGCACACACACACACACACATACACGACCTCATCCCTACCACATTCCGCACCAGGTTTCACCTTGCCGGCCCCTGACAGAAGTCTCTCCCCCATGACCATGCTAACCCTATCTGCCCCTCTCTCTCCTCTCTGTCCCACCCCACCCAGCCCCATTATTCCCCAGTCAACATGGCAGGCCTGTCAGATAACAGCATCGGCTTTCAGCCAGGAGACAAGCTAACCAAGGTTGCGTCCCAAGTGAAAACCTGTTCCCTATACAGTGCGCTACTTTTGACACGCCCTATGGCCCCGGTAAGAAGTAGTGTACTATTAAGTGAATAGGGTGCAAACAGACATAGGCCTATAACTGTCAGACCCATTTAGATCTCCAGCATTAAGCCTTCTGGCTACAGTCTTGATACTGGCTGGTTTCAGCCAACAGGTTTCACTTCTCCACCCACTTAGCTCAGAACAACACAAAGACCAATGGGAAGAAGCATTATAGACAGGCCATTGACGCTTAACAAGAACCTCAGGTTTGTGGGTTTGGAGTCAGGTGTGGTGACCTCAGATTCTCAAGTTAAAATAAGTGTTTGTTCTGCGTATACACACATCTGAAGCATGATAATACATCTGTAAGGCGATCGCTATTAGTGTTGCCAAGTTTTGGTTGCTAACACAAAAAAAAAAACTGTAACCATAACAAAAGTACTTGCTACTGTAGGCTTAATTCTTAATTTTGCTCAGTATAGTGGTGCTTTTATGTTTATTGGCTGTGTCTCCTGACACGTGTGTCTAATTATCCTTTTTCCATTTGTTAGTGGTGGAGTACTGTAGCTTACTTCACAGGCAGAAATCACATGTTAGTCCATGGGCTGACCTTGTCGAAGATGTTTGGACATACTAAAAAAGGTTCCATACCGTCAACCCAATTATTCATACCACTTGGACTTCTTCCCATTTTACTGTGTTACAAAGCTGGATTAAAATGGGTTTCATTCTAATTTACTTTGTCAACAATCTACACAAAATACTCTAATGTCAAAGTGGATTTTCTTTTAATAGAAAATGAATAGAAATGAAATATAAAATATAGTCGTTGCATAAGTATTCAGCTCCCTGAGTCAATACATGTTATAAACATCTTTGGCAGTGATTACCGCTGTAKGTCTMCTTGGGTAAGTCTCTAAGAGCTTTACACACCTGGATTGTGCAATATTAGCCCATTAGTCTTTTCATAATTCTTCAAGCTCTGTCAAAATGTAGGGGATCATGCTTAGACACCTATGTTCAAGTCTTGCAATAGATTGTGTTGTAGGTTATTGTCCTGCTGAAAGGTGAATTCCTCTGCCAGTGTCTGGTGTAAAGCAGACCATGTTGCATACAAGAAGCATGTTTTAGAATATTTTGATTGTGTATATTTATATTCTTATTTTCCCTTAAGTCGTTATTGTGGAGTCACTACAATGTTGATGATCCACCCTCAGTTTCTTTCCCACCACAGCCATTGAAATCTATAACTGTTTTAAAATCACCAATGATCTCATGGTAACATTTCTGATCAGTTTGATTCCTGTCCTGCAGCTCAGTTTGGAAGGACGACTGTATCTGTGATGTGTCTYGGTAGTTTAATACATAATCAGCAGCATAAGCATTACCGTCACCATACTTAAAGCGATATTCAATGTCTGGTTMGTTATTGTTACCCATCTATCAATCACTGCCCTTATTTATGAGGRTTTCGAAAAGCTCCCTGGCCTTTGTAGTTGAAACTGTGCTTGAAATTCAATACTTGACTGAGGGACCTTAGAGTTGTTGTATGTATGGGGGACAGAGGAAGGGTTAGTCATTTTTTTTTAAATCATGTCAACCCTTATTATTTCACACAGAGTGAGTCCATATGACTTATTATGTGATTTGTTAAGCCACATTTGACTCCTGAACTAATTTAYGCTTGCCTGAACAAAGGGGCTGAAGACTTACGCGACAACTATATTTTTGTTATCTAATTTTTATTAATCTAGGGGGAAAAAGGATCACTTTTTTCTCCCACTTTCAGATTAGAGTAGTGGCCTGAGGGCACACACTGAATGTGTTTTGAAAAGTGTTATGAAATGTCATGTCAATATTTTGTAATATCAAAGTAATATTCTGAATTGTATATAACTGCCATTATTTTGCCTTGACCCCAGGAAGAGTAGCTGCTGCATTGGCAGGAACTAATGGGGATCCATTAAAAATACAAAAAATTAGAGTGTCACACCCTGATCTGTTTCACCTGTCTTTGTGATTGTCTATTGTTCCTGTTTTCTAGTTTTCCCGGTTTTGACCTTTTCTGCCTGCCCTGAACCTGAGCCTGCCTGCTGTCCTGTACCTTTGCCCCACCTATCTGGATTACTGACATCTGCCTACCCTGACCCTGAGCGTGCCTGCCTGCCGTCCTGTACCTTTGCCCCACCTATCTGGATTACTGACATCTGCCTACCCTGACCCTGCGCGTGCCTGCCTGCCGTCCCGTACCTTTGCCCCATCCATCTGGATTACTGAACCCTGCCTGCCCTTGACCGGTCTGAATTAATAAACTGTTGTTAATTCGACGTAGTCTGCATCTGGGTCTTACCTGAAACGTGATACAGAGAGTATCTGGAGTAGATTGTTGACATTTTAATCCCACTTTATAATACAATCAAATGTGAAGAAATCCAAGGGGTATGAATACTTTTGCAAGGCACTGTTGACTACTAAGACAAATGCCTGGGAGGCTTGCATTAAAAAAACACCTCCGCTGTTAAAACAAGGAGGGGAGCTGCTTTATCTTAAGTTCCAAAGGATTCATAATTCCAAAATACGGCTAGGTGTAATCATAGAATTACATTCAGAATCCCTATTAATTTCATATAATATCTATGGGTTTAGTAGGCCTAGTGAAGATTTGTCATTTTTAACATGTATTACATGTGGCATGAACACAACCAGTCATGATGTTTTTATCTGATTGTCAAACAATCACTTCAAAAAAGTGTCCCTGTTTGGCTACCCGTGCACGTTCATCCACTCACAAAATAATTCAAGCATTTCTTTTTTTGTCACTTACTGGACCGGTGCAGTTGAAATGTGTTGTTTTACAGGGRCAGCCATACTAGTACAGTGCACCTGGAGCAAATTTGGGTTAAGTGCCTCGCTTAAGGGCACATTGACAGATTTTTTCACCTTGTCGGCTCGGGTATTTGACCTTTCGGTTCCTGGGCCAACGCTCTAACCACTGGTCTACCCGCCGCCCCTGCACTGTTCACCCGTGATTTGATGAATGGAAAAAGACATCTGTTACAAAACACCTAAACATGTATTGTAGGCCTAATAACATTCACTTGTAGCCTGTCCGCGTGTCTTGGTATTGGCCACTCATCTCCGCCATAGGAAAACGGAAGAGTTCTCCTCGAAACACAACGCAATTTGGAGCGTATATCAAATCGAATCAAATCCAATTTTATTTATCACATGCGCCAAACACAACAGGTGTAGGACGTACAGTGAAATGCTTACTTACCAGCCCCTAACCAACAATGCAGTTTAAAAAAATACGGATGAAGAATAAGAAATAAAAGTAACAAGTATTTAAAGAGCAGCAGTGAAATAACAATAGCAAGACTATATACAGGGGGGTACCGGTACAGAGTCAACGTGCGGGGGCACCGGTTAATTGAGGTAATATGTACATGTAGGTAATGTTGTTAAAGTGACTATGCATAGATGATAACAACAGAAAGTGGCAGCGGTGTAACAGAGGGGGAGAGGGGGAGGGGGGAAATGCAAATAGTCTGGGTAGCCATTTGATTAGATGTTCAGGAGTCTTATGACTTGGGATTAGACGCTGTTTAGAAGCCTCTTGGACCTAGACTTGGCGCTCCGGTACCGCTTGCCGTGTGGTAGCAGAGAGAACAGTCTATGACTAGGATGGCTGGAGTCTTTGACAATTTTTAGGGCCTTCCTCTGGCACCGTCTGGTATAGAGGTCCTGGATGGCAGGGAGCTTGGCCCCAGTGATGCACTGGGCCGTTCGCACTACCCTCTGTAGTGCCTTGCGGTCGAAGGCCGAGCAGTTGCCATACCAGGCAGTGATGCAACCAGTCAGGATGCTCTCGATGGTGCAGCTGTAGAACCTTTTGAGGATCTGAGGACCCATGTCAAATCTTTTCAGTCTCCTGAGGGGAACTAGGTTTTCTCGTGCCCTCTTCACGGTTGTCTTGGTGTGCTTGGACCATGTTAGTTTGTTGGTGATGTGGACACCAAGGAACTTGAAGCTCTCAACCTGTTCCACTACCGCTCCGTTGATGAGAATGGGGGCGTGCTCAGTCCTCTTTTTCCTGTAGTCCACAATCATCTCCTTTGTCTTGATCACGTTGAGGGAGAGATTGTTGTCCTTGCACTACACGGTCAGGTCTCTGACCTCCTCCCTATAGGCTGTCTCGTCGTTGTCAGTGATCAGGCTGTTGTCAATGATCAGGCCTACTACTGTTGTGTCATCGGCAAACTTAATGATGGTGTTGGAGTCGTGCCTGGCCGTGCAGTCATGTGTGAACAGGGAGTACAGGAGGGGACTAAGCATGCACCCCTGAGGGGCCCCTGTGTTGAGGATCAGTGTAGTGGATGTGTTGTTACCTACCCTTACCACCTGGGTGCGGCCCTTCAGGAATTCCAGGATCCAGTTGCAGAGGGAGGTGTTTAGTCCTAGGGTCCTTAACTTATTGATGAGCTCTGAGGGCACTAGGGTGTTGAAAGCTGAGCTTTAGTCAATGAAAGCATTCTCACATAGGTGTTCCTTTTGTCCAGGTGGGAAAGGGCAGTGTGGAGTGCAATAGAGATTGCATCATCTGTGGATCTGTTGAGGCGGTATGCAAATTGGAGTGGATCTCGGGTTTCTGGGATAATGGTGTTGATGTGAGCCATTACCAGCCTTTCAAAGCACTTCATGGCTACAGACATGAGTGCTAAGGGTCGGTAGCCATTTATGCAGGTTACCTTAGTGTTCTTGGGCACAGGGACTATGGTGGTCTGCTTACAGACTCGGACAGGGAGAGGTTGAAAATGTCAGTGAATACACTTGCCAGTTGGTCAGCGCATGCTCGCAGTACACATCCTGGTAATCCGTCTGGTCCTGCGGCCTTGTGAATGTTGACCTGTTTAAAGGTCTCACTCACATCGGATGCGGAGAGCGTGATCACACAGTCTTCTGGAACAGCTGGTGCGCTCAAGGATATTTTTGTGTTATTTGCCTCGAAGCGAGCACAGAAGTAGTTTAACTCATCTGGTAGGATCGTGTCACTGGGCAGCTCGCGGCTTTGCTTCCCTTTGTAGTCTGTAATGGTTTGCAAGCCCTGCCACATCCGACGAGCGTCAGAGCCGGTGTAGTACGATTTGATCTTAGTCCTGTATTGATGCTTTGCCTGTTTGATGGTTCGTCCGAGGGCATAGCGTGATTTCTTATAAGCTTCCAGGTTAGAGTCCCGTTCCTTGAAAGCGGCAGCTCTAGCCGTTAGCTCAGTGCAGATGTTGCCTGTAATCCATGGCTTCTGGTTGAGGTATGTACGTACGGTCACTGTGGGGACGACGTCATCAATGCACTTATTGATGAAGCCAATGACTGATGTGGTATACTCCTCAATGCCATCAGAGGATTTCCGGAACATATTCCAGTCTGTGCTAGCAAAACAGTCCTGTAGRTTAMCATCTGKTTCATCGGACCACTTTTTTATTTATCMAGTCACTGGTGCTTCCTGGTTTCATTTTTGCTTATAAGCAGGAATCAGGAGGATATAATTATGGTCAGATTTGCCAAATGGAGGGCAAGGGAAAGATTTGTATGCGTCTCTGTGTGTGGAGTAAAGGTAGCCCAGAGTTTTTTCCCTCTGGTTGCACATTTCACATGCTGATAGAAATTTGGTCAAACGGATTTAATTTTCCCTGCATGAAAGGCTACTTGGGGTGCCGCCTCCTAGTAGCCGGGTGACCGTTTTCTTGTATGCTTATGGCAGAATACAGCTCATTCAATGCGGTCTTTGTGCCATTCTCAGTCTGTGGTGGTATGTAAACAGCTGCGAAAAATACAGATGAAAACTCTCGGTAGATAGTGTGGTCTACAGCTTATCATGAGATACTCTACCTCAGGCGAGCAACAGCCCGAGACTTCCTTASATATCGTGCACCAGCTGTTATTTACAATAATACATAGCCAGCCGCCCCTTGTCTTACCAGACGCCGCTGTCCTGTCCTGCCGGTACAGCATTTAACCAGCCAGCTGTATGTTGATAGTGTCGTAGTTCAGCCACGACTCTGTGAAGCATAAGATATTACAGTTTTGAACGTCCCGTTGGTAGTTTCATCTTCCGCGTAGGTCATTTATTTTATTCTCCAAAGATTGCACGTTTGCTAGCAGAATGGAAGGAAGTGGGGGTTTATTCGATCGCCTACGKATTCTCAAAAGGCAGCCCGCCCTTTGGCCCCTTTTTCTCCGCCTCCTCTTCACGCAAATCACGGGGATCTGGGCCTGTTCCCGGGAGAGCAGTATATCATTCACGTCGGGCTCGTCAGACTCGTTAAAAGGGAAAAAAGGATTCTTCCAGTCCYTGGTGAGTAATCGCAGTCCTGATGTCCAGAAGATATTTTCGGTCATAAGAGACGGTAGCGGCAACATTATGTGCAAAATAAGTAAAAAATAAATAAAAATATCACCCATTTTTCATGTAGCTGGCATGCGGTAATGTAAAATCACGGTGTAATAACCTACATTTTGTTTTCWTTATTGTGATAGGCTCACGTTTTACTGGTATGACGTATTTTGCCGGGACGCCGTACCCGACCGGCTTACTTTCACCCCTGGGCTTAACATGATTCATTAAACAGACTCCTAACAGACCTAACAGATCCATTATGGATAACAACATCTGTCAAACGTGCCACTTCAGTGGCTGCACTGCTGATAAGAGAAGGGCTGTTATCAGTTAAAAGCTCGTCAATAGGTTCCTCACCCCAAACAGATCAGGGACCTTTGATGGGGTGGAGGTGGACCGGTGATGACCTCTGGGCACGTGTGACTTGCTGGACTTTGGTCATCATGGGGGAGTGAGAGAGAGGGAAGCACACGGACAGGACTCATTAGAATGCTTGAATCAAGCCCGACATCCCTACATCCTAGACCAGTACTATTTGAGAAGGTCCGGTCACACAAATGTCCTAGGAGGCAAAGGTCCGGGTGGATATTGTAGTTTATCTGTGTAGAAACAAACTCCCACCTCGCAACCCGGGCGACCCCAAACTGCTCACACCCCTGTTGTTGGCGAAGAAAAAAAAAAATGTAAAGCTCATTCTCAGCAATTCTACACATTTTGCATGGGGCAGATCATTTGTTTGTTGTTTTAAAGCACATTTCCCACAATTCTATACATTTTCCCAAGTCTTATGTGTGTTTATGTGATACCAGGTGTCGAAGCCCGACCGAGTTCCGAAACAAACAGTCGGGACCCACCAGTTGAGTGTGGGGGCCCTAGACACTTATTGACAGTCCTCCATAGACCTGAGAGCGTTCAGAGCACTATGATTATAAAGTAACTCCATCTAGCCCTCTGGTTGGCTAGATGGAGGCTCTTATTGATAAGACACATATTCAGTTCTTCCAGATCTACGAAGAGGCATCAAGTATGGGTGAACAGGGAAGTTCTGAATRGACCCCTAACCATAACCCCTGCGCACTTGTGGAGGTCCAGAGAGTTTCCCCCTCTTCCCCCTCTTCCCTAACCCCTCTCCCCCTTGTACCTATACCCTATGTCCCTACTCCCTTTCCCCCCACACTCTCCCCCTGAGGAAGGCGCAGGGCGGGCATTCCCACTCCCCCGTTACCACTAGTCACGCTTGGCAGGAAGTGAAGAGCCAGTCAGACAGGATTTAGCTGAGGCTACCTATTCCGTACATAGGGCTCTGGTCAAAATGAAGTCCACTATGGGCCCCAGAGCCCTATGGGCCCTGATCAAAAGTAGTGCACTGTGTAGGGAATAGGGTGCCATTTGGGATGCAAGCCTTAGTGATTCAGTGGCCTATTAAAGCGCGGCAGCTACTGGGAGAGATTTTCAGGAGCTTATAGGGAGGAGAAGTACAACAGGGTCGATTTTCCCACACATCGGCCAATTACTCCCCAGAGAGCGAGCGAGCGAGCGAGAGAGAGAGAGAGAGAGAGAGAGAGAGAGAGAGAGAGAGAGAGAGAGAGAGAGAAGCCTAATCCATGTCTGCCCAACCAGGCATTCACCCACCCAGCCCCAACCCCAGACCCAGCTCTTCTGTCCCAGCCCTAAGTACCAGCCAAACCCATCCTCAGTCCAGTCTCTGCCCCAGCCCCAAACCCACCTCCAGCCACTGCCCTGGAAGACAGAAGTCTCTCCACATTCTGCTCTCCTTCATCCCTCCCTCTTTCCATCCCTCCCTCCTCCCTTCTTCCCTCCCTCCCTCCTTCCATCCCTCCTCCCTACCTTCTTCCAGCCCTCCCTCCCTCTCACAACTTTTTTCTTAAACTTAGTAACTTTAATTGTCCTGGGAAAGTCATGGTTGGCCGCGCGGGGCACAAAGCACCAGTTTATAATTAATGTTACAGAGGGGGATTACTGGCACGCTGGGCAGCCTGACGTGAGAGACTGTGACAGAGATTGTGTGTGATCTTCCTGGCTGATCCGGAGCGAGAGAGCGTGTGATTGTGTGTGTGCTGCCTTATCTTCTTGATCTACGGGGAAATTTTTGCACCGGCTAATTTTCTGCCATCACACAGGGCATCTGAATTGACTACCTACCGCACACCTGTCTGTCTGTCTGTCTCTCTCTCTCTCTCTCTCACACACACACACACACACACACACACACACACACACACACACACACACACACACCCACACACACAACACACACACACACACAACACACAGCCACACACACACACACACACACACACACACACACACACACACACACACACACTTAATCTTGAGCTCTTGGAAAATCTATTTAAAACTAGTCCTTAATTGCTACATGCATTTTTGGACTTATAAATTCATTATATATACCCATTGGTTCTTTAAGAATATAACTTATAAATGTCTTATGAGCTTAGTTCAACTGCCGTACTCCATCAGAACCCAAAATATACGTCATTTTTACTAAATGTGAAAAAAACACTGTATAGCCTCAAAARATGGCGAAAACTATAAATGCAACATGCAACAATTTCAAAGATTTTTGTGAGTTAAAGTTCATAGAAGGAAATCAGTCAATTGATATAAATGAATTAYGCCCAAATTAATAGATTTCACATGATTAGTTAGGGGCGCAGCCATGGGTGGGCCTGGGAGGCAGTGGTGGAAAAAGTACCCAATTGTGATACTTTAGTAAAAGTATAGATACCTTAATAGAAAGTTACTCAAGTAAAAGTGAAAGTCATCAAGTAAAATACTACTTGAGTAAAAGTCTAAAAGTATTTGGTTCTAAATATACTTAAGTATCAAAAGTAAAAGTACTAAATCATTTCAAATGACTTATATTAAGCAAAGCAGACGGCATCCTTTTATGGTTTTTAAAGTTTACGGCTAGCCAGGGGCACACTCCAACACTCAGACATCATTGACAAAGTATGCTTTTGTGTTTATTGAGTCACCCAGATCAGAAGCAGTAGGGATGAACACGTGTTCTCGTGATAAGTGCATGACTTGGACCATTTTCCTTCCCTTTTAAGCATTCAAAACGTAACAAGTACTTTTGGGTGTCAGGGAAAATGTATGGAGTAAAATGTACATTATTTTCTTTAGGAATGTAGTGAAGTAAAAGTAAAAGTTGTCTAAAAAATACCGATACCCCCAAAAACGTAGTACTTTCAAATATTTTTACTTAAGTACTTTACACCACTGCAGGGAGGGCATAGGTCCACCCACTTGGGAGCCAGGCCCACCCACTCGGGAGCCAGGCCCAGCCAATCAGAATTWGTTTTTCCCCACAAAAGGGCTTTATTATTGACAGAAATATCAGTTTGCTCAGTACAGAATGTTGATATCATGGATGGTCAGTCCTTGCATTCATAGCTCTGTCTCCACTAAAAAAAGGTGTTATCTAGAAACTTAAACAGTTCTTCGGCTGTCCTCATGTAGAACCCTCTGTGGAAACGGTTATACATGGACCCCAAAGGGGCTCTACCTGGAACCAAAGGGGATCTACCTGGAACCAAAAGGATTCTCCTATGGGGATAGCCAAAGAACCGTTTTGGAACACTTTATTTGTAAGAGTGGATGAATTTGAGAGTGGTGACATTTCTCAAGGCCCATCCCTCAGTTTTTTTTACCAAAACAGAGGCGGGGTGTCTGTTTTGTTAAAGGTTCAATTAAGGATTTTAGCTTTAATTGTGGGATATAGGTTACATTCTTCACTGTGTTGTTGTTGATGAAAACTCTGTTATCCTATGCTGAACCCACTGTCTTCCCTCTCTTGGGGCAGGCAGTAACTAGGGGAGGGGGGTGGGACTGGAACACCAGCCAGGTGAGAGGCTGGGAGTTATGCACGTAAAAACATGCGGTACACTGCGCTCCACCACACACACAACCACTACCCGATGGCCACCAGAGTGCTGAAGATCGCGTCAGAGACTCTTGCCCTGCCCTGTTGTTAAAGCTACTGCTATCCACAACACATTAAGCAGGAGTTAACTGCAATGATGTTCATTGTTATCGCGAAATCCAAAGATTGTTGGTGGAGTGCTCTTGAGCTAGGTTATTTTACATTCCAATGGACCTTGACAAAGACAGAGACAGTACCTCTTGTTGGATGATGATGATGGTGATGACAGCTGGTCAGAAGGCAGTGGAAATTACAATGAATTGCTTCAGTCAGTTACAGAAGGTCTTGTTTGTTCTCTCGCTCCKTCACACTACATTTCAACTAGCCCCCCAAAAAAGCAGGAAAAAGATGAAGATACGTCTGACTGTGATGAGGAAAAGGTGGAAAGTGGATTGGAGGAGGAGGGGCTTGAAAGATGATGAAAATGGTGATGATGATGCTGGCGATGACGACAACAATGAGGAAGAGGAGGAATCAGTCAAGGGTGCATGTCAGGTCTTAACCCTCTGGCTCTGGAACAGTTTCCCTCCTCTGCACTTCTGGCTGCATGCCTTTCATCATCAACATGCCAGATCAGAGCAGAGCTAGCTAACACATCACATCACCTCCCAGCTCTGCCTCCTCACAGTGTGTGTTCATTCGTTGTGTGCGTTCATTCGTTGTGCGTGTTCATTCGTTGTGCGTGTTCATTCGTTGTGTGTGCGAGAGAGAGGAAGGAGAGGACACACAAGGGCCCAGACTGCCTGCAGGGCCCCCCACGCAGACGAGCAGGGGCAGTGCCTGGCAGTGTGTGTATGTGTGTGTGTGTGTCGGTGTCGGTGTGWGTGTGCCGGCGTGTGTGTGAGGGAGTATGTGTGTGAGGGAGGGAGTGAGTCAGTCTAGGCATACTTCCTACTCCCCTCCCACCCTCCTACCCTCATTCTTAGACATAGGGCCTGGGGGCGAGGGGCCTGCTGGTGTGGAAGCTGGCTGCATCGATCCACTCCAACTGTGGGGGAGGACGCACCCCCACTCCAGCCCCCCTCGGCCTTCCCTAACCCTGTGGGGACGAGGAGGCACGAGGGGGAGGCGCGAGGAGGTAGTGCAGGGAGCTCAGTGTTGGACCTGCTGCGCCTCCAAGACTGCCGGGCTTCCCTCTGCTCACCTCTGGAACCTCTCATTGGTAGCTACTGTATATCCCCCCACACACTATACGGCACAGAGGAATCAAAGAATACACACAAACACTCTGGCAGGCAGGCAAGCACACACACACACGCACACACTTTACTGTGCAGTATGTAATACATATTTCACATCACATCTGTAAGAGTGAGTGGTGGCCATTCACATAAAGAAATGTAGTAGTCTGAAAGAAAAGTTGTATTCACTGTCAATATCCAACCGTTTGCTGTAGTGTGAAAGCAACACTCACCCACGACTGACCACGGTTAGTTCAAATGTGTTTCTCTCCCCATGTATCCTTTATAGCCTCATACCCACCCCTGTGAGCCTGTGAAGAACTCTTATTAGGGGGGTTAAGATGGGTGGGAGGAGTCCTGTCCCTCCCATAGCTGCCCCCTCCCCTCACCCCTCGCTGTGAGAGACCCTCCATTGAACCACATTGGGAAATGCCATTTGATCTCTGAAATATGTCTGCGATGTTGCCCCATATTTCCCATTCATGGGGTGGCGGGTCGGGGGGGCAAAATCCTGTAAGACACCCCAATCAAAGTGAAAAGCACAAGGGAGGTGAAGAGGGGGGCTTTGGCTTGAGAAAAGGAGGGAGGGAAGGAGGGATGGAGGGAGGAGGAGGATGGAGGGGGGTCACTGATGAAAAGCCAAGTATGCGACATTATTAAAAAAAAAGGGGGCCCTTGTTGTGGAGTCTTTAAAGAGAGGGAGAGAAACTGTATTGAGGGGACATTATGTCATGGCTGTCAAGTCAGTGTACTGTTGACAGGGCCGAGGAGGCGACCCCCCTGACATTGCCCCCCTTTGATACCCCCCCTCGCCCCACCCAGCCCCCTTCTCTCCTGGCCCTGGCAGATGTACATGCAGAGTGTGGGAAAGGGCGGCCCAGGCACGCGCCAGATAAGATTGGCCCAACGACTAGGCCCTCCGGGACGACCGACCGCGTGCTTTTCACATGCAAACAGGCCCCGTTGGCACACAGCAAGACCCCCCCCCCCCCCCAAAAAAACTGCACAGCCACACCAGTGTGTGTGTGTCATCTTCTCTTCCTCTGTCTGCGTCTCTCTATCTCTCTTTCTCTCACTTTTCTCTCTCTTCTCGCTCTCCATCTCCGAGTCACTCACTCCAACACTACTCTCTCATTCAGGCTTTCCTTCCCCTTTTACTGTCTTGTCGTCTCACGGTTTTCAATTCATGTCTATTGTTGTTTGTCATTCACTGTCTGTCTGTCTGTCTGTCTGTCTGTCTGTCTGTCTGTCTGTCTGTCTGTCTGTCGTCTGTCTGTCTGTCTGTTCTGTCTGTTCTGTCTGTCTGTCTGTCTGTCTGTCTGTCTGTCTGTCTGTCTGTCTGTCTGTCTGTCTGTCTGTCTGTCTGTCTGTCTGTCTGTCTGTCTATCTGGTCTATTGGGACCAGTGTCTGACTTCATACGACTTCACTTTACTTTACAATCACACAGTGTCTGATTCATACTACTACATCATCCACATGTATTCACTCGTTATATGTGAGTGAGTGCCATTATTATTATTATTCCATTGTCATGTCACTGTCACACAATGTCACTATTGTACCTTCCCAACAACAAGTTTTTACCAGGGTAATACTGGGCAAACACACTCTCATTACTTCAGGAGCACACTCAGATTTCAGGTTTCCCTGTTCACGGTGAACCTCACACACACACGCACACACACACGCACACACACACACACACACACACCAGCACGCACGACACAACACGCACACGAGCCACAACACACACACACCGCACACACGGCACGACACACACACACACGCATGACACACACACACGCGCACGTACACACATGACACACACACGACACACGACACAACGGGAACACTAACTAGAAAGCCTATGGTGTGATAGCAGCATCTCAGGATCCATGTAACAGCCCATCTGTCTATGTGAAAGCATCACTGTCTTCCCCTTACTGCTTAGATACAAAAAGATGCTTCTGGTCTGATCACAGCACGGACATTACAGACCATATTACTGTAGGGTCACCATATGACAAAACAAACCGTGCTGACGAATGGTTAAAAGCAGCGAGTGGCCGTCTTATCACCACTGACCACAGAACAACGGCCATCCTTTTTCTGTTCATTTCCCACCTGAGCGAGTCTGACCACAAGTCAGAGACAACTATTTTGACACAAAAAAATGTGTTTGATGGATCGCGYGAAAAGAYCAGGAATAGYCTTTTGTAGGCTGCAGTCCAAGCTATGTCTTCCAATGGTGCGACTGCTGTCGGCATCCAAAGATTATCCAATTTGAATAAACGCTTGGAGGTAAGGATGACAGCAGTGGTGTAGTCTACGGCAATACMGATGTCACTTATTATTGATATTTACACAGCGCATTGATGTGAATCACACTGCTGCTCTCCCATTTAGCTATTTGTGCCTTACAGATTGTGGTTGTTGTGGATGGCTGTTCACAAATCTAAATGTGTATTTGAAGCCGATAATGGTTGAATTCAAGAAGTTTAAACTGCCTGTCAATCATTGATTTTGAAACCAGTAGACAGCCAGTGAAAAATGCGCTCTTGCAACAAACAGCTGCATAGTGCGGATCCCAGCCTATGGAATAAAAGTGGGGCTTTTATTGCTCAATCTAATTCAAGCTAGTAAAAAATAAAAATCCATAGACCTAATGGACACATGTTCAAACTCGCACACATTTGATAGACTTAAAGGGGCAATCTGTAGTTGCTACATCACTTTTGGGATTTATAAATGATATATACTGTATATCCATTGATTCTTGAAGAATATAACTTATTAAATGCCTCATGAAGTTAGTTCAACTGTCACACTCCATGAGAAACCAAAATATAAGCTTGTTTTTCTCCAATGTTTGTAAACATTGTCAATGTAAACAAACACTGTATTGCCTCATAACATGGTTAAAACAATCATTTTGATATCATGGATGGCCAGTCTTTGCATCCATAGCTCTGTCTATTCATCTGAGAGTGGTTACATTTCCAGGCCCATCCCTCAGCTTNCCATAGCTCTGTCTATTCATCTGAGAGTGGTTACATTTCCAGGCCCATCCCTCAGCTTTTTACCAAAACAGAGGCGGGGCGCCCGTTTTATTATTGTTTCATCTGTGGATTTGCCCTTTAAACAGCTGCATATTATCAAGACGTCTAAGTGTCACCAACAGGTAAACAATAGGCCTWTAGCAAATGCAACATATGGCATTCATTTTTCACATGTAAATATCACTTTTCAGRAGTGRTSAAAGCACGCCATTCCATGACCACAGCATTTATTTTCCAACTCGAATCAATGAGCGCAATCAGTCCTCCATGACTACAAAATCATAAACAACAGAGTAGGGCTGGCTAATAAGTACTTCGTTTTGGGGTCATGCTCAGGTGAAACAATTTGGCTAATCTGTACTTCCATATTTTCAACTCCTATCCTTGAAGAACAAGGGGTATAACATGTATTGGAATGACTGGAATTCTGATAGACTTTTTATGTAAAGATATAATTTAATCGTATTATTACATGTAGTAAAAAGCGACGGGTTAGAGGAAGCCTACACAACCAACCCATGAAGTAACATTTTACATCCATATTATGGCCAGCTATGTAAACTTTAACATTGATTTATCCTGCAATAGATGTCGTTCAATTGGTAACATACATTTTTGTCTTCTTCTAATGCCTCTTAAAGGGAAAGTAATCTAAAAGTAACTGAATGTAATCAGATTACGTTACTGAGTTTGGGTAATACAAAAGGTTTGTTACTGATTACAATTTTGGACAGGTAACTAGTGACTAACGGATTACATTTAGAAAGTAACCTACCCAACCCTGTGTACAACAACACACTACAGTACAGTACAGTACAAAAGCAATCCCTCTGAAACTCTCAAACACACGCGCACACACACACACACACACACACAGTGGACACAGCAGATCCGTCAGGCTCCTTGTGCTAACACATCTAAGTCCTTCCCTTCCCACAAACCAAATATTTACCCATGTTTAGATAGGGGGCTGAATGGTTGGAGCACATTTCAACAGTTTCTTTATGTGCTCCGTCTCTCCAGATGCATCCCAAATGGCACCCTATTCCTTATATACGGCACTACTTTTGCCTCTATGGGCCCTGGTCAAAAGCAGTGCACTACATAGGGAATAGGGTGCCATTTTGGACACAGCCATACACTCCTATACTGTAACGAGCCACGCTACCCTTGCTGCTCGTGCTTAATGTACTAATTTACGTATGTCAACGTCATGAAAGGCTGTGCACCTGAGCCTGCTGTGAGAGAGGTTGGGAAGGGGAGGCTGTCCCCCTGTACTCTGTCCGACGGTCCGGGGGGGCTGTTGGCCACACTGCTATGCCGATCGGGTTCTCCGGCACGGAGCGGTAATTGGGCACTCCACATCAAACAGGCTTCATTAGAGGGACTCAAGGAGCCACTAATCCTCCACGTTCACACAGAGGAGGGGTGTGTGTGTGTGTGTGTGTGTGTGTGTCTGTGTGTGTGTGTGCTACCCGGCGCCCGCCGAGCCGAACAAAACATCTCGAGAGAACATCAAAGACCCGCCACATCCACCCTGAGCAGGCCACAGAGCGAGGAGGGGTGTGTGTGTGTGTGAGGGCCCCTGTGTGACTAGCCGTGTTCAGCACACCTTATCTCGGTCTGGGTGACAGGCCGACAGGAGGCCTTCAGTGTCCAGTCATCTGGAAACAAAGAGACGTTTTGTCTCTCTCGAAAAAACACCAGACATCCCGATTCGTCACGACGAACGACTAGGAGGCCTCAGAGTTCCCCTTGCTGCCCCTGTCTCATACACACACACGGATCAAAAGGCAGTAGTGTGAGACAAAACGGTGGTAAGCCTCCACGTCATGACTGATGCACAGTGGAAAGACCCTTCACAGAGGAAATAGTTCAGACTCAGGGCTCCTTTTCTTAAGGGTTCTGTCAAAKAAAGTAGTGCACTATGTAGGGAATAGGTTTCCATTGGGGATGCAGAACCATGGCTGCAACCACAGTGGATCTTTACAAAACATTTGGAGTGAATTACAATTGATTCTACTGTTCATACAGTATGGCCTAACAATGTACACAAACTAAATGAGAATTAGGGAGTTGCACCAACTCTCAACACCTGGGAAATATGACCAGCAGCAGCTCCATTGACAAACAATGAAACTGGCAAGAGATGAGAGCAAGTGAGGAGACCACTCCTGTACCCAGCCATCCTTGTTACAATACACATACACACGGGCACGCGCACACACAAGCAAACACACACACGTTGACCTCACACACTGAGTCATGCAGATCCCCACTGGTTCCCACCCATCCCTTTCCTATCCATTCATATCCCCTCTGCCCTCACTCGTCAGTCCTAATTGACCCCTTTAAAACACACACACACACACACACACACACACACACACACACACACACACACACACACACACACACACACCACACCACCACACACACAAACACACACACCACACACACCACACACACACACACACACACCACACACACACACACACACACACACACACACACACACACACACACACCACACACACACACACGACTCCAGAAATAAAAGGACTAAGGGGCATAGGGGCCAAAAATACACTGAACAAAAATATAAATGCGACATGTAAAGTTTCATGAGCTGAAATAAAAGATCCCAGAAATTTTCCATGAGCACAAAAAGTTTATTCCTCTCATATTTTATGCACAAATTTGTTTACATCCCTGTTTGTGAGCATTTCTCCTTTGGCAAGATAATCCATCCACCTGACAGGTGTGGAATACCAAGAAGCTGATTAAACAGCATGATCATTACACAGGTGCACCTTGTGCTTGAGACAATAAAAGGCCTCTCTAAAATGTGCACTTTTGGGCACTTTTGTCATACAACACAATGCCACAGATGTCTCAAGTTTTGAGGGAGCGTTCAATTGGCATGCTGACTGCAGGAATGTCCACCAGAGCTGTTSCCAGAGAATTTAATGTTAATTTCTCTACCATAAGCTGCCTCCAARGTCGTTTTAAAGAAATTGGCAGGACATCCACCCAGCCTCACAAGCGCAGACCACGTGTAACCACGCCAGCCCAGGACCTCCATATCTGGCTTCTTCACCTGCAGGACCATCTGAGACCAGCCACCCAGACAGCTGATGAAACTGTMGGTTTGCACAAGCGAGGAATTTCTGTACAAACTGTCAGAAACCGTCACAGGGAAGCTCATCTGGGTGCTCATTGTTCTCACCAGGGTCTTGACCTGAATGCAGGTTGGTGTTGTAACCGGCGTCAGTGGGTAAATGCTCACCTTCGATGGCCACTGGCACGCTGGAGAAGTGTGCTCTTCACGGATTAACCCCGGTTTCATCTGCACTGGTCAGATGGCATCGTGTGGGCGAGCAGTTTGCTGATGTCAACGTTGTGAACAGAGTGCCCCATGGTGGCGGTGGGGTTATGGTATGGGCAGGAATAAGATACGGACAACGAACACAATTGCATTTAAATCGATGGCAATTTGAATGCAGAGACAACGTGATGAGATCCTGAGAACCATTGTCGTGCTATTCATCCGCCGCCATCACCTCATGATTCAGCACGAAGATMCACGGCCCCAAGTCACAAGGATCTGTACACAGCTCCTGGAAGCTGAAAACGTCCTAGTTCTTCTATGGCCTGCATACTCACCAGACATGTCACCAATTGAGTATGTTGGGACGCTCTGGATCGACGTGTAACACAGCGTGTTTCAGTTCCCGCCAATATRCAGCAACTTCGCACAGCCATTGAAGAGGACTGGGACAACATTCCATAGGATGCATTCAACAGCCTGATCAACTCTATGCGAAGGAGATGTGTCGCGRTGCATGAGGCAAATGGTGGTCACACCAGATACCGACTAGTTTTCTGATCACGCCCCTACCTTTTTTTTTTAAAGGTATCTGTGACCAACAAATGCATAACTGTATTCCCAGTCATGTGAAATCCATAGATTAGGGCCTCATTCATTTATTACAATTGACTGATTTCCGTATATGAACTGAAAATCTTTGAAATAAAAAATCTTTGAAATTGTTGCATTCATGTTTTTGTTCAGTTTATAATCACACTGTACCACAATAAACATACAGTTAAAGTGGAGAGACTCTGAGATCATTGAGTGCTTTTGAAATCTGTGGCCTATCAGCACAATGGACAGCACCCTACAGCTAGGCCGTTTTGGTAATGAATATGGGCGAACAGATAAATAGGGCAATTCACTTACAAACAGCATATGTGAATGCAGCCGTACACTCATTTGTCCTACCAAAAATAATGCAAACTAAATGCTGAAAGTAGTAGCCTAGTGATTCATGCATGCAAACAAAAAACAGAATAGCAGTTTGGCTTAGAATAGCGACAACTGTGAACGCAAACGAATGTGAACAGAACGGAACAGCGGTACCAAGTACTAGGCCTAGTGAACAAAATATCAGATTGATAAAAGCATGYCACAATCTATATTTAGGCTAGTTACATTAACAGTAAACAAACGCAGTACACAAAAGGTGCATGAAGATCCAAATACCCCCAAAAAATTGGCCTACAAGATTCTACAGTGAGATGCAGTCGTGCTCAGCCAAATAAATAGGCCTATACAGGCCCGCTTCAAACATGGAAAATCATGCCACTCGCTACCAATTTATGCCAGCCMACCATAAACACATTTCCAATACGCGCAGTGCCATTTACAGCAACGACAACCAATGGGCTACCACYAAAACCATAATAGCATCTYCAGTAACTGAGTATTCCAGCCACTTTCTTCCTATGAACTAGGTTCTATATAATTCACTTTTGCTGCTGCTCTTCATTACTCTCCTTCTCCTTTGTTTGGGTACTTTGGCGAAGCCAATTTCTGATATCCATCGTCGTAGATTAGCTGGTTTGAGGTAGCTAAATTGGCTAAGGCTAATAACACTGACACTTTTTAAAGCTAGCTAGCTAAGGGTGAAACAGCTTCAACGGTAAACTTGACACCGTTCTACTAAGCTATATGCATTTGTTTTAAGTAGGRCATGACAAGGATCATGTAGCTATTTGATTTGGAATTTTAGGACCCCTGTAGGTATACAAAAACATATATACAAAATATTTGATGAAACATTGAATTTGGCCTTACTGCTATTAGTCCATAGAAAATGTCTTGAATAACATATTCATACATGGCAAAACATATAGTAAAAACATTTRATAAAAAGGAAATAGTGTCTGATCTATATCTGAGAGATATAGGAAAGCCCATATTTAACCCTTTTCTTTGGCACTAAAGTACTTCCATACTTCCATAAATMTTTWAAAAACTGGTACCGGGTTACCGTCAGATTAGTSTTGTGAGTCTTGTGGGCGTCAGCTTTCTATGGTGGGGTCATATTAGTTTGTGGCCCAAACCGTTCCGACGCTATAGACAGAAGTTGACATATCGGCGGTACCGACTTCAGACGAGTCCCGTGAAGCTTGTGGGGGTCGTAGAACAAAAAACAACCGACATGTACGTCTCAGCTTTCGATGGTGGGGCCATATTAGTTTGTAGTCCAAACATTTCAGATGCTACAGAGTGACGACCAATTTTCGGGATGTCTCCTAGCWGGACAAACACCMCTGTAGCTCTGCCAACTTCCACCGCAGATGCGAAAGGCTGACGTCGGCGGATGTGGTGGATTGAGAAGCAGCCCGCGCAAAACAAAACGGACATATCTAGTTTAAACAGATAGACTTTGATGGGGATTTCTATATTATGCTAATTATCAATTGATTTCGCGCAGTCGCGGACATCGACTCTATGGAGTTTTAACCCGGTGTGTGTGTGTGTGGGGGTTGTGTGTGTGTGTGTGTGTGTGTGTGTGTGTGTGTGTGTGTGTGTGTGTGTGTGTGTGGTGTGTGTGTGTGTGTGTGTCTGGCAGGGCACTTTGGGGTTTTGTCGAGCAGAGAGCAGCACACTCGTTTTTTTTCCCCGGCAGGGTTGTAATTGTGAGGAGGGCGACCTCGGGTTCCTTTTAAAATCGCACTGAGCAAAACGTTTATTTAGGGAAGCGTAGGGGGAGAGGAAAAGGGACGGACCACGTGGCCTTGGCCTAGACATCAAAGACCAACAGGAGAGAGCAATAGAAGGGGAGGAGAGAGAGAGAGAGAGAGAGAGAGAGAGAGAGAGAGAGAGAGAGAGAGAGAGAGAGAGAGAGAGAGAAAGGAGAGGGGAAGAAAATAAAACGTTTCATTAGACATGTTATTTATTTTTTATTTATGTTTTACCTTTATTTGACTAGGCAAGTCAGTTAAGAACAAATTCTTATTTTACAATGATGGCCTATCCCYGCCAAACCATCCCTTAACCCGGACGACGCTGGGTCAATTGTGCGCCGCCCTATGGGACTCCCGATCACGGCCGGTTCTGATACAGCCCGGGATCAAACCAGGTTCTGTAGTGATGCCTCTAGCACTGAGATGCAGTGCCACTCGGGAGCCTGGGAGACCGTTTTTCAGTACAATTGTGGCAAATTACAGTAAGGTCTTGTAAATGATTGGCAATCTGGGAAGGTCTGCACCAGTCACACTACCATGACCTTTCAGGTGCCTAAAATGTAAAATAGTCATAGGCCTATTTATTTCTGCAACAACACATTCACTCATCATCACAAATTGTAAGCAAGCTAGTTACAGTGCCTCCTAAAGACAAGGGTTGGCTGTCAGCTGATCAATGATGTTGATGATTGATGTAAGTCTGCTAGTTAGTTATTACTGATTTTGAGTAACCTCTATGTCTTTCTGCCTCTCTGCTGCACGTATCAGCKAACCAGAGAGACTATTGATGATGATGTAGGGTAAATCAAGTGTTAATCATATGTTATGCTGCTGTCCCACTGGGCAAAAATTGGTTGAATCAATGTTGTTTCCACGTCATTTCAACCCCTAAAATCTATGTGACGACGTTGAATCAACATGGAAAACGGATTGAAAAAGTCATCAACCTTTTAACCTAAATGACACGGTGAATCGTTTTTTTGAGTTCACGTTGCGTTCACGTCAGTTGACAACTCAACCGAATGTAAATCAAAACTAGACGCCTGTTGAACTGACGCCTGTGCCCAGTGGGGTGGCAGTACTGTTGATATTTAAACTAGGTAGCTACGCATCTCTCAAGCCATGTATGTTTGGATACCAGGTGCCCGCAATCTCTGTACAGCGCAGACTGGGAAAAAGGGGCAACCAACATACAGGGCAGATCAACAGGCGCAACCAACGGACAGGGTGGAGGGTAGCGAACTGACAACRACTGGCCGGCAGTGGGTTCCAAACAATGGCAAAAAAATTATACCCCCAAAAATGTTTTGCCGGAAATTATACCACCACCCAAAATGGCACTTTGGAGACTAGAAGGGCAACGGYGCATGTGTTCTGCTAAGGTAGATCACGATCTGTGCACGTGCTTGCATGAAGTCAGAACTTCTGTGTACCCTGAGTTAAGTGTTGAGGCCAAGACAGATAGACAAAGGTCTCCTTCAGTCAAAAGCCCTTGATATCAATACCAGCTGAGCTCAATAAGCGGGAAAAGACCTAGTCAGGAGGTTGCACTCAACAATCAATCTTAAAGAGAAAAAAAACTGAGCCGAGAAATCAAATCAAAACAAMGCTTTCACTGATAATACCCGGGTCAAATGTCTACTTCTGAGCTAATGCCTACACATACACATTCTTTTTTTGAAACTTAACACCAATAATACAACAACCTCAAAACAATTAATTATTTACYATGGTAAGAAAATAAGTGAGAAACCAAATTAGCAACAACACGCTTTATAGCCATTAGTCAGTACGTTAATGGCAGAGTTAGCAGGAGGGACACATACACAACAGCTGGCCTGGCTTGGAAAGCAGATCTCCCTTCCCTTCAAAACAACTGCCTGAGAGTGAGCCAATGTCCAGGAAAGGGTTAAGAGCAGCAGCAGCAGCAGCGTGGGAGACGTGTACACACACGCACGCACACACACAAGCAGCCTCCCTCCCATGACTCCACATCGGCTGCGAGTGCCAAGGGCGGAACCTTCCTACCCCCTCATCCCCTCACACCCCCCTCCCCACACCCCTCTCCCCTCCTCCCTGTGCTGATGGTTGGGGCCGTGGCCCGGCCGGCCGCAGGCTGTGGAATGTATGAGAGCCATGTGTCAAATCCCCAGACTGTGGGAAAGTGCTGCTCTCTACTGAACTCGGCTGCCTCCCCTCCCTCCCTCCCTCCTTCCTTCCCTCCTCCGCCCCCCCCCCCCTCCCTCGTTCTCTCTCTCCATCTCCCCTGGCGTTCTCCCGGCGAGCGCCCTGCCCCGCTCCCGCCCTATGTGAGTGAGTCTTGTCTGTGTGTGTCTGTGTGTGTGTGCGCACACAGGAAGTCAGTGAAGGACTGCTGCCAGCGGCGCGCCGCCTGGAACTACCACTTCCTGCAGACTGTTTCTATGCCAACAACCCCCCCCCCCACACACACGCGAACACACACACACCCCTCCTCCTCTACTCCTTGGCAGGAAAGGCCACGGTGCCTGAGGAAGAGAGAGGCTACTCATGCCTATCTCGTTTCTCTCATTTGCCCTCTTTCTTTCTCCGCCTCCCCCTTTCTCAGTTTTGCTCTCTTTCTCCTTTTCTGGCACTCTTGCTCTTCCTTTCCTCCCTCCCGCTCTCTCTCTCTCTAACACAAACACTTAGATCCAGAATATATGTACAGAGTTTCTCTACTTTTAATGATTCACTACTGGAGCTACAGTGTAGCGCAATACCCTGGATAGTGGCGGAAGCAGAGCAGGGTCAAGGAGGGGCATAAACAGAAGAATATCTCAGGGGCAGGATTTAAAGAATTGACTGTATACAGTGGTGTATGGTAGTCTTGTGAGGTTCACTTGGCTAAAACCCAGCAGTTCTACAAAACAAAAAGAAGCCTACTCGCCTACCAAAGTTTCAAAACACGCAAACACACACGTGTGCACACACACACACACATACACACGGACACAGTAACACACAATCACACACACACTCCCCTCCCCCACACACACAGGTGCGCCCCTGGCAGTTCAGACCCGGCAATGAAGAGGGATCCCCGCTGGGACAGAGTGCTGAGAGGTTAGACATGTGTCTTGCCTATACGGCACACTCCCCCTTCCACCCCCACTCCTCATGACCTCTTGACCCTTACTGTGCTGACCAGACAGAGATCATCAGCGTCCCAAATGGCACCCTACTCCCTTGATAGTGGGCTCTGGTCAAACGTAGTACACTATAGGGAATAGGGTGCCATRTGGGACCTTGGWTTCTCTCTTTACCTTTCGCCTTGTTGTTTTCCTCCCACGGTCGCTMTCTCGAAGGGGCTAAAAATAGTGCCCTCCCTCTGCAACTGCCTTGTGTCACCACAGCCACCCTCCCGCCGTAAAGCATGTCTGATGGACACACATACATACTGTATATATATACAGTACTTACACACAAGAACATACAGGCACGCACGCACAGGCTCTTGTTCATAGGGGGATAGTTGCTATGAGGTTATATTAAAACGGTATTCCAACTATAGTACAACTACATATTGTATTCTCATATCACAGTTAGATTTATTCAGCTAGTTTATTATTGGGTTTTGCGACGCTCAATTGTATCAGGTGTCAAAACTATGAAAACAGAATTCCATCGTTCGCAGACACGCACGCAAAGTACATGCACGCGTGCACACACACACACACACACAAACACACTCACACACACACACACACAAACACACTCACACACACTCGCTCTCCATTGATAACATAAGCATGAGTAGTCCTCTGATATGTCTTGCAGCTGAACAAACTGAGAAATGGTGACTAAACTGAATAAAAAGAAGAAGAAACTACACTATGAAACAAAGATAAATTAGATAAAGAATGATATTAAAAAGCTTTGGAGCACCTTAAATGAKATTTTGGGTAAAAAGGCTCCATCATTAATTGAATGAAACCCACTGATATCGTCAATTTACTTTAATGATTCTTTTCATTGGCAAGCCTGGAAAACGTAGGCATGACATGCCAGCAACAAACGCTGACACTYCACATCCAAGTATAACTGATCAAATTATGAAAGACAAAGATTGTAATTTTGAATTCTGTAAAGTGAGTGTGGAAGAGGTGAAAAAAATATTGTTGTCTATCAACAATGACAAGCCACCGGGGTCTGACAACTTTTTGAGGATAATAGCTAACGATATTGCCACTCCTAATTGCCATATCTTCAATCTAAGCCTAAGAGAAAGTGTGTGTAACGTAATTCCGCTACCCAAGAATAATAAAGCCCCGATTACGTTCCCAAATTGTCGACCAATCAGCCTGTTACCAACTCTTAGTAAACTTCTGGGGGAAAAAATGGTGTTTGATCAGATACAATTCTATTTTACTGTAAATTGACAACAGACTGTCAGCYCACTTATAGGGAAGGACATTCAACAAGCACGGCACTTACAAAAATGACTGATGATTAGCTGAGAGAAAATTGATGATAAAAAGTTTGTGGGAGTTGTTTTGTTAGACTTCAGTGCGGCTTTTGACATTATTGATCATAATCTGCTTCTGGAAAAACGTATGTGTTATGGCTTTACACCCCCTGCTATATGTGACTTGTTTCAGGAAACTAGGCATATGTCGCGCGTCACTACTTCACAGGAGAGGCATTTGAACGTAAACATACATTTTTTTATCAAAATGCGTTTTTTTTTGTTGCAGAAATGCTTTCTGGAACATATAAACTTTCATGTGCCTTAAAAACAAATTTGTATGCCATCTTCAAATACAAATAAAATTGTTAAATTACGAGCCTAGTTGATTTAGCCACYGAAAAAGACATGAAAAGACCTTCCCACTAGCCATGATTGGCTGAGATAATGAATGGGCTGGACATGCCGAGAGATGAGTTTGGATTGGTCTGCCATGTAACYCGCTTCTGTCTATAACAAAGGGCTGCTCAGTATGTGTAGGTAATCCTTRCTAACTCAGCTTTTTTGAAAGATATCACGAATAACTGCAAATGTGTTGCTCTCTACTTTTTGAAGGACAGAGTTTTGAAATCAGTGGAATGCCCGYTGGAAGCAGAGTATGATAGCTAAGMAGATGGAGAAAATTCTGGCGTTTGATTACAAATATGCAGAGGTAGTCGAAAAGAGAACACGCAGAAGGCTGTTGTAGTCTCCAGACTACAAACTAACCATGGCAACCATGCAAACTAACCATGGCAACCATGGCATCCGTGACAGAGAGGGAGAAGCGCTCATTCATGTATACGGGTAAGGGAGTCCAGCTAGCTACATTTTCAGATATTACACGTTTCTAATCTTGTCAGAAAGTCGTTTTCTTTGGAAGTTAGAGCGTACTGTTAGCTAGCTAGCTAACATTAGCTGGCTGGCTCGCTCGTTAACATTATGTGTTGGATCTGTGTAGTAATATTATAGGTATCTCAGAGCCATTTGCATTGCTAGTTATAGACTAATGTTAGCTGTCTAGCTAACATTGAATCTAGTTGGTTAGCTACCTGCAGATTCATGCAGGGTAGTAACGTTAACAGTTGGGATTATGGTTCATTGTTTAGCTAGCTACATGTCTAAATAAAAGACTCCACTATGCAAGGTACCATTTCACTGTACCGTTTACACCTTCTGTATCCTGTGCATTTGACAAATAAATGTTGATTTTATTTGATACAGTGTGTGTTTACCAGAGATGGTAATGTGAAGAACAACATGACCTGCACCAAAGTCAAATTAGGACATAACGTTAGGCCAATGGGACAGTGTCCAAGTTCTAACATTTTCACGTAGAATGCCCTGCTTTTATTTTGTCATACTCACAACCGTAAGCTATTTTCTGTAATTAGCTTGCCATTAACTTGTAATTAATGATCTTGTTGTGAGTTTATTTTCCTGTAATAATGAATACAAATTAGCTAAAGTTAAGACATTGGCAGCTATATGATGTGGTCATTATTTGAACTGGCTAGCCAGCTAACTTAACATTGGATAGCTAGCTAACAAGCTATAAACGAACCAAAACATTGTTTAAAAAGTTGCTTTCAGTTGCCTGGTTTGCTAGATTGACAAATACTAAATTCATTTTTAAACAGATGGGTTTATTGGTGTTAAAATACACCAGTTAGGCTATTTTGGACCCCCAGGCTGCTGATGTCATGTATGCAAATCCTTAAAGAGATGGGTGGGGCTAAGGCTTAAAAGGGTGTGAAAAATGTTGAATGAGTGTAGACAAAGAAGAGCACTCCAGTACGTGTACCAAAACATTTAAGGGACATTTTCTCAAAAGTGGGGTTACAAGCTTATCAACTTTCAAAGCAGAATTACTTTCCCATTGCTCCTCAACTGTAGTGAATTATATAACATTTTCAAGCTGTGAATCTCTACTTTTATCCAATGTAAAAAACACGATTTCAAATGTTTCTACATAAGACCGAATCGAGCCGGTCGGTCACATATTTTGGATAAAGAGTTACCTGTCTAACAGAACAGAGAGGGAGTTCTTTAATGGAAGCCTCTCCAACATAATCCAGATAGAATCAGGAAATCTCCAGGGCAGCTGTCTAGGCCCCTTCGCTTTTTCAAAATGTACTAATGACATGACTTTGGCTTTGAGTAAAGCCAGTGTGTCTATTACATTTACATTTACATTTTAGTCATTTAGCAGACACTCTTATCCAGAGCGACTTACAGTTAGTGCATTCAATTTAAGATAGCTAGGTGGGACAACCACATATCACAGGCATAGAAAGTACAATTCTACTCAATAACGTACAGTACCAGTCAAAAGTTAGGACACACCTACTCATTCAAGGTTTTTCTTTATTTTGACTATTGTCTACATTGTAGAATAATAGTGAAGACATCAAAACTGTAAAATTACACATACGGAATCATGTAGTAACCAAAAAAGTGTTAAACAAATCAAAATAGATTTTAGATTTTAGATTCTTCAAAGTAGCCACCCTTTGTTTTGATGATAGCTTTGCACACTATTGGTATTCTCTCAACCAGCTTCATGAGGACTACTTTTGAAGGAGTTCCCATATATGAAGGAGTTCCCACATATGCTGAGCACTTGTTGAGTGCTTTTCCTTCAGTCTGCGGTCCAACTCAACCCAAACCATCTCAATTGGGTAGAGGTCGGGTGATTGTGGAGGCCAGGTCAACTGATGCAGCACCATCCCTCTCCTTCTTGGTCAGATAGCCCTTACACAGCCTGGAGGTGTGTTTTGGGTCATTGTCCTGTTGAAAAACAAATGATAGGTCAAGTGCAAGTGCTGGATAAGTGTTAAAAAATGTTTTCATGTATCCGGATGACTCAACACTATACATGTCAGCTACTACAGCAAGTGAAATCACTGCCACATTTAAAAGAGACCTGCAGTTAGTTTCAGAACGGGTGGCAAGGAATAAGTTAGTCTTAAATGTTTCAAAAACTAAAAGCATTGTGTTTGGGACAAATCATTCACTAAACTCTAAACACACACTAAACCTTGCAATAAATAATGTGGAAATGTAGCAAGTTGAGGTGACTAAATTGCTTGGGGTAACCCTATATTGTATACTGTCATGGTCAAAACGTGTTGATACAACAGTAACTAAGATGGGGAGAAGTCTGTCCATAATAAAACGCTGCACTGCCTTTTTAACAACACTCACTATCAACAAGGCAAGTCGTACAGGCTCTAGTTCTGTTGCACCTGGACTACTGTTCAGCCACAAAGATTGACCTCGGAAAATTACAATACGCATGGCACAAAGTGGAGGAGAGATTGACTTCATCACTGCTTGTTTTTGTAAGAAGTGTTGACATGCTGAAAGCACAGAGCTGTCTGTTTAAACTACTAGCACACAGCTCAGACACCCATGCATACCCCACAAGACATGGCACCAGAGGTCTCTTCACAAGTCAAGAACAGAATAAGGGAGGTGCACAGTACTACATAGAGCCATGGCTACATGGATGCATCGGATGAATTTTTTTATCTATAAAAAAATAGATAAAAATACACCTTGTGGAACAGCGGTGACTGTGAAGAGACACACACACACACAGGCTCAGACACACGCTTACACATACACATGGATTTTGTATTGTAGATATGTGATAGTATAATAGTGGTAGAATAATAGTGATTATTATTATTTGGTCCTGCTGGTCATCTATGAACATTTGAACATCTTGGCCATGTACTGTTGTAATCTCCACCCGGCACAGCCAGAAGAGGACTGGCCACCCCTCAGAGCCTGTTCCTCTCTAGGTTTCTTCCTAGGTTCTGGCCTTTCCATGGAGTTTTTCCTAGCCACCATGCTTCTACATCTGCATTGTTTGCTGTTTGGGGTTTCAAGCTGGGTTTCTGTATAGCGCTTTTTAAAAATGTGTTTATTTTATTTCACCTTTATTTAACCAGGTAGGCTAGTTGAGAACAAGTTCTCATTTACAACTGCGACCTGCCCAAGATAAAGCAAAGCAGTGCGACACAAACAACAACACAGAGTTGCACATGGAATAAACAAACATACAGTCAATAATACAACCGAGAAAGTCTATATACAGTGTGTGCAAATGAAGTAGGATGGTGGGTTGCAGGTAGCTACCAACTAGATTCAATGGTTAGCTAGACACTAACATTAGTCTATAACTAGCAATGCAAATGGCTCTGAGATACCTATAATTGGATTAACACAGACTCCAACACATAATGTTACACAGCGACGGTGCCAGCCAGCTAAGTTTAGTTAGCTTAGCAACAGTAGCTCTAACTTCCAAAGAAAACACTTTTCTGACAAGATTAGAAACGTTGTAATATTGAAATGTAATAGCTGACTCCCTTACCCGTATACTATGATGAGCGCTTTCCCTCTCTGTCACGGATGCCATGGTTGTGCCGATGGTTAAGTTTGCATGGTTGCCATGGTTAGTTGTAGTCTGGAAGACTACACAGCACTTTGCGTGTTCTCTTTTCGGACTACCTCTGCTATATTTGATCAAACCAGAATTTCTCATTCCTTAGCTTAATACCGCTTCACTCGGCATTCCACTGATTTTAAAACTCTTCGTCTTCAAAAGTAGAGACAACACATTTGCAGTTATTCGTGATATCTTTCAAAAAAGCTGAAGTTAGGAAAAGGATGACGACACTACTGGAGCCTTTGTTATAGACAGAACGCTGTTACATGGGCAGACCAATCAAACTATCTCTCGGCATTGTTCCAGCCATTCATTATCCAGCCAATTCATGGCTAGTGGAGGGTTTTTCATGTGTTTTCTTGTGGCTAAATCAACTAGGCTCGTAATTTAACAATTTTTATTTGTATTTGAAGATGGCATACAAATTTGTTTTTAAAGGCCATAAAGTTTATATGTTCACGAAAGCATTTCTGCAACAAAAAAAAGCAATTTTGATAAAAAAATGTATGCTTACGTTCAAATGCCTTCCTGTGAAGTAGTGTGAGCGGACATATGCCTAGTTTCTGAAACAGTGCACATAATAGCAGGGGGTGTTAAAGCATTAAACACATACGTTTTTCCCAGAGCAGATTGATGATCAGATAAGTCAAAGCCGCACTGAAGTCAACAAAACAACTCCCACAAACTTTTTATCATCAATTTTCTCTCAGCTAATCATCAGTCATTTGTAAGTGCGTGTTGTGAATGTCTCTCCTAATAAGTGCGCTGACAGTCTGTTGTTCATTTACAGTAAATAAGATTGTATCTGATCACACATGTTTTTCCCCAGGAAAGTTACTAAGATGTAAACAGGCTGATTGGTCGACAATTGGGAACGTAACGCGGGCTTTATTTTTCTTGGTAGGAATTACGTTTACACACACTTCTCTTAGCATTAGATTGAAGATATGGCAACTAGTAGTGGAAATATTCGTTAGCTGATTATCCTCAAAAAGTTGTCAGACCCGGTCGGTGTGTCTTGTGATAGACAACAATATTTTTTTTCAACCTCTTCCACCTACTTTACAGAAATTCAAAATCACAATCTTTGTCTT
>NC_036856.1:4927371-4934248 GCF_002910315.2 Salvelinus sp. IW2-2015 | reverse complement strand
GATTCATGCAGGGTAGTAACGTTAACAGTTGGGATTATGGTTCATTGTTTAGCTAGCTACATGTCTAAATAAAAGACTCCACTATGCAAGGTACCATTTCACTGTACCGTTTACACCTTCTGTATCCTGTGCATTTGACAAATAAATGTTGATTTTATTTGATACAGTGTGTGTTTACCAGAGATGGTAATGTGAAGAACAACATGACCTGCACCAAAGTCAAATTAGGACATAACGTTAGGCCAATGGGACAGTGTCCAAGTTCTAACATTTTCACGTAGAATGCCCTGCTTTTATTTTGTCATACTCACAACCGTAAGCTATTTTCTGTAATTAGCTTGCCATTAACTTGTAATTAATGAGGTTGTTGAGTCTGCCGATAAGAATGTGGTGATTGACAGAGTCGAAAGCCTTGGCCAGGTCGATGAATACAGCTGCAAAGTATTGTCTCTTATCGATGGCGGTTATGATATCGTTTAGGACCTTGAGCGTGGCTGAGGTGCACACATGACCAGCTCGGAAACCAGATTGCATAGCGGAGAAGGTACGGTGGGATTCGAAAGGTTCGGTGATCTGTTTGTTAACTTGGCTTTCGAAGATCTTAGAAAGGCAGGGCAGGATAGATATAGGTCTATAACAGTTTGGGTCTAGAGTGTCTCCCCCTTTGAAGAGGGGGCTGACTGCAGAAGCTTTCCAATCTTTGGGGATCTCTATGCGACATCGGSTGATGTAAAAAGGGCTTCATAAATACATTTGATTGATTGATTGATAGTAGAGTAGTGGCCTGAGGGAACACACTTAATGTGGTGTGAAAAGTGTTATGAAATGTAATGTCATGRAATATATTAAGTTGTATATAACGGCCTTAATGTTTCTGGACCCCAGGAAGAGTAGATGCTGCCTTGGACGCAGCTAATGGGGATCCTTAATACATACAAATACAAATACAAGCTGGAGGAGGCTGCTGGTGTTTTCTTCACAACCTGACGCTAGGTCAGATCTGCCCAACCTCCAGGCCCAGATATCAGGCCCCTGGGCTCCATCAGACTGACTTGAGACCTGGAAAACATCAACACGCTGCACACCTCTCACATTACACTACACTGATTTGGCAGAGCACTGGTGATAAATCAAATCAAATTGAAATTGTTACATGCATCGTAAAAGCAACAGGTGTAGACTAACAGTGAAATTGTCACGCCCTGATCTGTTTCACTGTCACGGTTGTGTGTAGAGACTGACCAAGGCGCATCGTACTCTGAGTTCCACATCTTTATTTATGTGAAACTTTTTTTTTTTTATTAAAAAAGGAAGCAAACAACGAACCGTAACATAAGAGATGCTACAGGCACTAACTCAAAACAAGATCCCACAAAACTCAGTGGGGAAATGGCTGCCTAAATATGATCCCCAATCAGAGACAACGATAAACAGCTGCCTCTGATTGGGAACCATACCAGGACAACATAGAAATAAAACCCCCTAGATGGGAACACCCTCCCCTAGTCACACCCCGACCTAACCAAAATAGAGAATAAGAAGGCTCTCTATGGTCAGGACGTGACATTCACCTGTCCTTTTGCTTGTCTCCACCCCCCTTCAGGTGTCACCCATCTTCCCCATTATCCCCTGGGTACTTATACCTGTGTTTTCTGTCTGTCTGTGCCAGTTCGTCTTGTTTGTTCAAGTCAACCAGCGTTTTCTCTCAGCTCCTGCTTTTCCCCAGTCTGTCCTTTTCTCGCCCTCCTGGATTTGACCCTTGCCTGTGTAACAGTATAACTTTAGTACCGTCCCCTCGCCCCGACACGGGCGCGAACCAGGGACCCTCTGCACACATCAACAACAGTCACCCACGAAGCGTCGTTACCCATCGCTCCACAAAAGCCGCGGCCCTTGCAGAGCAAGGGGAACCACTACTTCTAGGTTTCAGAGCAAGTGACGTAACCGACTGAAAGGCTGCTAGGGCGCACCACCGCTAACTAGCTAGCCATTTCACATCCGTTACACTAACCCCACTTTCGACCTCCTCCTTTTCCGCAGCAACCAGTGATCCGGGTCAACAGCATCAATGTAACAGTATAACTTTAGTACTTTAGTACGTCCCCTAGCCATTTC
This sequence comes from Salvelinus sp. IW2-2015, assembly GCF_002910315.2. Lineage (NCBI taxonomy): Eukaryota > Metazoa > Chordata > Actinopteri > Salmoniformes > Salmonidae > Salvelinus > Salvelinus sp. IW2-2015. The sequence continues at coordinate 4,932,133 of NC_036856.1, read as the reverse complement.
ACATCCGTTACACCTGTCATGACTCTGAGCCTGCCTGCCGTCCTGTGCCTTTGTCCCTACTCTGGATTACCAACCTCTGCCTGACATGAACTGTCGTTTGGCTGCCCCTGTTGTTGCAAGAAACATTGTTACTTCAACACAGTCTACACTTGGGTCATACCTGAAACCTGATGGAAATTCTTACTTACGGGAATGTGTTCCAAATGGCACCCTATTTCCTCAGCCAGGTCACCCGTGATACAAGTCAGTATTCAACGTCCATCCATGTCTGAGGACGTCGGGAGATGACGTGGAAATCGGCCACTAGGGGCAACAGTGAGCGCTGTTACGTTCAAGTAGTTTTTGGTTTTTCTAGGGCGTTGTGGACGGGGATTGCGATATTTTTGTTTTAAGTCTATCCCAAACCCTTACCTTAACCATCCGGANCCCATCTTCCCCATTATCCCCTGGGTACTTATACCTGTGTTTTCTGTCTGTCTGTGCCAGTTCGTCTTGTTTGTTCAAGTCAACCAGCGTTTTCTCTCAGCTCCTGCTTTTCCCCAGTCTGTCCTTTTCTCGCCCTCCTGGATTTGACCCTTGCCTGTGTAACAGTATAACTTTAGTACCGTCCCCTCGCCCCGACACGGGCGCGAACCAGGGACCCTCTGCACACATCAACAACAGTCACCCACGAAGCGTCGTTACCCATCGCTCCACAAAAGCCGCGGCCCTTGCAGAGCAAGGGGAACCACTACTTCTAGGTTTCAGAGCAAGTGACGTAACCGACTGAAAGGCTGCTAGGGCGCACCACCGCTAACTAGCTAGCCATTTCACATCCGTTACACTAACCCCACTTTCGACCTCCTCCTTTTCCGCAGCAACCAGTGATCCGGGTCAACAGCATCAATGTAACAGTATAACTTTAGTACTTTAGTACGTCCCCTAGCCATTTCACATCCGTTACACCTGTCATGACTCTGAGCCTGCCTGCCGTCCTGTGCCTTTGTCCCTACTCTGGATTACCAACCTCTGCCTGACATGAACTGTCGTTTGGCTGCCCCTGTTGTTGCAAGAAACATTGTTACTTCAACACAGTCTACACTTGGGTCATACCTGAAACCTGATGGAAATTCTTACTTACGGGAATGTGTTCCAAATGGCACCCTATTTCCTCAGCCAGGTCACCRGTGATACAAGTCAGTATTCAACGTCCATCCATGTCTGAGGACGTCGGGAGATGACGTGGAAATCGGCCACTAGGGGCAACAGTGAGCGCTGTTACSTTCAAGTAGTTTTTGGTTTTTCTAGGGCGTTGTGGACGGGGATTGCGATATTTTTGTTTTAAGTCTATCCCAAACCCTTACCTTAACCATCCGGAGTTCATTCCTAACCTTAAGAATGTTGAGTTAATGCCTGAACATAACCTTAAACACTTTGAAATGTTACGTTGGATCAACATCTAAATCTGACGTGAGACTGTGAGAGCTGGTAGATTTCCTATATAGTACTTTTGACCAGGGCCCATAAGTCAGTTGCTCTTACGCACAGGTTATATTGTCCCAAATGGCTCCCTATTCCCTATACAGGGTACCGGTCAAACGTAGTACACTTTATAGGGAATTGGGTGTCATTTTGGACGCATTTATAGTCATAGCATGGTATAATGGGGTTTATTAACAAAAGCATATGGGTATCATGGACAAAACGCTCCACATGTAAGTAGCTCTACTGTTCATACGGGGATAGTTGCTATGAGGTTCAATTAAAATGGTATTCCAACTATATTCCAACTACACATTGTATTATCACAGTTCAATTTATCCAACTACTTTCTTATTGGGTTTTGCTATGTTCAATTGTATCAGGTGTCAAAACTMTGCATCTTTCGCAGACCCGCACGCACACTACATGCACAAGTGCACTCCCCCACCCCCCTTTGCTGGATGTGAGCCAGGCGCCAAGAGCGTCTCCCCAACCATGCCAGATCCGACTCCTGCCAGCCAAGAAAGCCCACAGTCATGCCATGAGAGAGAGAAAAGAGACAAAGAGAAAGCAAGCAAGAGAGAGAGAGAAGAGAGGGAGCGATAGAGAAAGATAGAGAGGGAGCGAAAGAGGGAGCAAAAGAGAGAGAGAGGGCACGAGAGAGAGAGGGAGCGAAAGAGAGAGGGAGCGAGAGAGAGATAAGAGAGAGAAGAGAGAGAGAGCGAAAGAGAGAGAGAGAAGAGAGGGAGCAAAAGAGAGCAAGAGAGACATAGGTAGGTAGTGGTCAGGCATGGATGGTGTGGCCCAGAATCATTACCATGTGTGGACATGGTCAGTGCCAACTGCCAAGGATGCGGTAGAGTGGTTATGGGAAGGAAACACTGTAGCCCTTCACTGTACTTTACCAACTGGAGCCTGACACACACGCGCGCACGCTGCTACCACTGACACTGTGCTGCTGGGTGCAGCTTCAATCATCCAGAGACAGATTAAGTGGACTACTGCTTTACAGACACAGTGAGCACTTGGTACGCTGGCATGCACTCTAGCCAGAGATTGAATAAGCTTCCCTCTGTCCTGTCCCACATTCCCGTGGCACAGCCCTCTCCGGCGTTGCTGCTGGACCTTGTTAGTATGCCAGCTCTCTGTTTCATTCCCACACTCCCATCTCGGGCCTGTAAGTAGGCCCAGGGAGAGGACAGCAGTAGGATTCCCCTTACACACACACGGACGCATGCACATGCACGCCGCACACACAGACATGCACGGACATACACAAATGCATATACACACACACACACACACACATTCTTAACCCTCTCAACCACCACTAACCAAGGATGAGAGGGATGAATTTCCATTCAGCCCTCTCTCACTCACTCCCTCTCTCATTCTCTCGTTCTTTCAATCCCTCTTTCCCTCTCAGTCTCTTGCTCTCACGCTCACTCTGTCTCTCGCACTCCCCCCTCTTTCTCCCTCCCTCCCTCCCTCTCTCTCTCCCCCTCCCCCGCTCTCTCTCTCTCTCTCTCAAACAGTGTTGTTTAGGATGTCTCTCTGATAAACCGTCACCTCTTATGTTGTCTTTATAGCAGCCAGTCCCTTTTTTACTGTTAGTGGTTAATTACCATGGTTAGTGTGTTTCCTTAGAATGGGATTCGTTTCCTTCTAACTCCACTCCCGCCACTTTAGTTTGACATCCACTGATAAGCTAGTACACACACTCAACCGACCGGTAGATGACCATATATGGACAACAAACAGCATTGAGTGTGTTTAGTTGGCTTGGTGGCAGTAGGGCAACAATGAACTGCATAAAACAAATATACTAATAGCTGCTGCACACACGATTTCACCTCTGCACATTTATTGTGGTCGACGTTTTGGTACCAAGACCTTTTTCAAGTCGTCGATCGCAATAAATGTGCAGAGGTTAACTACCAGCACCACAAAGCAGAGAAGATTGGTAGTGTGCGTGTTAACCCTCTTCCAATCATGTGCTGTAACATATTTTACCCTTGTTTCTCATGACTGGCAAAACATGTAAATGTTACGTATTACGGGAGATGGTGGGATAAGACGAGTAATGTGGAACACTTATTTCGGCGTGCAGGTTGTGTGTCGCTGGTTATTTGGTTGTGTGTCGCTTGGTTATTTGTTTGTGTGTCGCTGGTCATTTTGGTTGTTGTGTCGCTGGTTATTTGTTTGTGTGTCGCTGGTTATTGGTTGTGTTCGCTGGTTATTTGGTTGTGTGTCGCTGGTTATTTGGTGTGTGGCGCGCAGGTGTGTGTCGCTGGTTATTTGTTTGTGTGTCGCTGGTTATTTGGTTTGTGTGTCGCTGGTTATTGTTTGTGTGTCGCTGGTATTTGGTTGTGTGTCGGCTGTTATTTTGGTTGTGTGTCGCTGGTTATTTGGTTGTGTGGCGCGCAGGTTGTGTGTCGCTGATTATTTGGTTGTGTGTCACTGGTCATTTGGTTGTGTGGTCGCTGGTTTATTTGGTTGTGTGTCACTGGTTATTTGTTTGTGTGTCGCTGGTTATTTGGTTTGTGTGTCGCTGGTTTATTTGGTTGTGTGGCGCGCAGGTTGTGTGTCGCTGGTTATTTTTTGGTGTGTCGCTGGTTATTTGGTTGTGTGTCGCTGGTTATTTGGTGTGTGTCACGGTTATTTGTTTGTGTGTCCGGTTATTTGGTTTGTGTGTCGCTGAGTATTTGGGTTGTGTGGCGCTGGTTATTTGGTTGTGTGGCGCGCAGGTTGTGTGTCGCTGGTTATTTGTTTGTGTGCGCTGGTTATTTTGTTTGTGTGTCCGTTGGTTATTTGTTTGTGTGTCACTGGTTTATTTGGTTGTGTGTCGCTGGTAATGTTGGTTGTGTGTCGCTGGTCATTTGTTGTGGTGTCGCTGGTCATTTGGGTTGTCGTCGTCGCCTGGTCATTTGGTTGTGCGTCTGCTGGTTATTTGGTGTGCGTCGCTGGTTATTTGGTTGTGTGTCGCTGGTTATTTGGTTGTGTGTCGCTGGTTATTTGGTTGTGTGTCGCTGGTTATTTGGTTGTGTGTCGCTGGTCATTTGGTTGTGCGTCGCTGGTCATTTGGTTGTGCGTCGCTGGTTATTTGGTTGTGCGTCGCTGGTTATTTGGTTATTTTATCCATGTTTCTCATGACTGGCAAAACATGTAAATGTTACGTATTACGGGAGATGGTGGGATAAGACGAGTAATGTGGAACACTTATTTCGGCGCGCAGGTTGTGTGTCACTGGTTATTTGTTTGTGTGTCACTGGTTATTTGTTTGTGTGTCACTGGTTATTTG
>NC_036856.1:4920087-4927360 GCF_002910315.2 Salvelinus sp. IW2-2015 | reverse complement strand
CTGGTTATTTGGTTGTGTGTCACTGGTCATTTGGTTGTGTGTCGCTGGTTATTTGGTTGTGTGTCGCTGGTCATTTGGTTGTGTCTCGCTGGTTATATTTCGATTTGGGGGTGCATTTACACCTTCTGCATCTTCTGAATTTCGGACGGGGAACAGGGATTGGTCCATAGACTTGGCTGAGAGAGGCTTTCAAAGGAGGGGAGGTGTGGACTTATCTGCTACCAAAGAGGATCCGCCCTGGATCTGCCAACCGTACTAGTCCAGCATCAGCCCATCTTCCACCTAGAACCAAATCCTGTTTCTACGCAAGATCACGCGAGATAACCAGCTCTCATGCGAGATTTGGTTCTGGGTTGCCCAAATTCTATATGACTGTAACTATTTATGTAGATATGATGAAGTAGCCTCTGTTACTTCTTTTGTCATGAGTTATGAATAATAACAATAATCATCCTCCTATGTATAGCACCCACTTGGGTGATGCAATGTACGGTGGCCATTTTGTGCTAGAATGCTAACAAGGCTAACAACACAGCAGTTATCAAAATGAAGAYGTGAGGAGAGAATGGCATTTCAAGGACTTTTCACGCTGTTTARGAATACCTCTGGGGATAAAGCAGCGTTTAATTAAGCCGTAGGGGACCTGTGAGGCCGCACAATTTACAACATGAGAGCGCCTCCGTATCGTCAAACGGTAGTAAATAACGTGGAAAGCAGAGTTTGAACAACCTCGAACCTCCACCGAGCTACCCATTAATTGCCCATTAAATCATTACATCATATAAATAGTTGAAATATTTCTGCTTTAAAGTCCACATCAGAAGGAGCGCGGGGGTCCGCTGGGATCTGTGGAGGTCCGCGTGGCAAATAAAAGGGGTAAGTAATGTATGTGCGAGCTGAGCTCATCGTGGTTTAGTGAGGATGAGGTAAAGTAGCAGACAGAGTTATGGTGTTATGGTTAGCAAGCTGCCGCCGCGGTGTGAGGCTTTTAGAATAAGATGTAGTGCTGCAAAACTATACATGTTAGTGTTGGTGATAACTAACAGTGTTCACAGTCAACCTCAGACACAGATCTGATTGCAGGCATGATTTGCTGCTAGCGCTCAATGACAAAATTGACTAGACGCAAATCCAAGGTAGCCAAGCTCCAAAGCTCTCTGCAGAATATTGCCAATTCTATCCCCCAGCAATTAAGAGGTTTGCCACATGCCTAAAGAMTAATGAAATCGTGGTTTGGTAAAAATACAGTGCCTAAAGAAAATATTCACGCCCGTTGACTTTTTCCACATTATATTGWGTATTAYGTATTCAACCCCTTTGTTAGGTCAAGTCTAAATAAGTGCAAGAGTATAAATAAGTTTAACAAGTCACATAATAAGTTGCATGGACTCACTCTGTGTGTAATAATATGTCACGTCCCGACCATAAAAAAGCTTTTATTTTCTATGGTAGAGTAGGTCAGGGCYTGACTGGGGGGTTGTTCTAGTTTATATTTTCTATGTGGGGTTRTAGGTTTATTTTCTATGTTGGTGATTTGTATGATTCCCAARTAGAGGCAGCTGATTATCGTTGTCTCTAATTGGGGATCATACTTAAGTAGCTTTTTTTCCACCTGTGGGTTACGGGATATTGTTTATGCTTAGTTGCCTGTTAGCACTGCATTGTRGTCATGGTTTGTGTATTTTTTTGTKTTTTCTAAAGTTTCACTTCTTTAATAAATCATGTGGAACTCAAAGTACGCTGTGCCTTGGTCCGACCATTATTACGAACGACGTGACATAGTGTTTAACATGATTATTGAATGACTACTTCATCTCTGTACCCCACACATACAATTATCTGTGAGGTCCCTCAGTCGTTGAGTACATTTCAAACACAGATTCAACCACAAAGACCAGGGAGGTTTTCCTATGGTTCGCAAAGGGCACCTATTGGTAGATGGGCAAAACAAACAGGCATTGAATATCCCTTTGAGCATGGTGAAGTTCTTAATTACACTTTGATTGGTGTATCAATACACCCAGTTACTACAAAGATACAGGTATCCTTCCTAACTCAGTTGCCGAAGAGGAAGGAAACAACTCAGGGATTTCACGATGAGAACAATGGTGACTTTAAAWCAGTTATAGAGTTTAATGGCTGTGATAGGAGAAAACTGAGGATGGATCAACAGCATTGTAGTTACTACACAATACAAATATATAAACGTAACATGTAAAGTGTTGGTCCCATGTTTCATGAGCTGAAATAAAAGATTCCAGACATTTTCCAGACGCACAAAAAGCTTATTTCTCTAAAATATTTTGCACAAATTTGTTTACATCCTGTTAGTGAGCATTTCTACTTTGTCAAGATAATCCACCTGAAAGGTGTGGCATATCAAGAAGCTGATTAAACAGCATGATCACCACTTGTGCTGGGGACAATAAAATGCCACTCTAAAATGTATAGTTTTGTCACACAACACAATGTCACAGATGTCTCAAGTTTTGAGGGAGTGTGCAATTGGCATACAGACTGCAGGAATGTCCACCAGAGCTGTTGACAGAAAATMGAATGTTCAATTCTCGTTCTAGAGAACTTGGCAGTACGTCCAACCGGCCTCACAAGTGCAGACCACTTATAACCACGCCAGCCCAGGACCTCCATATCTGGCTTCTTCACCTGCAGGATCGTCTGAGACCAACCACCCAGACAGCTGATGAAACTGTGGGTTTGCACAAGCAAAGAATTTCTGCACAAACTGTCAGAAACCATCTCAGGGAAGCTCATCTGTGTCCTCCTTGTTCTCACCAGGGTCTTGACCTGAGTGCAGTTCGGTGTCGTAACTGACTTTAGTGGGTAAACACTCACCTTTGATGGCCACTGGCACGCTGGAGAAGTGTGCTCTTCACAGATGAATCCCGGTTTCAACTGTAAATCAAATCAAATCAAATCAAATTTTATTGGTCACATACACATGGTTAACAGATGTTAATGCGAATTTAGCAAAATGCTTGTGCTTCTAGTTCCGACCATGCAGTAATATCTAACAAGTAATCTAACCTAACAATTTCACAACAACTACCTTAAACACACAAGTGTAAAGGAATGAATAAGAATATGTACATAAAAATATATTAAAGAAAGATGGCCGAATGYCATAGGCAAGATGCACTAGATGGTATAGAGTACAGTATATACATATGAGATGAGTAATGTAGGGTATGTAAACATTATATAAAGTGCATTGTTTAAAGTGGCTAGTGATACATTTATTACATCAATTTTTGTGGCTAGAGATGAGTCAGTATGTGGCAGCAGCCACTCAATGTTAGTCATGGCTGTTTAACAGTCTGATGGCCTTGAGATAGAAGCTGTTTTTCAGTCTCTCGGTCCCTGCTTTGATGCACCTGTACTGACCTCACCTTCTGGATGATAGCGGGGTGAATAGGCAGTGGCTCGGGTGGTTGTTGTCCTTGATGGTCTTTCTGGCCTTCCTGTGACATCGGGTGGTGTAGGTGTCCTGAAGGGCAGGTAGTTTGCCCCCGGTGATGCGTTGTGCAGACCTCACTACCCTCTGGAGAGCCTTACGGTTGTGGGCGGAGCAGTTGCCATACCAGGTGGTGATACAGCCCGACAGGATCTCTCGATTGTGCATCTGTAGAGGTTTGAGTGTTGTTGGTGGGCAGAATGCAGACAGCGTGTATGGCGTCGTGTCGGCGAGTGGTTTGCTGATGTCAACATTGTGAACAGAGGAGGTGGGGTTATGGTATGGGCAGGCATAAGCTACGGACAACAAACACAATTGCATTTTATCAATGGCAATTTAAATGCACAGAGATACCGTAACGAGATCCTGAGGCCCATTGTCGTGCCATTCATCCGCTGCCATCATCTCATGTTTCAGCATGATAATACACGGCCCCATGTCAGAAGGATCTGTACACAGTTCCTGGAAGCTAAAAATGTCCTAGTTCTTCCATGGCCTGCATACTCACTAGACCCATTGAGCATGTTTGGGATGCTTTAGATCGACGTGTACGACAGTGTGTTTCAGTTCCCACCAGTATCCAGCAACTWCACACAGCCATTGAAAAGGAGTGGAACAACATTCCACAGGCCACAATCAACAGCCTGATCAACTCTATGCGAAGGAGATGTGTCATGCAGCATGAGGCAAATGGTGGTCACAGCAGATACTGACTTTTTTCTGATCCCCGCCCCTTTTTTTTTTTTTCAACAAATGCATATCTGTATTCCCAGCAATGTGAAATCCGTAGATTAGGTTGTAATGAATTCATTTAATTTGACTGATGTCCTTCAATGAACTGTAACACAGTAAAATCTTTGAAATTGTTGCATGTTGCATTTATATTTTTGATCAGTGTACTTGAAAATCTACGGTAAGACCTGAAAATGGTTGTAAATGATCAACAACCAACTTGGCAGAGGTTGAAGAAATTGCAAAGAATAATGGTCAAATGTTGCACAATCCAAGTGTGGAAAGATCTRAGAGACTTACTCAGAAAGACTRGGAGCTGTAATCYCTGCCCAAGGTGCTTCTACAAAGTATTGACKCAATGAGATATTTCTGTATTTCAGTTTCAAGAAATMTGCAAACATTTCTAAYAACATGTTTTCACTTTGTCATTATGGGGTACTGTGTGTAGATGGGTGAGAAAATAATGTATATTTAATCGTTTTTTWAAATTCAGGCTGTAACACAACAAAATGCGGAAATAAGTTAAGGGGTACTGTGTGAATACTTTCTGAAGGCACAGTAAATAAAAAATACATTGATAGGGGGAGGAGTGGGTTGAAAGGACGGGGGCAGAGAAAAGAGGTGAAAAAGAGGAGCGAGAGAGGAGCGAGAGAGAGAGAGAAGAACGAGACCCCCYCCCCTGGGGCAAGGACCTCAAAATGACAACAGGACATATGCCCAGGCCGTGAGCAGAGCAACAGGCCCAACCCCCAATATTACAGCCACCCAAGCCCCATCCTGTGACCTAAGAGTTATGTATCAGATGCTCAYCATGCTCTGCTCACACCTACTGTGGTGGTCCGAGCCTAAACCACACAAAAACAACACTAGACACAAAGCTTTTACCATCTCATCCTCGAATATACAAGGTCTGAGGTCATCTGCCTTTGGCCTAAAGAGCAGGAACCCAGATTTCATCAAAGAAATTGGAAATACAGACATTGTCATCCTACAAGAAACTTGGTATAATGGAGATGGACCCACTGGTTGCCCTCTAGGCTACAGAGAGCTGGTAGTCCCATCCACCAAACTACCAGGTGTGAAACAGGGAAGAGACTCAGGGAGTATGCTAATTTGGTATAGAGCAGACCTAACCCACTCTATTAAATTAGTCAAAACAGGAACATTTTACATCTGGCTAMAAATGAATAAGGAAATTATCTCAACAGAGAGAAATGTCCTCATGTGTGCTACCTATATCCCCCCAATAGAATCCGTGCTTCTACATCTGCATTGCTTGCTGGTTGGGGTTTTAGGCTGTGTTTCTGTATAGCACTTTGTGACATCTGCTGATGTAAAAATGGATTTATATATACATTTGATTGATTGAATTTGATCTATACTTTAACGATGACTTCGTCTCCATCCTAGAGGGGGAGATCAACAATTTCCAGTCCCAGGGACATGTACTAGTCTGTGGCGACCTAAAAGCCAGAACTGGACAAGAACCTGACACCCTCAGCACACAGGGGGACAAACACCTACTTGGAGGTGACAGCATTCCCTCCCTCATATGCCCCTCTAGACACAAGTACGACAACATAACCAACAAAAATGGGTCACAACTCCTGCAGCTCTGTCGGAGGCTGGGTATGTACATAATCAATGGTAGGCTTCGAGGGGACTCCTACGGTAGGTACACCTATAGCTCATCTCTTGGCAGTAGTACTGTAGACTACTGACCTTTGACCTCAACCCAGAGTCTCTTAGAGCGTTCACAGTCAGTCCACTGACACCCCTATCAGATCACAGCAAAATCGCACTCTACTTGAACAGAGCGATGCTCAATCATGAGGCATCAAAGCAAAGGAACTGAGTAATATTAAGAAATGCTATAGATGGAAGGAAAGTAGTGTGGAAACCTACCCKAAAAAATATTAGGCAACAAAAAATGTAATCCCTCCTAGACAATTTCCTGGACAAAATGTTTCACTGTAATAGTGAAGGTGTAAACTTGGCAGTAGAAAACCTAAACAGTACATTTGACCCCTCAGCTTCCCTATCAAATCTAAACATTTCAAGCAGACAACCTAAGAAAATTAACAACGATGACAAACGGTTTGATGAATGCAAAAACATAAGAAATAAATTGAGAAACCTATCCAACCAAAAACATAGAGACCCAGAAAACTTGAGCCTACGCCTTCACTATAATGAATCACTAAAACAATACAGAAATATACTACGGAAAAAGAGGGAACAGCACGTCAGAAATCAGCTCAACGTAATTGAAGAATCTATAGAATCTAACCACTTCTGGAAAATTGGAAAACTCTAAACAAACAACAACACAAACAGTCCATAATGGAGATGTATGGATAAACCACTTCTCCAATCTTTTTYGCTCTATAACGAAGAACAAACAGCAAAAACATATACATGATCAAATACAAATCTTAGAATCAACTATTAACCCTTTCATGCGTGAGGTCCAAATATCTCTAACGGTCGCCCCCAGCGTGAGTTTTTTAATGCACGTGATGTTAGAACGTWCTCTCCATTCCAGAATGTGATTGTTACGCAGCAGTACATTTAATCTGCGCTGCCCTCAAACCAAGGCACGCAGCCTYTTTTTGTTTATAGGCTGTTTTCAATTTGTCAATTTCAAATTATTTTCTAACAGGTTTTTAATTTTCTAAGAACAGTTTGAATTGAGGTGTGTTCCACCTCATTCATTCACATAAAAGTAGTCATTTCTACTTTTGCGGACCAATTCATTTTTTTTTTTTTACATTTCTGACCCAGACAAAATTCCCCAAACACTTCCCAATCGTTTGTGCAGTTCAAGTCTGCAGAAATCTGCTCATCTCCCGTCCTGCACACACGTGTTCACATTTTCCGTCTGTTTCCTGCATCGCAGTCATAGTTGTTTTTGTTACCAATAATAACTTTGGAAATGTGTGCGTTTCTATCAAAGTAAGTGTCTTATTACGTTATAATAGTTTCTGCATGTCGTGTTATGTCATTTCTACTGTAGCATAATATTTGTGTATATTCCTTATAACAGTTGACACGCGAGGTAACGTTACT
>NC_036856.1:4877167-4914265 GCF_002910315.2 Salvelinus sp. IW2-2015 | reverse complement strand
CATTTCATAACCTTTATGGTGTCATAGTCAATGCTTAGGTAGCTAGCTACATTCTTCTATTAGTTTGGTTAGTTTGAAAGTGTGTTTTGTTTCATTTTGCCTTCTTCAATAATAAAAGAAGATGGCTTATTTTCCTACTGCTGCGTTTTGGTCCGTCAATCCTCCACACGATCGTGACAGTTACTCATTTCATAACCTTTATGGTGTCATAGTCAATGCTTAGGTAGCTAGCTACATTCTTCTATTAGCTCTGGAAAACAATGCTAATTGCGTCAGAGAAGTATTAGCATGTGTTGTATTTTGAAGCTACCTTCAAAATACAAGCATATAAGCTGGCCTCATGACTCTCAGGTAGTGCAGCTGTCTAAGGCACAGTGTCTCAGTGCTAGAGGCYTCACTACAGACACCCAGGTTCAAATCCAGACTGCTGACATTTCTTATTTTGTATAACGGGTCATTTAGGATGGCAGTAGCATTGTTGATGAAATGCAGTCATCGCAGCAGAACTAGGAAGCAGTCTTGGGAAAGAGGGTGGTAAAGAAGAGAGTTGCAAACATAGGATCTCTGCTCCAGTATTCTCTTAGGGAGTTCTTCTTTACTATCCCCATGAGGACTGTCACCAGGAAGGTATACATTTCACTAATTGTGGTTGCCCCCCCCCACTCCTGGCTCTCTCTTCTCCTGTAGCTCCAAGGCATAGTGATTGGTCTCTGCTATGTCTCCCACCAGCACCTCTGTCAGAAACAACTTGAAGCACTCTGCCTTAGATGGAAATGGCAAGGGGCGTTGCACTCCAGACTGGGACTCATCAAAGCAAACAGCAGGGCCAGGAGGGGTGAAATGGCTGGCAGCCTTCCAGCTACCACAGAACTCCTGTACTTCATCCACTGTCGGTCTGCCTCCATCACCACCAGCATCTTCAAAGGGAACTGGGACTTTGTCAGTGGACAAGGGGTCCTCAGATTCAGGGTTCTCAATGGCTGGGGTGCAGCTCCTCACTGTCACTGTCAGAATCTGATTCCTGACATTGACTCATTGTCAGAATTTTAAAAAACCTCCAGAATTTCCACATTTGTGAGTTGTCTCCTTTTGAAAGATATTGCTAATGCTACAGCTTAGCTCACTAGCTACATACATAAACAACAACACTGAATAGCTCAGAGTGGGAGTGAGAGGTTACGTTATTGACTGCCTGCACGTGGCATTTGTATCAATAYATCACTATCAGAAAATGTTTTGTGTGGTAATTGATATGTTTACTGTTTTATTCACGTTTTTCAAGTACCTGTGATAAATCATGCATTCCCGATTCTTGCATAGATTGTAATGGACACAAATTATGTGTGTAAAATACTTTTTTGAAGGTTGTACTGGTTATGATGAGCTAAGCTAATTCCAGCTATGACTGGAGCCATGTTTGTTGACGTACAATGCATTCTGGGTTTCACGTAATTGTCTGTCGGACCAAAGATGCTATAACAAAATGAGGTGAGTAAGGGTTCACAAYTTTTTTGAGAACTTCCAGAAGTGAATGGTGGGATGTGAACGATGGTAGACGACACACCCCTTCAACATGCGTACTATAAACAGACCAAAGTCATCTTGTCTTCTCTTATAATCTTTGGTTTCTGTGAGGAAAAAAAGCATGGAGGTGCGCTGAAACTAATCATCGTCGGATTACTTTTGATTTCTAGAAAGTGTTTTACTCAATTATTTTGATCAATGGTGAACTCACCCGTGATTAATTATAAATAGTAATTGCTATTAGCTAATTCATATTGTAGTTTGTGTCACCCGAGAGTTATAAAATATGACCGCTTGTGTTGCGTCAATCTWTCCTCAGTTAGCGCTAGAACAAATGCAGCCTACATTTTTCCCGGTTTGGATGATTGTGTTATGCTATAGATACTTCTGTGAATATCTGAACATTGCATCCAAAAATAAACAGCTCACATTCTGGACATAACTTTGTAAGGACTGTGTGTAAATAATTAATGAAAAAAGTGTGACTAGCTCATGCTGATCGTTGCGTCATTCGAAAATGGCCGTTCTAAATAAGCGTTCTAATCACACGGGTGTGATCATACACTTCAGGGACCACTGTAGAACGATCACACCCCTGTGATGGTCAGTGGCGGTTCTAGACCATTTCAACTGGGGGGGGGGGGGGGGGCACTTGTACTGTTAGAGGGGCCAGGTACATTAGACGTTATTGTTGTCATATCGTTTTCTTTACAGCATTGCAGACATTAGCAGGCAAAAGACCATGTTCATAATCATCATCGTTGCCACTGTCTAATAACGGATGTAAAAAAAGAACGATAGCAAAAATTTGTTATGAAAAAATGATTTCATACTCCATATTTAGGGGGGTCCAAAATTGTTGTCACAGGGGCACTGGCCCCCCCTGCCCCCCACCCACCCAGAACCGCTAGTGGTGATGGTATGTGTGAAAGGGTTAAAGACTACCAGAATCCACTGGATTCTCCAATTACATTGTATGAACTACAGGACAAAATACAAACCCTCCAACCCAAAATTGCCTGTGGGGACGATGGAATCCTATAATGAAATGTTAAAATATACAGACCACAAATTCCAATTGGCTATACTTAAACTCTTTAACATCATCCTCAGCTCTGGCATATTCCCCAATATTTGTAACCAAGGACTGATCACCCCAATCCACAAAAGTGGAGACAAATTTGACCCCAGTATCTACCGTGGGATATGCGTCAACAGCAACCTTGGGAAAATCCTCTGCATTATCCTTAACAGCAGACTCGTACATTTCCTCAGCGAAAACAATGTACTGAGCAAATGTCAAATTGGCTTTTTACCAAATTACCATACGACAGACCCCGTATTCACCACGCACACACTAATTGACAAACAAACAAACTAAAACAGAAGCAAAGTCTTCTCATTTGGCCTGAGGGTCTGCGATACAAATTGATGGAAAGCTGTGTTGGGGGAAAAACATACAACATTATAAAATCCATGTACACAAACAACAAGTGTCACGGTAAAATGGGCAAAAAACACACATTTCTTTCCACAGGGCCGGGGGTGAGACAGGGATGCAGCTTAAGCCCCACCTTCAACAAATATATCAACGAATTGGCGAGGGCACTAGATCAGTCTGCAGCACTCGGCCTCACCCTACTAGAATCTGCCTACAGCAGCACCTTGATCTTCTGCACAGATTCTGTCAGACCTGGGCCCGGACAGTAAATCTCAGTAAAACAAAGATAATGGTGTTCCAAAAAAGGTCAAGTAGCCAGGACCACAAATACAAATTCCATCTAGACACCGTTGCCCTAGAGCAGACAAAAAATGATACATACCTTTGGCCTAAACATCAGCGCCACAGGTAACTTCCACAAAGCAGTGAACGATCTGAGAGACAAGGCAAGGGCCTTCTATGCCATCAAAAGGCCATACAATTCGACATACCAATTAGGATCTGGCTAAAAAGACTTGAATCCGTTATAGAACCCACTGCCCTTTATGGTTGTGAGGTCTGGGGTCCGCTCACCAACCAAGAATTTACAAAATGCAGATTCTACATACAGAATTCGGCAAAAAATATCCTCTGTGTACAACATAAAACACCAAATAATGCATGCAGAGCAGAATTAGGCCGATACCCGCTAATTATCAAAATCCATAAAAAGAGATATTCAATTCTATAACCATCTAAAAGGAAGCAATTCCAAAACCTTCCATAAAAAAGCCATCACCTACAGAGAAAAGAGCCCCCTAAGCATGTTGGTCCTGTTCACAAACACAAACAGACCCCACCGAGCCCCAGGACAGCAACACAATTAGACCCAACCAAATCATGAGAAAACAAAAAGATAATTACTTGACACATTGGAAAGAATTAACAAAAAAACTGAACAAACTAGAATGCTATTTGGCCCTAAACAGAGAGTACACAGTGGCAGAATACGCGACCACTGTGACTGACCCAAAATTAAGGAACTCTTTGACTATGTACAGACTCAGTGAGCATAGCCTTGCTATTGAGAAAGGCAACCGAAGGCAGACCTGACTCTCAAGAGAAGACAGGCTATGTGCACACTGCCTACAAAATGAGGTGGAAACTGAGCTGCACTTCCTAACCTCCTGCCAAATGTATGACCATATTAGAGACACATATTTCCCTCAGATTACACAGACCCACAAAGAATTCGAAAACAAATCCAATTTTGATAAACTTCCATATCTACTGGGTGAAATACCACAGTGTGCCATCACAGCAGCAAGATTTGTGACCTTTTGCCACAAGAAAAGGGCAACCATTGAATAGCAAACACCATAGTAAATACAACCTATATTTATGTTTATGTATTTTCTCTTTTGTACTTTAACTATTTGCACATCATTACAACACTGTATATAGACATACTATGACATTTGAAATGTCTTTATTCTTTTGGAACTGTTATGAGTGTAATGTTTGCTGTTCATTTTTATTGTTTATTTCACTTGTGTTTATTATCTATTTCACTTGCTTTGGCAATGTAAACATATATTTCCCATGCCAATAAACAGCGGTGTAAAGTACTACTTAAGTACTTTTTGGCGGTATCTATACGTTACTTTACTATTACGTTTGGTTATCACATGTGTAACTCTGTGTTGTTGTTTTTGTCGCACTGCTTTGCRTTATCTTGGCCAGGTCYCAGTTGTAAATGAGAACTTGTTCTCAACTGGCCTACCTGGTTAAATAAAGGTGAAATAAATAAATAAAATAAAAATACTTTACTATTTATATTTTTGATTACTTTTACTTTTACTCCACTACATTCCWAAAGAAAAATGTTTTCTTTTTACTCCTTACATTTTCCCTGACACCCAAAAGTACTCGTAACATTTTGAACGCTTTGCAGGACAGGAAAATTGTCTAATTCACACACTTATCAAGAGAACCTCCTTGGTCATCCCTACTGCCTGCGATCTGAGAGTTGAACTGTGCCCCGGGCTATCCTTAAATAAAATAAAAAATACAATTGTGTCATCATGCTTAATATAAGGAATTTTAAATTATTTATGATTTACTTTTGATACTTAAGTTCATTTAAAACCAAATACTTTTAGACTTTTACTCAAGTAGTATTTTACTAGGTGACTTTTACTTTACTTGCGTAATTTTCTTTTAAACAATTTTTACTTTCACTCAAGTATGAAAATTGGATACTTTTTCCACCACTGCCAATAAAACCCCTTAAAATTTTAATTTAAATTGAATTGAGAAGAGAGAGATAGTGAGGGAGAGAGAGAGAAAAATAAAAGAGAGAGTGTGAAAGAGAGAGAAAGAGCGAGAGGAGGGCCTTGGTTGTACCCTGTGATCTGCGGCTGTGCTTTATGGCACGCTCCAGATCYCTATCAGTGTGGGAAAGACTGAAAGAGCAGGACAGGGGCCGGGGCGTGTGTGTGTGTCAGCTTGTCTGCCACTGGAGCAATCAGAGCGCCTGCGATGGCTGATAACGACTATAAACAAGTATAGCCAACAGCAGGCAGGCAGGTTCACCCACTGATGATAAAGAACAGAACTTTGACCCCCCCACAAACACACGCACATAGACACACACACACAGCAAACGCACGTGTACTTTACATACAATAGTAAACTTACAGTAGGCTATAAACAACATAGTCTTTGCCTCAAAAATAAGTGCTGCTGGGCCTCCCGGGTGGTGGTCTAAGGCACTGCATCGCAGTGCTAGCTGTGCCACCAGAGATTCTGGGTTTGAGCCCAGGCTCTGTCGCAGCCGGCCGCGACCGGGAGGCTCATGGGGCAACGCACAATTGTCCAGGTTAGGGAGGGTTTGGCCAGCAGGGATATCCTTGTCTCATTGTGCAGTAGTGACCCCTGTGGCGGGCCGGGTGCAGTGCACGCTGACCAGGTTGCTAGGTGTACGGTGTTTCCTCTGACACATTAGTGCGGCTGGCTTCCGGGTTGGATGTGCGTTGTGTCAAGAAGCAGTGCGGTTTGGTTGGGTTGTGTTTCGGAGGACGCATGGCTCTCGACCTTCGCGTCTCCTGAGTCCGTACGGGAGTTGCAGCGATGAGACAAGACAGTAACTACCATGAAATTCGTATTTATTTTTTTTAAAAATCAAAATAAGTCCTGCTTTTCCCTTGGTTGTAATCAGATAATTATAGGGCATTGCAGCAATTGAGTGACCGACACAACAATCCACGAACAAATGCTGTACAAATATACAGTATATCGCACAACCAAAATCTTAACTGGAACAATGCTTCTTGACTGAATTCAAACCATTTGATGTTCATTATGAGCATCTACCTCCATTATATCCGCGATGCACAGTTCCATCCCTCAAGCACTGTCGTGTTATCCTGATTTTTTTAAATCAATTTTTTAATCAATGACTCACTTAGYCCTGAAAAACCTGGTGTGTACACTCCCTGGCCAATTAGTGACGTTTATTACATGTATTAATCAATTAAGCGCCAGGGGGAAAACAACACTATCCTGGACTGTTGCCCTTAAGGACAACACCCTGCACTATATCATTAAATGAAATATGAACACAGTAACTCCAAGACTGTACTGCAACTCCAAGACTGTACTGAGGCTAATGAAAATTTGAATAAATGTGAGTTATTGTTGAGTCCTGGGTTTAGGGGTTAATGGATATTTTATGTGTGTGTGTCTCATCTCCCTGTTGACTGTGGAAGTGGCTCCTGATTACCCACCATGGGCCAGGTCTCCTCCCTGAGGACCACGGGGCCATGACCTGGTTGGCTGGCTGGCTGGCTGGCTGGCTGTTTAAACACACACATGCATGCAGGCATACAGACAGGCAGGCATACAGACAGGCAGGCATACAGACAGGCAGGCGGGCATACAGACAAGCGGGCATACAGACAGGCAGGCATACAGACAGGCGGGCAGGCAGGCAGGCATACAGACAGGCAGGCAGGCAGGGTTAGTACACACAGTACAGTACAGTACACACACACACCACTATACCTAACCAACTCGCCCTTCTCCATCCCTCTGCCTCTTTCCCTCAATGTATCCCCCTGCCCCTTCAACGCTCATCATCAACTCATAAACTACCATCACTCTCTCRCTCACTCCTTCCTCCCTCCATTCTTCTCTTCATCCTCCCTTCATAAAGCAGCATTGTGGCGGTTGCTGCAGGTGAGAGGTTGTTAGATCCCTCAGACTGCTCTGCTCTTGGTGCCTCGCACAGATGACATCACCCCCCAGACACACTCCCCTTCGCTGTTATCGCTGCCCGGCTGTCCAGGTGAGTCACAATGGCCCTGATGGAGTGTGTGTCGCGTCAGAGTCTGGCGTCTGGGTGTGTGTGTGTGTCTCCAGAACCGGACACCACACACACACAAACACGCACTGTGTGTACTCACTGCATGCGCATTTGGAGCTTGAGTGTGTGTCTGGTGGCGTCAAGGGGATGGCGTGTGTGTGGCCTCAGGGTCTCAAGTCTGTAGGTGTGGGGTTCACGCGTGTCTGTGAAGTGGCGGGTGCTGAAGAGTGTGTGTGTGTGTGTGTGTGTGTGTGTGTGTGTGTGTGTGTGTGTGTGTGTGTGTGTGTGTGTGTGTGTGTGTGTGTGTGTGTGTGTGTGTGTGTGTGTGTGTGTGTGTGTGTGTGTGTGTGTGTCTGGGAAAAGCGGAGCTTGATTTAGCGGGGCCGAGTGCCATCCTGAAACGAGCCTCTCTCATGACTCAGCTAATAGCTGAACCCTACCACCGATTTAGCCATGACCTCATCACCCCGCGACCCGGGCACTAGTTTTATTGGGGGGAGGGGAGGACACCACACCACCTAAACTAAACCACAGCGCGCTAGGTCCCCTCTCCCTCTCCCACAGACTCACCCACTCGTAGAGTTTTTATGAGCCCCCACTATGAAATCATGCAGGGTGCTTCCCCCTGAGCGTAAGTCACGGGCAGTCAAACGCCACACTGTATGAGAAATGTCTGGCAGTTCAGAAGACCTCAGGCAAGACATTGCTAATGAGAGATTAGTCTCTTTTACAACCTGCCAGTGACAAGGCGTTCATGTACTCCAGGAGAACTGTAGGCTATATATTAAAGGTGGAGCTGCTTGGAATTCAGTTGACTCTTGTATTGTTCCATTTTCAAATAAGGTTGTGAGACACTGTATAGACACATGTTTGAAAAAAACAAGAAAAACATGAACATCAAAAATACAGCATTAAACAAGCTTATTTGAATGAATAGGGGTATTGCCTACTGTCCAGTTATCCAGCTTGGAGGATAGTTGAGAGTATTTGGTATTTTATTAGGATCCCCATTAGCTGTTGCAAAAGCAGCAGCTACTCTTCCTGGAGTCCATACAAAACATGAAACATGACATAATACAGAATATTAATAGACAAGAACAGCTCAGGGACAGAACTCCATCAACAACAAAAATTTTTTTACTGCACACGTAGCCTACATCAACACATARACACAAACTATCTAGGTCAAATAGGGGAAAGGCGTTGTGCTGTGAGGTGTTGCTTTCTCTGTTTTTTGAAACCAGGTTTGCTGTTCATTTGATCAATATGAGATGGAACAGAGTTCCATGCAATAATGGCTCTATATAATTCTGTACGCTTTCTTGAATTTGTTCTGTGAAAAGAAAGACCCCTGGTGGCATGTCTGGTGGGGTAAGTGTGTGTGTGTGTGTGTCAACACATGAATGTTTCTTATAAAAAGAAGAAGTGATGCAGTCAGTCTCTCCTCAACTCTCAGCCAAGTGAAAATGGCATGCATAGTATTTATATCAGCCCTCTGATTACAATGAAGAGCAAGTAGTGGTGGAACTGGTAGATGTGGATAGAGCAGTCTCTGTCCATGTCAGGTCTGGCCCCCCCCAAGCCGCCCGCCCGCCGCGCCTGCCCCACCTTACCACCCTGCATGACAATGCCCCACCGCTCCTCCTCTCCTCTGGACCACCATTAGAATAAGAGTGAGGAGTGAGCCAAAGCATTCTGGGAGTCCCCACCCAGGGCACACGCTTGTTGGCCATCTGAGTAAACAAGAACAGGGAGGCTTGTTCTTATACTTGGTTCATTATCACATCACACACACACCCAGTTACTCATTTGCTTTGAGAGAGCTCATGCGGTCCGATGGGAGATCCCTTATGTTAACGACTGATTATCAATTAGAAGGGTGAGAAGGGACAACCCTGTCACTGCCCCGTCCCAGTGGGGGATGACATCTCAATCACAAGTAGATGTGAAATACAGAATTTATAATCATCCGAATGCAGCCATATCGATACAATCACGGCATGATAAATGACCAATTTGATACTTAAGTTCAATTAAAGTTTTCTCCCTAAATCAAACAGAGAATGCTATATTCTGTCGAGTACATTGTTAGTGGACAAAGGGTTTATACCCTATAGGCAGATTTAGATTAACAGTGATTGTGTCAAAATGAAGAGCCTGTTGACACATTGTAAACACCTGTGTGTGTGTGTGTGTGTGTGTGTGTGTGTGTGTGTGGTGGGTGTGTGTGTGTGTGGTGTTGTTGTGGTTGTGTGTGTGTGTGTGTGGTGTGTGTCGGCGTGCGTGCGTGCGTGCGTGCGTGCGTGCGTGCGTGCGTGCGTGCGTGCGTGTGTGTGTGTGTGCGTGTGCTCAGAAGGCGTTAATGTGTTTCACACCTCAGGGCTAAGGGAGTACTAAGAAACGGTTTCCTATTCCAAACACCGGCTCTTATCATCTCCTCATTAACGCCTGAGGCAGACCCTCACGCTGCCCGGCATGGAGGAGGTGGGCGGCCATTTGCATTTTGTACTACCAGCCTGTCCTGTCTTTTCTATGAGGACATCAACACATAATAATAAAAAAAAATCTGATCTCTATCAGTGAAATATCACCGTTCACACTCGCACATCTAAGCACTTAGGAGTTGTCTACTTGTCTTTGTCATTCGAGTTGGGGTGAGATAAACCAGTTTGAGGTGAATGAGCCTTCGAGAAAAGGACTGCCGTTAGCTTAATTTACAACCATCTGGCTGTGATTTGTGAAGGAATTCAAAGAGGCAATTCAAGGAAACTATTATGAATAATGTTTTGAATATTCATATTTAAATCGAAGGTTTTTGTACATTTGGACTTGAAAGTAAGCAAGAAATCATATAAAACTGTAGTAAAAAAATGCTTAATCAGTTTTTGTTGACTGCTTATCTTTCATCTATAGACCAACTGGTTCAACATTTGCTTGTTTCAAACATAAATAGTCTCAAAACCGGTATATCTGTCATCACACAGCGAATATACAAATATTTATATGGAAATATATGCAAATGGGCCCAACATAAGAAACACCCCAAAGCCATAATGACCCAGAAACAAGACAGGACTTAAAACCTCCAAAAAGAGACTAGATGGCCAAACATCAAACAAACGCCTTGACAACATTCAGAACAGAACAGAGTGAACAGAGAGCGTGGTCTCCATCACAGCACATCAGAGACAAAGGGGCACGGCTCGCATTGTCAGGGTGATAGAGTCTCAGCGAGAGCTCTGTGTTGACGGAGGAGAGAGAGAGAGAGAGAGAGAGAGAGAGAACAGAGAGGGAGAGAAGGAGAGAGAGAGAGAGAGAGAGAGAGAGAGAGAGAGAGAGAAAGAGAGAGAGAGAGAGAGAGAGAGAGCAGCCTTTGGCTCCCATCTCACATCTGTCCTGCGTGCCACCAGATTTGAGGGACTGACCGGTCGATCTCGAAGAGTGCCGAGTCATGGCTTTGGCCCCCTTGCCGACATAAAGTGATAAAAGTCCGTAACTAGGAGAGCTGCAACCGTTAAAACCAGAGTGAAACCTAGAGCCATAGCCATGTGGTTCAATCAGGGGGACAGATTAGTTGTGTCCAAACAAAGTGTGTGCAAGAATATGTGTTGGTGTGTGTGTCCATACACAAAAACACACACGTACTCAGACTGAAACAGTGCACCTCAGTAATCCGCACTGCCAAGAGACCTCCCCCCCAAAAAAGGGACAGCGGCGTATTTTTTTTAAAGGTAGCCGTTGCCTGATCCTATATCTGTTCTCTGTATTCTGGCCTGGGATATTAGCATACTGGCTAATATCCGGACAGTCCTGACAGACCTTTCACAACTCTGTGACACAGCAACACATGGCAGGTTAGGAATAATCCGCCAACAATCCTGGTGAGTTTACAACCCTGATACCTTGATTACAGCAACACACTGATAACTGAAATAACAGAGACCATAGCCAGTCCAGATTCCTCCCCAACTGAACAGATTTGAGCCTTTATTATATAGCAGAGCTTAATGAAATAAAAAGGAGAACAATCATATGATAATCTTTAAATCCTGTGTCAAAGTATATATCAAGCAATTGCCATATTATACACCTTGGAAACTATTTTTATTGACCATAAATAAAATAAATTCAAATAGTCTTACGCAACCTGCTTCTTCTAATGCTAAATGCTTTGACTTTCACTTCAAAAAAGTATAAAGCACAAGTCGTGTAGGAAAGCGGAGGTCCTCTAATGCCCATATCACCGTAGGCTAGATGAAAAATCTCCTCTTCCTCCATTACATTTAATGATGGCTTCTTGTTATCTTCGCCACTTATCGCGGCTGCGCCCCTCAAGCCTTTGAAAATAGTTGCATTGTTCCAGGCTAGGTTCGCGCTGAGGTTATGGGTAATTGCAATAGCTGTTTTACATTTCAATCGGAGGTATATCTCCAAGTCCTCATCTCTCGCAGCACAAAACACAGATATCCCCCCCATTCAGGCATATAACGCAGTGAGTGGTTTAAGTTAGATGTAACAAAGGGGAAATGACTGAAATCATTAAAAGTGCTATACGTTGCTGTATTAAAGGCCACGTTGCTGTAAAATAGACATAGAGAATAAGATACGAAGTACACTGTTTTAATAAATATGCCTTACTGAGAAAATTGTTGCTTCCACCATATTCTCGATTTTCTCATGGAAAAATGTGATCTTTGTGTGAGGACAATTACTTGGCCCCGTGAAGCCCCTGCACTAAATTCTAGACCCTGCAGACCTTCAAGAACAACCATTTTGTCAAGAGAACAGTGTTCCCCTGTGGTACATACAGTAATGCTTTGATGTTGATCTTTCCACATGTAATGGCCATTTGACACAAGTTTAGTCCGTCCACTTTCATAATGGTTCACCACTTCTCCTGAGGTGCCAGGGAAGCAAGAGTGGTTGGGAAGTGCTGGTTGAGAAGTGCCCTTGTGCATGAAGGACTCAGGTAAATTGTTTGGCCTTACATTTCTCCTAACTGTTAGAGGTTTTAGTTTTATTTGGGGATGGAGGGGGTCCTTCCCTTTGAGACCCAGCAAACTCCAAAGGAGGGAACACTCAACAAAGACTTTCTCCTCTCGGCCTGATCGAAAAGTTTTCCCTCTTTAATGACTTTGTCCCCTCCAAGCCACTTCACAATAAAAACCACCTCGAAACATAACAGTCTCTGGTCATGGCTGGATTAGCATAGCAACAATGGACAGTGGGCACAGAGCTCCGAAATCAAGCATTTTACATTCTATCAGGCCCAACCAGTGGGGCAATTGCATCTCCGTAAAGAGCCACCTCTTTACATCTCTATGGGGCAACTCATTAGCTAAGTTGAATCCCCTCTTTCTCCCTGCATCTTCCCCCTTTGTAAAAGACCCAGTCTTTGTCTCCCCTAAATGATGCCAAACAAGGCCCATTTTCTGGTTAATACATATTTACAACCATGTAAGGTTTTTTGGAGGATCCTGTAGTTTTATTTTGCAGGGTGTCATTCCAGAGACCATAAAATCATTACCAAGCTGTTTAGGGCAATTGTTTGGCTGTATATTAGTTTTATTCTAGGCTCTCAATGAGTCAGCATCTTTAGAGAGGACAGATGGCTAGACAACACATGCTGGGGATTCCCACGGAGGGCCAAATACAGTGGGAAACCTTACTCAGACATTACCACCGAAAATGAAGATGACAACTGGCTAATGAGTTTGCAAGCAAGGAGGACAATACAGATAAACCAAAGAACTCAATATTCCTCTCATATTCAGCGTAAAATGACCAGATTAAAACAGTACGTTTCTGTGACAATCACAGACAATTATGACATGACAAAAAATATTCCACAAGCAAAATTGAAAACCGTCAACTTGCTATGGTTGCCACTTCGAGTTATGCCACGTGAGCCAAGACATTTCGTCAGACAAACTGTAGAGTAAGATTCTACTCCTTTCTAACGTCTAACAAGACTTGTGTCCTGGTTGTTGTTGTGTGTTTTCGTTTACAGTAGGGTCCTGGGGAGAGAGGGGTCACCCTGCGTCCTGAGTGAATTGAGGGGGCAGCTGTGATACCGCTTGAAAGGAGGAACGAGGAGGGGGACAAAAGGAGAAGCCCCCCCCAAAGACAAAAGAGACAGAGACAAGGCCCTGAAACCTCACCATCCACAATGGGCCAAGCTCCTGTAACAAGCAGGATCAGGGTGATCGGTGAGGGGCTAAGCCGGCCTGGCCACAGATTTCAGTGCAAGCCGTTAATTCCACTCTGCTTAGCACACAATTAATTTCACTCTCATGCAGCAGCTCAAAGCTGGGCTGTAATGAGAGGAGTAAGTCGGAGGGACAGATTAAGACATGAGGTAGTGAAGATCAGCTCTGAACAGAGGCAGCAGATGCCAACAGACTAAAGGCAGAGACGAAGAGGCCAATGATAGGAATGCGTCAACTAGGTAGATGGACAAATTCAACCCGAACAGTCCTTGAATAGAGGGGTGAGACATCGTTAGAGGAAGCAACTGCACCAAGAACGGTGACTTGGTCGCTGAGGCAACTTGTAACATTTAAAGAAAAAGGCATGTATGGATTACGGGGCCTTCTTTTGTTTTAGACATTTTTGTTGACGTTGACTGAAAAGATCCATGGGTCTAAATCCGGATTTAGCTTGTTACGAAACCACACCCCTGCTGACTTTTACACTCCGGCTAATGTGGCAAGAGTTAATGCTCCCATGGGCTTAGAGGGCAACAAAAGTAGCCAGACTCTGAGACAGGCTAATTGTGTTCCTGGGACTACTGAAGCACCTGCCTGAAACCCAGGAGCTCAGGAACTCAACTTGTTTTCCCCAAAGGGAAGCCTGGGATCCAGGATTAGAAGCCTGCAGAGCAGACATCCCCTGGACTCCCCTTGTCCTGTTTCCTAATGGCTACCCTGCGGGGCACCAAGGCTCAAGTCTGCAGGCTGCAGCAACCTCCAGATAAGGGCCAGATAAGACCTCTCCCTACCCCCACAAGCAGCTCACGCTGTGGCCAGGTCATTCTGCAAACTCCCTCGTCTTAAACTCAACTGACCAGTCCACACACCACCTCTAGCTTTCCGTTCATCCCCATATGGAAACGCATCCATGAAGGTGGACAATGTGCCGCCCATGAGCCTGAGGAGGGAATGAAAACACGGAGCCTGGCTTGTCCAATGACTAATGCTCCAGAGCCAATCGATTGGCCGCTGAGGGTCAGAGATAAGGCACTGGGGCTTTGGGCCAGAGGAAGCCCATTACCTCTCCCATCCATCTCTGTCCTCGTCCCTGCCCTCAACGCATTTGGCGCCATATTCCTCCATTAAACTCCTCCATTCACAAAGACGGCAGATGCTGCCACCGTTGCCCTTCCGGCTTGGGCAACGGTGACAGGTCTCCACCTCTCTCCCTCTCTCCATCTGGGGGCCATAGCACTGGGACATAGGGGACATTGTACCCCACGTAAAGCCAAAAGCAATGTGCCAAGACCTCACGCCTAACCACGTCCAGGGATGAGTAATGGTCTCTACTGGTGCATATTGAATATGCTTTGAAGAGAAACCTTGGCGTTTTGAAGGCAAACACAATACCCCATTTCATGCTATAGGTTTCCGGATTTTTGCAGAATGACTCATTGAATTTACATATGTAGGCGGAGATAGAGAAGACAGATAAAACAAGTGAGTATCTCTATATGAAGATGTGTTTGAATAACATGTCATTGTGTTTTCCATTGGAAAAATAACCCTGACGTCCGGTCTTAGACAACACCAGCATACTGCTCACACTATCCAACACAAKATCTAACCACTAACCAACTAACCAACAGAGACACCTGGTGAACTCTCAGGTGAAGTGGATCCAGTTGTCGTTCTCATGCTGCTTTGTAATGCAAACTCACCCAGCGGAAATTCACTCAGCACTCCTTAAGCCCAGGAACCTGGGCCAGGTCCCCAAACAAGTCATTTGCTTAAGCTGCCTGTCAGTCGGATGCATTAGTTTGCATTGAGAGTTTAATTGTTTAGAACTGGAGGGGGTTCTTCAGGTTGGGGGAGAGAGAGAGAAACACACTGCCATGTCTATATTACTCTGACACACCTTTTCTGATTGGAGAGAGAGAGAGAGAGAGAGAGAGAGAGAGAGAGAGAGAGAGAGAGAGAGAGAGAGAGAGAGAGAGAGAGAGAGAGAGAGGAGAGAGAGAGAAGAGAGAGAGAGAGAGAGAGAGAGAGAGAGAGAGAGAGAGGGAGAGAGAGAGAGAGAGAGAGAGAGAGAGAGAGAGAGAGAAGAGATAGAGAGAGAGAAAGAGAGAGAGAGAGAGAGAGAGAGGAGAGAGAGAGAGGAGAGAGAAGGAGAGAGAGAGAGAGAGAGAGAAGAGAGAGAGAGAGAGAGAGAGAGAGGAGAGAGAGAGAGAGAGAGAGAGAGAGAGAGAGAAGAGAGTAATAGATGTGGGACCAGAACCCAGAAACACAACTTTCCTCAGGACAAGCAGATAGGGATTGGGTCACATGGGGCCAGGGTCCTGCAGAAGTATTCTTAGTCTGGGTTAATGTTGATAACTATGCTGACAGCATCAACCCAGGGCCATAAACAACACAGAGGAGCTGACAGTGAGATGTCAGCCTTCGCGGAAACAACACAAGTTTGGATCATCTCAGTAGGCTTGAATGGATGGGTTAGTGGGACTTGTGCACAGGGGTTTACTGAGAAAATACCCACAGGAAATATTGCACAGGACACACTAAACATGACGCCGGTTGGCACGGATCTTTCCCTGGAGTCGGCTCTGTTGATTGGTGACTAGCTGGCACAGCCACAAAGTCATAAAATCTGATTTTAAACCAAATTCGACAGCCATTTTTCAGGATATAAAATTACACTAGAGATGAAAACCTAAATCCTCAACGGTGCACATTGATATAATCAAATCTATTTGACAACTATTAGTCGAGCTTCTATGACAAAACAGCAGTAGGCCTACTATCTTGATTTCATTTCATCTTAAGCTACAGGTTATCCTGTCATGTGTGTCTCTGTGAATTGATCCTCACCTTTTGGATGAACACCAGCATATGGAAAGCATATAGGTTGTAGAATACAAAAATACCTTTAAAACGCAACTGCCCTCGTCCCCGGCCATTTGAAAAGACTCACGCTGCAGAATCCCCAAAATAAAAACACAATATGGATAGAAGTAAGAAAAAACCCATCTGTGACATAATATTTTAAAAGGCCAATTTTTCAGTGCCTCAGAAGAGGTGGTCTGTCAGTGTTGGCTGCAGTGGTCAGTGGCAATTGGAGTGGTCAGCGTGGAGAATTCCCCATGCTCCATCATCCTGAAGGCTGTGTCCAATTGCATTATCCCAGAGCAGCAGGTAGCCCAGGCTGCCCGGGTCGCTGCACTGAGCGCCTCGCCCCATTGGCCGAGAAGCCTCGGCCAGGGTTCACGGGTCAGGGCCCCATCCGGACACAGGCCAAGCTCCTGGCCAAAGAGGCGAGGCGGTCAGTGCTGGTCAGCGCAGTGGCCAGAGGGATGATTTATAGATGGGCCAGAATTACAGAATGCTAAGGGTCGCGCTCATTTCAGGCCCTGTTCAGCTTCAGCGTTTCTCAAACCCCTCCAAAAGCACAATATGTTCATGCTTACACCGCTTTATACTTTGTCGCCAGCTTTTTGCCGTTTCTTCTTTTAATTCCACAAATACGATGCCGTTGAGTCATCTCGTGATTCCCCCATTCACATGTWTCCCCTGGAACCTTCCATTAATCAACAAAACCAGCCAGCTTTGATGCATCAACCTCTAATTCACGTCTTTAGAAAAATGTGGCTTCAAGAGTATATCTGGGGCCAGAATTAAAGAAGAGAGTCGTCTCTCATCCCGTTGAGAACTGGTTGTCGCTTGCCAACCCGTTTAAGTGAATCCATCATACTGGGACACTTCAGAAGTAAGTTTAGAGCCTTGCAATTGTTCTGGTTGTGGAAAGCAGGCATTCTTCGATTGCCCTAAAGGGCATTTTGTWCTTGTTAGGCTATTATGAACAGATGGACTTCTTTCCCAGTTGCCCAAATCAAAGATGGCATTTGTTTTTCATGTCGGATAATGTTCAGTCTACATGCGAGTTGCAAATCAAATATTTCTTTAATTATCTGCTTAAAAATCGAATCGAGGGAGACATGATAATGTCCAGGATGTGTAGAGATGACTCACTTTCGCCTCGTTTAGCTCAACAACACAGCTGTTTGTTTCTYGGTTCGGGTCTTTGATGTATTGTGACGTTGCCTCATGATGTTTATTTATTTCTGACGATATAAAGTAACTGAGGCCGAGCCATTTGCGAAGATGTTTCCTGGTGACTGCTTTTGAATGTTGGTTTCCTCAACAAAGTCCTCCGTTCTATTCTTGTTGTTAAATATCGTCACAAAAAAAGCCACCATTTGGACTGCAGACATTTCCCTCATTCAACAAGTCATAAACCACGGTGGGGCCCCACGAATAGCGGCTCAGCATGTGTTTTATTTTTTTGGACACACTTGGAGGTCACCGGGTAGTCCCGGGGACTCTCTGAATGTATTCTCTGGGCAGCAMCGCCAGCTGTCACTTGCGCGTGGGTGGACAGTTTGTCTCCTATGGCCTGCAGAGCTGGAGCCTACAGCCACGAAGCCTTGGCGCCCTTTCAACTAATTGTCRGTGGGTTGCCTTTAAATGTATTGACAGTCTGTGTGATATAGTGCTCCTATTGTGTCCCTTGCCCATTGTGTGCCTCAGTAACTATGGCCCCGGCTTCRGCACTCTGGAGCTCRGTSGCTGACCAGGGGCCAGAGAGCAGCATGGTGCCCAGCGGGAGCACTCTCTTCGTGGGCAGGCGATGAGACCTTTACAGGTGCCTCGGCTCCTCTCTTAGCAACGTCCCGCTGCTGGAAATTTGTCGTCCCCCTCTGGGTCTCTTTCTGGGAGTGTCAGGTGCGGGGCCCCTGATGAGAGATTTGTTGATATGTTAACTCGATTAGGCCCTAGGATGGATAACATGGTGGCAGAGAGCCAGCCAGCAGCGCCCAGGGAGGCCTGATCCCACTCCTTAACCTCACCTCAGGAGACCGGAGCCTAAATAGGCCAGGCCTGTGGCCCCCACAGGCTTCCACCGTCCCCTGGGCCCTCTGCTAATGACTCACACAGGGCACCAGTCACCAAGGAGCGCTCACCAGCCCAGAGAGTGGAACCATGACCCTTATAGTTAAACCTGGCTAAACGCAACTGAGCTAGCATGAACAGCGTTCAAACAAAAGCGGCACGCTAATTAACAGAGACTGTCTAGTCAATTATGAAAAGCAGAAGAAAGGGAAAGTCAAGCCTGAGAAGAAATCCTGGACTGAGATCTATGCAAACTTTGAAGAACTTTCCCAATTAACGCTGGAAATTGG
This sequence comes from Salvelinus sp. IW2-2015, assembly GCF_002910315.2. Classification (NCBI taxonomy): domain Eukaryota; kingdom Metazoa; phylum Chordata; class Actinopteri; order Salmoniformes; family Salmonidae; genus Salvelinus; species Salvelinus sp. IW2-2015. The sequence continues at coordinate 4,895,527 of NC_036856.1, read as the reverse complement.
TTCATGATACCCTTAATTTGCTGCTAAGTGTCAACGGGCAGCTTAAGAGGAGTTTTAGAGAGAACTGCCGGCTGGTAAAGTTGGGTAATTAATTTTAAGCCATCAAAGGCCTGGTTAATTTTGGTCGTGGGAGGAGGGCTAGAGCTGAATCCCAGGTAGAGGGGGGAGAAGTATTACTGGGTAAGACTGTAAGGAGCGAGCAGTGTACTCTCACCCCGTCCTTCTCCCGCTGTAATCCCGCCTCACCGGTGTCAGCCAGAGTTGCGTTCTCCTTTCCTTTACCCCTTCGTCAAGTTGGGAGACTCAAGGTGGATTTAAATCGAAAGCCCGCAAAAAGCTCTCACACATCCGCACAGGTGTAGCGGGGTCAATGAGCAACTCACTGGAGAGTCAATTAGAGATGAAGTGTGAGGCTTACATCCCTATCACACGCTAAAACTATCCCATTACTGTACACAACGCCTCTGTTCTGACGGGTTGGCTGCTATTTGTGAAAATACCCACACTTCCCAGATTTGGCTGYCTATGATTATCGTTTCACCTTCGAACTAAAATGTACGTAAGAAAATGATGCCCCCAAAAAAAGTGTCAACATATTGGCATTCTCTATCTTTACTCTATAGGATATCTCCTCTGCTTATACGCCTCTATACATCTTCATATCACGTTCCCTGCCCAGACATCGCAGCTATGCTGAGATAGCTGAACGTGTGGCGATTTCCCTATCACAGATCAGATGACAGGGAACAAAGTGCCCTGTCACTCTCCCGGTGCTGCATGTTGAACCTGTTGCTCAGCGAGAGCAGTTTCTACAGTCTAACATTTAACACAGGCAGTGCTGGAGGATCACTGCAACGCATGGCCGCTCCCCAGCTGTCCACACACACACACACACCCTTGCACACAAACACTTCACATCCCTCTCCCCCTCCCACCACCAAAGACAGGCCCGGCCAGGCCCAGACAGGATARAGCATGTGTCATATTAGGCTAGCTTTCCCAGGCCCGTAGGTGGTATTAGATTCACAGCTGGCCTGTTCTCTGAGGCCCTCCCAGACTGARATTTTACACGTCCCTACGTCCGTCCCAGGGCCTGCCACAGGTGGGAATGCCTTCACAGAGAGCTCTCAGAGCCTCACGGAGCTCCAGCACAAGAGAGCCTGTTGTGGGCTAGGACAGGGGAAGCCATTGAGCGTGCTTCACCCAGGGCGGCCTCCCCGGGTCAGGGCAGAAATGTGGACAAGGTGACCCATCATGGAACACATCAAAGCCCCTGACAGACAGACACAAACTGGAGKGAGTTAAGGTTAACATTCCAGCGGGAGAGAGGGGAGTTCCATTGCAAGCAGTGATAAGGGAAGTTAGCTAGCGAACGACGCTAACTGTTACTCATCCATCAGTGGGTAGAGGAAGGAAGTAGACACAGTGCAGCTTGCCATCTGTCTGGATCTGAAGCTCCCTGAAGAGATCCAACATTGTCTTTCTGAATACTAGAACAAGACTTGGTAAATAAATACATGCACTATAAAATAGAATAGCACACTGGTTTCTCACAGGTCAGCCAGCGTAGAGCATTTGTCAGACAAGCGGGAGGTTCTCCTCCCATAGACAAGACAGACTGCTGAGGTTGACTAGTCATCACGGGGTCTGTCTGAGAAACAGTACCAAATGGCTCTGTCCCAAGACAATTAAGAGGCCTGTATGCAGAGATACAGTAGTAAACGGCTCATTCAGCCAAAAACCACGTATTGATTTGTGCCTGTGATAACACAGATCTGACCCCCCCCCAGGGTTTGAACAGAGCTAAATGTCAAGACAATAATGACTAAATAACGTGTTGGTTTTCTCAGAAACCACAGATGTGATGGAGGGGTAATATCAAGAAGTCTTTGTTTTAGGAGCAGGGCCCCACAATAGGACATTGGAAGAGTCCTGAGAGGTTTGTGTTGTGTGACTTAAAAGGAGTAAGGACGTGCACATGCGCGCACACACACACACACACACGCGCGCGCACGCACGCACGCACGCGCGCACACACACACACACACACACAGTAGAAATAAAAACATTCACTTGGATTCCCTCTCCAATTACACATGGGAAAGTGTCTCATATGTCACATCCCAATTTGCAAAGCGTTTAATGGTTAATTTTGTTATAAAATTATTGGTTGGATGTAGCCTACACTGCAGAACATTCGTAGAGCAGAGCTGTGATGGATTAATCAGAGCATGCATCCACCACAAATATGAAAAGCACCCGCCCTCTGTGCCCCAGAACAATCACACTCCCTCTCACACACTCACCACACATCAGCTTGTTCTGTCGCGAGTGACGCAAGGAGCGATGTCCTCAATTAGCGMTTGGCAAATGAAGTACATAAGATCAGTCATACAATACTCATTCATTGCATATCTACACCAGTGGAACAGATTCTGAACATCGTGTTCAATGTAAATGGACTATTCACATTTCTGAGCAGAGCATCTCTATGACGAGCAAAGTATCAGACATGCCAGCATAAAAAAAGTGCATGAACGTAGAGAAACTCAAAAACCTGCAAGAAACAATCCGGGGTTAAGATGTGGGCCCACTGTGCCACCACTGTGCCACCACTATGCCACCATCAAGACAAATTGGACACATTGCCCAAGGATGAGCTACTTCTGTACTCCTTACCTCGCTTGCCAATTATCAGGACRCAAAATCAAACAGATCATGCAATGTATTTTGGACAAAAATGGTTGATGTTGATTACTTTAAAACMGATTATTCTACAGACCTGCTGGACCGATCGGCACCAAATGTGGAATATAGAATCAATAGACGTATATTTTCCAACAATATTTTCCAAAACTCTTGCACAAACAATATGGCCGCTATGAGCCAACGAGCTTGCATGAATAAATGAAAAAAGAAGCTGCCATGGGGCCAAACTGAACCATACTTAACAGGTTAGCTAGACTCATWTCCCTGAGCATGTGCGCCAAATATCATCACTCTGAGTCGAACAGATCAAGAGTGCAAACATGTGCCCATTATAGCGCCACCGTGTGGTRGATCTGATTGCGATTGATAGTATTTGGAACATGTGTACCAAGTTTTGTTACAATACGAGTATTCGGAGTTATATGCATTTATGTGCCAGATCATGCCCACTTGAATGTTTATTGGCCATGTTGTTTGAGATACTATCCTGGAAAAACAACATTTCTGAGAGCTTGGTCCATAGATGGCATGTGTCAAGTTTTGTGCAGATCAGTCTTTCGGTGCCAGAGGAGTAACGTTTTAAGTGTTTTTCACAATATTCAAAATGGCGGAAAATCCATCATTGCGGACGTTAAGGGTCCTTGAGGGAAATGTGTTCCTTGTGAGGAGGGGAACATATTTACCGGATTTCAGGACTATCTCAAACASGGTAAGCGGGGAGACATTTCAAAGTTTTTCAATTGCTTGTTATAGCGCCACCATGTGGACAATTGGCATGTCATTGCATGAGAGGGTGTTYCCCTTAGCCCTTTACCATCACACAAGGTTGCAACTTCCTAGGCCTTACCATCTCACTTGAATTAGCTTTTTTTCACCAATTGCTAGCTTGAACCCCTAACTAATTAAAAAAAAGTAGATATCCTCAGCCGCAAACAAAGACCACTGCAGTAAAAAACTCCAAGACATAAAAGAAGGCACCAGCTCACTGACCATACGCCCCCCCCCCCCCCRTTGGCCACRGCCGTCCTCTCTCTCTCCCCCTATTTCGTCCCCTTTCCCCTTCCCTAGTGGTTAGAACGTTGGGCCAGTAACCAAAAGGTTGCTAGATCGAATCCCTGAGCTGACAAGGTAAAAATCTGTCGTTCTGCCCCTGAACAAGGCAGTTAACCCACTGTCCCCTTATTTACTCATTGTAAATAAAAATTTGTTCTTAACTGATTTGCCTAGTTAAATAAAATAAAAAATTTTAAATTCTCACCCAGAGAAGGTTAGAGAATGAGACTGCAACTGTGGAAATCCCTTTAGACTCAGTTCAGGAGTGCGAAAACAACTTGAAATCCACTTTTCACTTCCAGACCCAAATCAAGTGACCCGCTTCTGTGGCTTTAAAGCCGTTAGAGCTTCTTCCACCATTCTAATCCACTCATGCTAAACCTGAATGATATGACAACAGAGCGGTCCTCTATGGGTTGGATATGAGATATTTGCTCTATCTGTGAATGAAAGGGAAAGAAGAGTGCCTTGAATAGCCATGGACCTCTCCCAAACTACACTGACGTACTAGTCTGAATTGGTAAGTGTAGTGACTGTAGCCCACAACTGTTTTTCCAAATGATGTACTCTTTCAATKAATTTTTTGTCAACAGGCATGTTTGTGGAAAATAAAGGAGTTCCATTTTTGGTCAGACAGAGAGATGCTCAGATGCCTTCGTTTCCACATCGTGCTGAGGACAACGCTGACTTGGGTTTGACTTAAGGACATGGCGTGCATTACACGATGTAAGACTGCCTTGTTGTTTTTCCATGGGCCAGTGTAATGCGAAACACTTAAGAGACAACACAGCCTTGGGAAGCAAAAACGAAATCGATAGCCAAACGAGGACTGTACTATGTTCCTACGGTGGTCCTGATTAATCCGTCCACATTGAGCCGTTTGAAAGCAGCCTAAGACACATAGCTGCTCATATCGTCTATCAAAGCTGTTTCAGAAGTGGGCTGTCTTATATTTAATGTTTACATGGAAGTTATGGAGATGGAATGGAACTAGCTAATCACACACAGACAATAACCGATTTCTCCATGCTTGAAGATTTAGACGGATTTGAAAAGCTCTGAATCCAATTGACCCACCACGTACAGCGCTCATAACTCCAATTAARGAATCAAAGACAAGTGTTTCTATTCATTACTCTGCAAAAAAAAATACAGAATTGTCACTTTAATTTYATATAGGAAGAACTAAAAAAAWWAWATATTTTAAACATGGAAAGCAAATTCCTGTCTGAGAAATCGTGATGGTTTCCTTTCAAACGATGGCTTTTCGAGGGCGCATCCCAAATGAGGGGTCAGACAAGTTAGGGCTTGTCCTGAAACGGACACATGTTCTCCATTGTCAGGCCGACTCCTTTCCCAGCAGTGAAGATCAATGCGACCTGTCAGGAGTCACCCACTTGCTGTCAAAGCCTGGAGTGATGGGCCACGGAGCGGAGAGGAGGGGTTGGGGGTACATTGGGGGGGCCAAAGCAATGATGTCAGGGGGAGCTCACAGGCCCAAGAGAGGGGCAGTCTGCATTTGGGGAGGGGGGAAACGATTAAGAATCAGGACCCCCTTGATGAGGTGGGAGCGAGCTGCAGGTAGCCCAAGCAGGGGGCTCATTGGGGGGGCCAAAGCAATGATGTCAGGGGGAGCTCACAGGCCCAAGAGAGGGGCAGTCTGCATTTGGGGAGGGGGGAAACGATTAAGAATCAGGACCCCCTTGATGAGGTGGGAGCGAGCTGCAGGTAGCCCAAGCAGGGGGCTCATGAGTTTGAATCAGAGAAATGTGGCCTAGGGAGAATATCTGACATTAGGAGGATCTGACCGTTATGCAGACATCTGGTGCTCATCAGATCAGCCACACGTGTCAATGATTTTCAGTGAAAAGAATGGTAGCTTTTGATTCAAAAAGTATTGACAGTAGTGACTTTCTTAGCCTGACAGTGATTCATTCTCCATATTGTTCATGATGTTGGGCAAGTTACCGAAAGGACGCTGGTTCGAATACCCGGGCCGACGAGGTGAAAAATATGACAATGTGCCCATGAGCAAGGCACTTGACCCACATTTGCTCAACAGGCGCCGTACTACTATGGCTGACCCTGTAAAACAACGCATTTCACTGCACCTACTGTATCTGGTGTATGTGATAATATATATATATACAGTACATTCGGAAAGTATTCAGACCCCAGACGTTTTCCACATTTCGTTACTCTACAGCCTTATTCTAAAATGGCTTAAATCTGTATTTTTCCTCATCAATCTACACACAATACCCCATAATGACAAAGTAAAAACYGGTTGCTAGAAATGTTGGCAAATGTATCAAATCAAATAAATTGAAATATCACATTTACATAAGTATTCAGACCCTTTACTCAGTACTTTGTTGAAGCACCGTAAGCAGCGATTACAGCCTCTAGTCTTCTTGGATATGACACTACAAGCTTGGCACACCTGTATTTGGGGATATTCTCCCATTCTTTTCTGCAGATCCTCTCAAGCTCTGTCAGGGTGGATGGGGAGCGTCACTGTACAGCGATTTTCAGGTCTCTCTAGAGATGTTCGATCAGGTTCAAGTCCGAGCTCTGCCTGGGCCACTCAAGGAAATTCAGATACTTGTCCTGAAGCTACCCCCGTGTTGTCTTGGCTGTGTGCTTAGGGTCTTTGTCCTGTTAGAAGGTGAACCTTTGCCCCAGTCTGAGGTCCTGAGCACTCTGGAGCAGGTTTTCATGAATGATCTCTCTGTACTTTGCTTTGTTTCCCTTGATCCTGWCTTGTCTCCTAGTCCCTGCCYCTAAAACATCCCCACAGCATGATGCTGCCACCACCATGCTTCACCGTAGGGATGGTGCCATGTTTCCACCAGATGTGACACTTGGCATTCAGGCCAAAGAGTTCAATCTTGGGTTCATCAGACCAGAGAATCTTGTTTCTCATGGTCTGAGAGTCTTTAGGTGCCTTTTGGCAAACTCCAAGCAGGCTGACATGTGCCTTTCACTGAGGAGTGGCTTCCGTCTGGCCACTCTACCATAAAAGCCTGATTGGTGGAGTGCTGCAGAGATGGGTGACCTTCTGGAAGGTTCTCCCATCTCCATAGAGGAACTCTGGAGCTCTGTCAGAGTGACCATCAAGTTCTTTGTTACTTCCCTGACCAAGTAGTTCCCCACGTGTCGGACATATGCACCACCGACACTATCTCTCCTCATAGATGTGTTTTGTCCCCACTCCTGTACATCTTGTTCACTAATAGTTGTACCATCCTGACAGACACCTCGTTAAGTTCGCTGATGACACTGCCTTGATCAGCCTGTTGACGAGGAACACCGTGGCCCGGTCCTAAATGACTTTGTAGAGTGGTGTTACCGTCCTCAATACCAAAGAGATGTGCATAGACTTCAGGAAACGTACAACACCTACCTCTGCAACATCTATCAGAGGTGAGAACATRTGATTTTTTAACTAGGCAAGTCAGTTAAGAACAAATTCTAATTTACAATGACGGCCTACCCCGGCCAAACCCGGACGATGCTGGGCCAATTGTGCSCCGCCCTATGGGACTCCCAATCACAGCCGGACGTGATACAGCCTGTATACGAACCAGGGACTGTAGTGACACCTCTTGCACTGAGATGCAGTGCCTTAGACCGATGCGCCACTTGGGAGCCATAGAGATTGTACATAGAACATAGAGATTGTAGAGGAATACAAATATCTGGGTGTCCTCTTGGACAATAAGCTTCAGTGTAGTAAATGTACAGACCTGATCTACAAAAAGAGTCAACAGAGACTGTACTTTCTCAAAAAGCTGGGATCTTTTAATGTTGACTGCACTATACTGACTCTGTTTTACAAATCTTTAATTGAGAGTATTTTAACTTTTTGTATTGTTTGTTGCTTTGGCAATGCCACTGTCAGCCAGAGAAATATGCTGAGAAGGCTTATCAGCACAGCAAGCAAGGAGTCAAACAGATAGGCCTGGAAGAGATCTTTAAGGTCAGGGACCTCGGCAAGGCTCACAAAATAATTTTAGACCCAAGCCACCRCCTGTACCCGGACTTTGGAGTACTACCCTCTGGYCGCAGGTATAGGGCACCCCTCAGCAGAAAAAACAGAACTAGACAATAATTTGTGCCAGGTGTGATATCCCTCCTAAATAGCTCGGGTTAATGTTCCTATCGACCCAGTAAGGCCAGCAGGCTAGTTTCTTTTCATTGGTATGTAACTGTTATGAAAGTTGTATTGTCAATTTGTTTTGTATTTAAACACCACCTTAAGTGTGTACATGACACAGCAACAAKATTTCCCCATGGGGACAATAAAGTCAGTCAAGTAAAGTAAAGGCTCTTCTCCCTTGATTGCTCAGTTTTGCCGGGCGGCCAGCTTTAGGAAGAGTCTTGGTGGTTCCAAACTTCTGCTATTTAAGAATGATGGAGGCCACAGTTTTTTTGGGGACCTTCAATGCTGCAAAGAAATGTTGCACCTTTCCCCAGATCTATGCCTCAACACAATCCTGTCTCAGAGCTCTACGGACAATTCCTACGACCTTATGGATTGGTTTATGCTCTGACATGCAATGTCAACTGTGGGACCTTATATAGACAGGTGTGTGCCTTTCCAAATCATGTCCAGTCAATTGAATTTACCACAGGTGGACTCCAATCAAGTTGTAGAAACATCTCAAGGATGATCTATGGAAACAGGATGCACCTGAGCTCAATTTCGAGACTCATAGCAAAGGGTCTGAATACTTATGTAAATAAGGTATTTCTGGATTTTATTTTTAATACGTTTGCAAAAATTTCGAAAACCCGTTTTTACTTTGTCATTATGGGGTAATGTGTGTAAATTGATGTGTAAATTGTTTTATTTAATCAATTTTAGAATAAGGCTGTAACGTAACAAAATTTGAGTGTACAAAACATTAGGAATGCCTTCCTAATGTTGAGTTGCACCCCCCTTTTCCCCTCAGACAGCTTCAATTCGTCTGGGAATGGACTTTACAAGATGTCGATAGCATTCCACAGWTGTGTCAAGTTGGCTAGATGTTCTTTGGGTGGGGGACCATTCTTGATACACAATGGAAACTGTTGAGCATGAAAACACAGCAGTGCTGCAGTTCTTGACACACTCAAACCGGTGCGCCAGGCACCTACTACCGTACCCCTTTCGAAGGCACTTAAATATTGTGTCTTGCCTAGTCACCCTCTGAATGTCACACGTACACAATCCATGTCTTAAGGCTTAAAAATCCTTGTTTAACCTGTCTCCTCCCCTTCACCTACACTGATTGAAGTGGATTTAACAGGTGACATCAATAAGGGATTATAGCTTTCACCTGGATTCACCTGGTCAGTCTATGTCATGGATACTTAGTATATACAGTGTATACTAAAGGCCAGGCACCACAGGCTAAAATGACTTTTTTGCATCTTCGTATATAGTTTGAGATTTTGAGGTATTTCCGTCTTTTAATATGGGTTTTGTCAAAAGGTAAACGTAAAAATGTCAAGAATTCTGTGTCTTTGTCTTTAACTGCCATTTCAAGTAAGTCAGACTCTCTCCACACGCCAACACCTATTTCTCAGCTTCAGAAGCATCTACATTCTCTAAAGTTTGTGTGGTTATCCTTAGATATATTCTCCAGAGGGAATTRTTTTATATGTTTTCAGATTTTTATTCTAGAGAACATCTTCCTGGAAAGATTTTCCAGAAATGCATTTTATGTACAGTTGAAMTCAGAAGTTTACATACACCTTAGCCAAATACGTTTAAACTTKGTTTTTCACAATTCTTGACATTTAATCCTAGTAAAAATTCCCTGTCTTAGGTCAGTTAGGATCACTACTTTATTTTACTAGTCAAACTTTTCGGGTAGCCTTCCACAAGCTTCCCACAATAAGTTTGGTGAATTTTGGCCCATTCCTCCTGACAGAGCTGGTGTAACTGAGTCATGTTTGTAGGCCTCCTTGCTCGCACACACTTTTTCAGTTCTGCCCAAAAAATGTTCTACAGGATGATGTCAGGGCTTTGTGATGGCCACTTCAATACCCTGACTTTGTTGTCCTTAAGCCATTTTGCCACAACTTTGYAAGTATGCTTGGGGTCATTGTCCATTTGGAAGACCCATTTGCGACCAAGCTTTAACTTCCTGACTGATGTCTTGAGATGTTGCTTCAAAATATCCACATAATTGTCCTCATGATGTCATCTATTTTGTGAAGTGCTCCAGTCCCTCCTGCAGCATAGCACCCCCACAACATGATGCTGCCACCCCCGTGCTTCACGGTTGGGATGGTGTTCTTCGGCTTGCAAGCCTCCCCCTTTTTCCTCCAAACATAACGATGGTCATTATGGACAGTTCTATTTTTGTTTCATCAGACCAGAGGACATTTCTCCAAAAAGTATGATCTTTGTTCCCATGTGCATTTACAAACCGTAGTCTGGCTTTTTTATGGCAGTTTTTGAGCAGTGGCTTCTTCCTTGCTGAGTAGCCTTTCAGCTTATGTCGATATAGGACTCGTTTTACTGTGGATATAGATACTTTTGTACCTGTTTCCTCCAGCATCTTCACAAGGTCCTTTGCTGTTGTTCTGGGATTGATTTGCACTTTTTGCACCAAAATACGTTCATCTCTAGGAGACATAAGGCGTCTCCTTCCTGAGCGCTATGATGGCTGCGTGGTCCCATGGTGTTTATACTTGCGTACTATTGTTTGTACAGCTGAACGTAGTACCTTCAGGCGTTTGGAAATTGCTCCCAAGGATGAACCAGACTTGTGGAGGTCTACAATTTATTTATTTTTTCTGAGGTCTCTGCTGACTTCTTTTGATTTTCCCATGATGTCAAGCAAAGAGGCACTGAGTTTGAAGGTAGGCCTTGAAATACATCCACAGGTACACCTCCAGTTGACTCAAATGATGTCAATTAGCCTGTCAGAAGCTTCTAAAGCCATGAAATCATTTTCCTGAATTCTCCAAGACGTTTAAAGACACAGTCAACTTAGTGTATGTAACCTTCTGAACCACTGGAATTGTGATACATTGAATTATAAGTGAAATAATCACAAAATGACTTTAAAAGTACCACGCACTAAAAATGTCCTAACCGACTTGCCAAAATTATAGTTTGTTAACAAGAAATTTGTGGAGTGGTTGAAAAACAAGTTTTAATGACTCCAACATACGTGTATGGAAACTTCCGACTTCAACTGTACATGTCTTGAGTATTTGAAAAAAGTATTTATCCATAATCTAGTCCAAGCAAGTCCGGTCCTGGAGTGTTATCAAAGTTTGACCAAAATATTTTGGCTGACTTCATCCAGTGTTCATAAAAAGGGATTGTGGTACAGGCACAATTTCAGAACATTTTCATACAAAAACATCTTATATTTGTATCCAACTGGTAAATGTTGATTGTGATATGATTAAGAGAAACTTAAGACGATGACATCAGTGTCGTCGAGACACACTGGTATGACCCCATGTCCTCAGCAGGTCTTTCCAACTCAGCACAGTTTACTACTCTGCCAAACTGCAGGCCTCGCAGTATGTCTGCAGGCCCTGATCTAACAGCCGTATGTGGCTGTATCTGGCTCCTGAATCCCTGCCTGCCTGATTGATGGACAGCTGCCCCTCCCTGAGCCCCGGTCACAGCACCTGCTTTATCTGTTRGCCCTCATGACACGTGTCCCTCTTTGTGCCCCCACACTGGACCCAACTGTCAGAGGGCAGTCAAGGGCCAGAGTGCCCAACCAGGCAGGAACACACTTTCTGGGCCCTCACCTACACAGCTGTCTGACAGACAAGCAGCACATGGGAGCTGAGTGGTGGTTGATGGAGTATGGGAGAAGTTTGGTTTGTGGGAATAGGAGAATAGGAAGGTCTGAGTTTGAAGAACATGTTCTGGGGCAGCAGGGCATAGGTGACTAAGGTGGTACCAAGGCTGGGTTGAGGGAAGAACGTTGGACTTTGGCCTTGGACATGATAGGCTGGGTAGGCTGATGTAGAAGGGGTGAGGTAGGTTTGGATAAGGAAGGTAATAAGGAGGCAGGCACGGGGGCTTGAAGAGGATCATCTGTCTGCTTTACAGCCTGCAGCAGATGAGCAGAGCTGCAGGGGGAGGAGTAGGCCAGGATGGGCAGAGTGATTGACGGCTGGAGGGGGCCAGTGGGCGGACACCTGTCACTCACCGGGGCCTATCAGGCCTGGGGCTCACCTGTCCACGTATGCATGAAGTCCAATGACCCTCTTAACAGAGGATCAGCACGGTGCGATGTGATGAGAAAGGCAGGATGGGGACGCTTTCAACTGCCCTTGATCCTATCCCTCAAAAGGCCCTTGCCAGCCAATAAAGACAAACAGATGGATTAGAACTACTGCTCACTCGGCAYAAAACTGGTTGAATCAACGATGTTTCAACGTTACTTCAAACAACAACAAAATGTAATGTGATGTTTAATCGAKGTGGAAAACTGATTTAGATGTGCAAAAAGTCGTCAACGTTAACAAAGTCTTCTTTTAAAAAAACTTAAATCCAATGACTCGGTGGCATTTTTTGTTGATGTCACTTTGAATTCACATTAGTTGACAACTCAAACAAAATGTCAATCAAACTAGACGTTGAAATGATGTCTGTGCCCAGTGGGTGGTCAATAACCCATGGCTATTGATGTGCCTCACACCACTACTATACAGGACATACCTAGAAGAGCAGGTTTTATTACACCTGTTGTTAACAGAGGTCAGCATCATTGGTAGTCAGTTAAGGACACATTAAACGGGCAGTCCCGCCTGAACATGACGATGAGTGATTGAAATAACATCATGCAGTGCAGGAAGGAAGAGAGGGTGTGGGAACATAGACCATCTATCCCATGTCTCTCTCGATAGAGCAGCTGTTGTACTGCAAGCGACGCTCCGTCCTCTGTCGGGGCCCATTTCCCGTTGTTAACATAAAAAGGGCCGCGCCGYGGTTCCTCAGGAGCGAGGCCTGCCGAGGCTTATTTTGGTTGGGCCTGCCCAAATAAACAGCCAGCCCCGGCCAGCTGTGGGCCTGACTGACTGACCTCAGCCCCACTCCCACCCACCTCCAGGGGGGAGAGAGAGTAGGGAGGGAAGGAAGGAGGAGTGGTGGAGGTCTGGGCCAAAGCCCGCAGAGGTAAGGAAGAGGAGGACTGCTTATTATCAGAGCCGYGTCTTTCCCACGCCTGCAGCCCTCCTGTCTGCAGCCGCAGCGCCTGCAGCGCCTGGGTCTGTTTACCTAACTCATCCAACGGCGTCCACCCACTGAGGAGATAGATGAAGTGTGGTCTCTCGCCGGTCTACAGAGCAACGTTTATCCAGCGCGTTTGTGTTTAAACATCTTAAATATCCAGCCGTCTCCCAGGGTTGAGAGTATACGTTAGTGCTCCGTGTTCACTGTGGGTGAGGGAGAGTGCATATTTCCAGGCAGCTGAATACACTAGTGTGAGGAGTCTTGACTTGCATGGGATCTTACACTGTGCTCGTTTCCACCGACATGCTTAAAGTATGTGAGGCTGGTCCTATTTCGGTGAACATATAACGGAACGTTCTCTACCACAGACCCAAACACACARACACAACCCCTCCGGCCGTACACACACTCACATACACAACGAACTACTCCTCCTGCTGTAAAGACACTCCCATCCACCCACCCACGCACCCGACCCAAACCCAGGGTGACTCTGTCCCTTCCACTACCTCCCCTCTTCCTCCAGCTGCCAGTCTAACAGACAGAGAGAGATATAGGGCTGAGTCAGCATTCAGCAGCACTCAGGGTGTGGTGGTTAGTGGTTAGTGTCAGCCCCCTCCACCCAGCCCCGGAGCAGACAGATGGGCCGAGGAGGGCCAAGGAGGGCCAAGGAGGGCTCCTGGGCAGGTAGTCATCCCCAGAATGTGGGATGCGGCAGGGGCGGCTTGGGGGGTCTGAAAGGGTGTTGAATGGTCGCCTAACTGTCCCCCGCCCACACCAACGGAGAGGGTCTAGAGGGGGGCTATTGTCACTAAAGACCCAGCCTCCCCTCCTCCTCCCCCTCTTTATGCAGAGTGGGCGCATCGAAGGAAACCCACACACAAACCGCCTACACACACACCTGCAAGAGTGCAGTGGGACAAGCCCTGCATCTGTCAGGATGCTTGTACTTATTGTCTTTGCCAAGGAATTTTAATAAGCATAGTAAGCACATTATTTATTGCACTATATAGTCTCTAAACCCTTTCAAGCCAAGAGGTAAAGCCACTAACTTTACCATGCCACCAATTTTTCAAACCTTTTCTTTCTATCTGAAAGGTATTGCCAGTAACAAAGCCTGTACTTTTATTTCCGCCAACCRGAGGTGGTCACGAATGCGGTAATATGTTTAAAAGTACCACGCACTAAATCATGAACATTCTCTGGTTGTTGTCCAACATCAAACTTGTCATTATGAAAAAGTGTAAACACTTAATCGGCTGTCTGCTGCAGCCTGGTCCAAATAGCAACGTTACCGGCTCTATTTRTGTTTACCAAATAACCCATCAGTCTAGCCTGCTCCTATTCAGTAATCATCAGAACATATCCGATAACGTTTTGAGTTTATCTGTAGACGACGTTTTATGACAACGCCACAGGAAAATGAACACGTTATGAGCGAATTATCTGCAAATGATTTACAAGTACGGCAAGCTACTAACCCACTGTTGTGAATGTGAAGAAAACAAAAGCAGTGTATTCTGTTGGAGAAATGTACAACTTGCTTCTGTCATAGCAGGTTACCATGACAACTACGACAACAACACGGTCAAAGTAGAATGTCTCTTGCTCCTTGCCAGCGAAGCAATGGCCAAATAAAAGGTGAATGCCAACAATGCCGGATCATTTAAACATTGCCCAATTGTTTTTACAGGCAACATAACACGAATCCTATGTGAAAGGTGGAATTGAAAAACATTGCTTTTTCAAGATTGAGGAGAATAGCGGTTAATCTATACCATGGACCACAGGAAAAAGTAAGTTATCGAATAAGATTCGAGGAATTAGACTGGATAAGGCTGAAATCGCATTTGYAAGATTCACAGAATCAGAAGAACCAAGAGAGAGGGAGAGAGAAAGAACGAAAAAGTTGGTCTGGGAGAAAGAGAGAAAGTTGAGCTTTAAATCTCAGGCCCCTTATCCTGTCAGCACCATGCAGCCACTGCACCACCACGTCCAAATTACACAGCAGCAGCCCCGGCAAGCAGGCAATTACGGATGGTGCGAGTGGGGTCGGAGCGACGCCTGGTCTGTGGAGGACTGGCACTCTCTCCTCTGGCTGGCCCGCTCAGAGAGGTACTTTGACGATTTACAGCACCACAGGTTTTATTTGCAGAGGAACACCCTCCAAGAGATGGTTCTGGAACCCAAAGCTCTCCCCCTCTCTATGCATGGCGTAATTACATTAAACACAATGATTCAGAGCAAGGAGGCCAAAATTGCCAGTTAATGGTTGTGTGCTGAGGGAGAGAGAGAGATAGAGAAAGATAGAAAGAAAGGGGAAGGAGGAAGAGAGAGAAGAGAGGAAGGAGACATTGAGTTAGAGAATTAGTTATAGAATGAAATAGAGAATTAGATAAATAATGAGATAGATGATGAAAGAGAGAATGAGTTAGAGAGAAATGACTTAGAGAGAGATAATGTGTTAGAGAGAGAATGAGTTAGAGAGAAAATTAGTTAGAGAATGAGTTAGAGAGAGATAATGAGTTAGAGAAAGATAATGAGTTAGAGAGAAATTACTTAGAGAGAGATAATGAGTTAGAGAAAGATAATGAGTTAGAGAGAAATTACTTAGAGAGAGATAATGAGTTAGAGAGAACGAGTTAGAGAGAGAGAATGAGTTAGAGAGAAAATGAGTTAGAGAATGAGTTAGAGAGAGAGAATGAGTTAGAGCGAGATAATGAGTTAGAGAGAGAATGAGTTAGAGAGAGAGAATGAGTTAGAGAGAGAGAATGAGTTAGAGAGAAAATTTAGAGAGAGAGAATGAGTTAGATAGAGAAATGAGTTAGAGAGAGAGAATCAGTTTAGAGAGAGAGAATGAGTTAGAGAGAGGAGTTTGAGAAGAGATAATGAGTTAGAGAGAGAATGAGTTAGAGAGAAGGAGAACGAGTTGATTGAGAGAGAGAGAGAATAAGTTAGAGAGAGAGAATGAGTTAGAGAGAGAGAAGAGAGAAATGAGTTAGAGAGAGAATGAGTTTGAGAGAGAGTGAAGAGTATGTTAGAGAGAAATGAGTTAGAGAGAGTAGAAATAGGTTAGAAGGAGATATTAATGAGTTAAAATGAGTATGAGAGAGAGTAAATGTAGTTAGAGAAGAAGGTAGAGGAGAGTGAGGTTGAAGAGAGAATTAGAGTTACGAGAGATAATAGAAGTAAATTGGTTAGAGCTTTAGAGAGATAATTGAGTTAGAGAAAAATGAGTAGAGAGAGAAAGAGAGATGGAGGAGGAGAGAGAGAATGAGTGAGAAGAGAGAGAATGAGTAGAGAGATAGAGATAGAGATGAGTTAGAAGATAGAGTAGAGGGAATGAGAGGAAGATGGTAGAGAAAGATGAGTGAGAGAATTGAGAGGGAAATGAGTAGAAATGAGTTGATAGAGATGAGAGGAGAGAAGATCATAGAGAGAGGTGGTAGAGAGAGAGAATGATAGAGAATATAGTTAGAGAGATGAAAGAAAATGAGTTAGAGAAGTAATGAATGAGATAGTTAGAGAGAGAATGAGTTAACGAGATATAATGAGTTACAGAGAGATAATGAGAGAGAGTAAAATTAGTTAGAGAGATGAGAATGAGTGAGATAGAGAATGAGTTAGAGAGATATAATGAGTTAGAGAGGATAATGAGTTAGAGAGAGAAAGAGAGAGAAATGAGTGAGAGAGGAGAAATGAAGTTAGAGATAAAATGAGTTAGTAGAATGAATGAGTTAAGAGAGAGAGGAAATGAGTGAGAGAGAGAAAGTGAGAGAGAGAAATGAGTTAGAGAGAAGAAATGAGTTTAGAGAGAGAGAATGAGTTAGAGAGATAATGAGTTAGAGAGAGAGATTGAGTGAATGAGAGAGAGTAATGAGTTAGAGAGAGAGAGTGAGTTAGAGAGAGAGAGAGAATGAGATTAGAGAGAGAGACAAAGAGAGTTAGAGAGAGAGAGATGAGTTAGAGAGATAGTGAGATGAGTTAGAGAGAGAATGAGTTAGAGAGAGAGAATGAGGTAGAGAGAATAATGCGTTAGAGAGAGATATGATGAGAATAGTAGAGAGGAGAAATGATAGAGATGATAGTTAGAGAAAATGAGTTAGAGAGAGATAATGAGTTAGAGAGAGATAATGAGTTTAGAGAGTAAATGAGTTAGAGAGAGAGAATGAGTTGAGAAAATGAGTTAGAGAGAGATAATGAGTTAGAGAGAGATGAATGAGTTAGAGAGCAATAATGAGTTAGAGAGAGATAATCTGAGTTAGAGAAAATGATTAGAGAGTAATAGAGAGAGATATAGTGAGATGGTTAGAGAGAGATAATGAGTTAGAGAGAAATGAGTTAGAGAGAATAATGAGTTAGAGAGAGAATGAGTTAGAGAGATATAAATGAGGATTAGAGAGAGTATAATGAGTTAGAGAGAGAAAATGAGTTAGAGAGAGATAATGAGTTAGAGAGATATAATGAGTTAAGAGAGAGATAATGAGTGAGAGAGAGATAATGAGTTGAGAGAAAATGAGTTAGAAAGAATAGTCAGAGATAAAGAATCAGATAGAGAGAGAGAGAGAGAATGAGTTAGAAAGAGAGAGAGAGAGATGAGAGAGAGAGCGAGAGAGGTGGGGTGCCAGGGGCCCGACTGGCAAGTGGAGGGCCTGATGGCACGGGCAGACAGTGTCATTATGTGGTGTGGTTTTCAGTAACGGCATCAGCCCAGACGGACACACACGACACGACACACACACCACACACACACACACACACATCACACACACACACACACACACACACACACACACACACACACACACACACACACACACACACACAGCACGCACGCACGCACGCACGCACACACACGTGTCAGGAGACGCCCACGCATGACACACGTAAGCGGAAGGCCGTGACACACGGAGCGTGGTGAGTTGATGACGCGCGGCAGCCCTCCATGCCACATGTCACAGCAAAGACCAACTAGAGACAGCATCACATACACACAAAGATAAATATGTACAGACACACAACACACACACACACACACACACACACACGATTGATCGTGTCTTCTTTTTCTCTCTCTCGCGCACCTTTCTCTTTCTGAGGTTCTCTTTTGTGATGTGGACAGAGTGATTCCCTATGAGTTCAAGCTGCAATTAATGCACATCTGTGTCTTGAAACCTGTACATTGATGTAAATACGCTAAGCTAAACGGCAAATACTCACCCTGTCCTCCAGTCAAGAGCTACCGTCACTGTATATTTTCCCTTTTTTATCTCAGAGTAAAAAAGCACCTCCTAAAACAACAATTGTATGTTCTTCCTCAGAACTAATGGCACCCTATAAATGCGTCCTAAATGGCCCCTATAATGCGTCCTATAAGTGGCACCCGATAAATGGGG
>NC_036856.1:4796674-4877142 GCF_002910315.2 Salvelinus sp. IW2-2015 | reverse complement strand
GAGAGAGAATGAGGCTTAAGCATCAGAAATGAAGGAGAGAGAGAGAGAATCAGTTTTTTAGAAGAAGGAGAGACATGAGTTAGACAGAGGAGATTTTTTGAGAAGGATTTAATGGTTTAGAGAGAGAATGAGTTAGAGAGGAGGATAACGAGTTACGAGAGAGAGAGAGGAGAATACAGTTAGAGAGAGAGATATGAGAATCGTTCCAGAGACGCTACCTACAGAATGCATATACTCAGCAAAATAGATTTTTCTATTCTAGAAGAATGAAGCGCACCTTAATGAGCTGAGATTGCACCATGATCAAAAAATAAGGAAAGTGGGAATAGAGAACTGTTCACGAGAATATGACGTAAGGACACTCTAGGTTATTCCAGACAATGAAATCAATACGATGTGATTACTAAAAAGGTAAATGAGCACATTAGGGTGAATGGATTTCAAAATACAGACAATTGTTATTATGCACTAGCGCACTTCTCATGGTATCCATATGGTGCGGAAGACTGGGCTGCACTCTGCTATCTGGCTATGGTCTAGACAGACATAACGTCTTCTCTCAGGACTTACCACAAGGGACACAACACACCAGGGGAGCTTTCCCCAGTCTTAGAGACCCAGCGAAAATGGGGTGTTTTCTTGTATAAGAGCGTTTAACAGTTTAGCTGCTATGCATTAGTTATATTAGCGGTACTCAATGTGACGCATTAATCAGAGAATGACTTAAGTCTTGAGATGGTGCAATTTCAGCACAACACCTGAAGTGCATTTCTAGAGAGAGATATCTTTGACCGGGCCTGATGTGCGTCATATCATCTCCTTTTACTGTCACGCAATATCTGCTAGACATAGAGTATTGACTAAGAAATTGTCCCTCTGCAACCCTTCAAGTATAGATTGATGTTTATGTATTGACTTGTATATATTCATGGATTTAACCAGCAAACCGCGCAGTTTTTAGATACATTAACTTGAATGAGAAGTTACATGAGGAAGAAGTCGGACGACTTAAAGGGGGAAGCACGCCGTCTCGTCAGTCGAACACAAGTTCATTGTGTATGCATATATGTAGAGAGTAGCTAAGATGAGTATACACTTTATCCGAGTGAAGTAATACACAAACTCATCCATGAAGAGGTGTATAGTAAGTGACGACATCTTCAAATAATCACACTGTGCATATTACCATATTGACTCAGAAACAGATTTGTATTAGGGCTCTGAAGATGGCATGTTTCAGAATTTTATATATGAAGCAAAAACCCAGAACCTGGGGGTCTATATGAGAGTTATGATAACAACTTCGACATATTGAAAAGAATCAAGAAATGTGAGAGTGTAGTCGATTCTGAAAAGAGGGATATTAAATATGAGTGATAGCAGAAACGGGCTTATAGAATGTGAAATGAGGGAGATGAGTACTTAACCAAAGCTAATTGCATACTGAATAGTGATAACGTAGTCGGTGTCCCTTACGCATGAATGAGCAATGTAAACGTTGGTGTGGACGGACATTATTCTGATTTGTTGGTGCATCAGACTGCTTCAGCTAAAGACGGGAGATGTGTAGTCGTATCAAGAGAGTAGTGATTGTCAGTACCCCACCCATGCTAAGCTATCGCTAACACCGATACAGAACCCTACCACTCTAATAAAATAAACGAGTCATCTCATTCAATGCTCTAATAAATAGCCCAGCTGTCACTCAATTATGATCGCAGGATAATGAGAAAAATCTGAGTTGGACCCTTGGCCTCCCCCCTGCTGGCGTCACTTTGGACAAGCCAGTTTTACCAGCTACCTCTGCTGGTACAATCAGTCATAACATCTACTGCCAATACTACCTCGGACAAGTGTTTGGCTGCTCCTGGCTAGCAATAAGGGAGTAAACAGGGAAACATTAGATTGGTGTACTCTCTGTCTTAGCATAATTGGCTCCTGATTTCGAGGGTAATCCAGGATTAGCAGCAGGCGGTTGAATTCAAGGTGTCTGTTGTTCTTATCAAGGCGTCCAGTGAGTTTCTGTCAAGCGATTCCTGCTGTTTGCATGTCGACAACGAGCGTCAAGTTTCTCGGTCAAAGAATGTTGAGATCAGAGCGCTGCCCACAAACTGAACAATGTCTCATTCTGGACTGAGCCTCATATTTTGCTGGGCAATTTAGTTCCAATTCAAGGGGGCTAATTACGGCAGTCAAGGAGAGAGCTTCTGTGTGCGGGGTGCATTTTTTCCTGGAAGAGTCCCGCCTTACCCAGAATTTGGGCAGGAAGAAGGTTGAATCACATTGAATGTGATGGGGCTGACCTCATCCAAGCGCCACTAGGTGCCACAGAATGCACAGTGGTGGCCTGTCCTTGGCGCTTAAACCAGAGGCGTGTAACTGGTAACCATTTGGCAACTCTCCTTGAGCCGTGAGCTTCTTTAAAGCCCTGTCTGCTGATCCCTCCTGCACAACCAATTTAGGTGTGTTAAACAATAGCTCGTCCCTGTACGTACTGCGATGGGAAACTAGGTCGGAACTACGAATGCGGGAAAGTTATCGTCCCCTGGTCTTAGAGATGTACAAATGTCTGGGTGTTAGAAGGTTAATGATATGGTGAGACAGGTAGGAGGCACAATGACACTGCGCCCCATTGCAGCCAGGAAGCCCTTCTCCTGATTGCCCTCTACTGGACTGGGAGGAGAGAAGGCCCAGTAAAACTGACATTTCGGTGCAAATCACGCTCACGTCCACTGCTAACTGATGTGTCAGTACAATCGTAGCAGGGGACAAGATAGCAGGAGAGTAGTGGCCACGCGCAAGTCAAAGCGAGCAGATCTCCTATCAGGGGGGATTGACTAGGCAAAAAAATTCAAGCAAAAAAATCCACAACCAACAGAGTTTATTATGCTTGTCTCCTTCAGTTTCCCAAACCTACTGATAAACGAGAATGAGATGAGAGATGGAACACTACAACACACTTCAAATGTGACATTCTGTAAGGAGAGGATCAGTGACGAACCAGAGGTCCCTTAGAACTTGAAGATATAATTTAATCCATAATTTTTCACACATTGACTTGAACTTAATTCTTTATTGCCTTTTTGCATTGAAGAATTATTATGCTCCTGCAAGGTGATAGACTAGCGTCCTGTCCAGAGAGTGTAGCTATTACATCACAGCTGCCCTGAGCACCTACAGAAAGAGGAGATACAGACGCCCATAGCAGGCCTGTCTTGGCAACCAGGGACCACTTAAGTGACATTTATAAAGGATTGCACTTTAGGTTCATATATACTCCATGCTTTCATTGGACCCAAACATATTTTGTACAGTGAAGTGAGAGGATAATGAGTTATAGAAGAGGAGAATGAGTTAGAGGCAAGAGAATGAGTTAGATAAGAATGAGTTAGGAGAGAGAGAGATCAGTAGAGAGAGAGAATGAGTTAGAGAGAAGAGAATGAGTGTAGAGAGATAATGAGTTAGAGAGAATAAGTTAAGAGAGAGAGATGAGTTAGAGAAGATAATGAGTAGAGAAAATGAGTTAGAGAGAGAATGAGTAACGAGTATAATATGAAGTTACAGAGAGATAAAGAGAGAGTAAATTAGTTAGAGAGTGTGAAATGAGTGAGATAGAGAATGAGTTAGAGAGATATAATGAGGTAGAGAGAGAAAATGAGTTAGAGAGAAGAAGAGAGAAAGATGAGAGAGAGAGAGAATGAGTGAAGAAGAGAAAAGAGTTAGAGATAAAATAGTTAGAGAGAGAGAGAGAAATGAGTGAAGAGAGAAATGAGTGAGAAAGAGAGAATGAGTTTGAGAGGAAAAGAAAGAATGAGTTAGAGAGATAGATATGATTAGAGAGATAATAGAGTTAGAGAGAGAGAGAGTGTGAGAGAGAATGAGTTAGAGAGAGAATGAGGTTAGAGAGAGAGAGAGAATGAGTTAGAGAGAGAGAAAATGAGTTAGAGAGAGAGAATGAGTTAGAGAGAATATTGAGTTAGAAAAAGAATAGATGAGAGAGAGAATGAGTTAGAAAGATAGATGAGTTAATGATAGAGAGAAATGAGTTAGAGAGAAAATGGAGTTAGAGAGAGATAATGAGTTAGAGAGAGAAAATGAGTTTTGGAGAGAAAATGAGTTAGAGAGAAGATAATGAGTTAGAGAGAGATAATAGTGAGAGAGTAAATGAGTTAGAAGAGAGAGGGAATGAGTTAGAAAAATGAGTTTTAGAGTCCTAAATGGCACCCTATAAATGCGTCCTAAATGGCACCCGATAAATGCGTCCTAAATGGCACCCTATGAGTGCATCCTAAATGGCACCCTATAAATGCGTCCTAAATGGCACCCTATAAATGCGTCCTAAATGGCACCCTATAAATGAGTCCTAAATGGCACCCTATTAATGCGTCCTAAATGGCACCCTGTTTAGTGCACTACCGTATAGGCCCTGGTCAAAACAAAAATAGTACACTCGATAGGGAATAGGGTGCCATTTGGGAAGCAACCTAGCGTGTGTGGATGGCAGAGTGTGTCGTTCAGTATACGACTTCAAATACCATCACTGAGAAGCGCTAACCTTTTCACATAGTCGTTGCATTTAGACAGGGCCAGACGCAGACAGAGTGCCAAGCGTTTGGCTAACATCGTCCGCATTGGCAATACACTATTCCAGAAACACATTCTTCCTTCTCACACTGGACACGGTGGACAAGGAAGGCTCCAAATTTGCCTTGCGGTTGCTTTAATGAATAAGTGGCCACGTACAAATACTTACGTGTGAAGATCCCCCAATTTAATATTTACCCTGAAATGACCAAATAAATACAAAAACTGTTAAGTCAGGCGACTGAACCAAGAGTAGATCTACGTACCAAATGGCACCCTATTACCTATATAGTGGACTACTTTAAACCTGAGCCCTACGGACCCTGGTCAAAAGTAGCACACTACATAGAGTACAGGGTGCCATTTGGGACGCACCCTTGGAGTGTAGGAGGTTTCCAGAACTAAGACAGAGCATGTAGTAAAAACGTTGAGGAGGGAGAGTCAAGAAACCCATAAAATACACACTGGGCAATCTGGTTTTCACATTTCTCTGAGCAGGATTCAGGCAAATGTGCTAAAATGTGCCACTGCGGTTTCCAAGAGAGGTGTCTCTCATATGAAACTAAACCTCTTGCTTGCTGCTAGGGCCAGAATCCTAGCGTTAGATATGCCTGACTGGATGTCAACACCCAATGATGATTGATGCTTTTCACTTGCATTGAGTAAATGCCTAGCTCATACGTTTTGGTCCATTCTGACCAACACCCAGAATCCCCGATGCCATCTAGTCAACCTGCCTCAGCTTGACTCCTCTAACCACAGGGAGCTCAGTTCTCACCCTACCTAGGAGGACCCTATACCACAGCCCTACCTAGGGGCCTAGACCCCAGCCCTACCCAAGGCCCTACATTACAGCCCTACCTACCGAGAGCCCTACACTAGACCCATTCACATGACATGACAAACGGGATAATCCCTTGTCGACATGTCGCTGAGCCCAGGGATTGGGTGGCCCCACTGGCCCTGTCCCTCCTCGGTCCCGCTCGGCCCTTGGGTTGACGTCTGCCATCACAATGCCCTAATCCATCACCTCCTGTCAGGGTAGATCAGAGGCGCAAGCCCCCTCATGGGCCAGCATTAGCCTAATCCACTGGGTGTACTGTGCAGGCAGGCAGGCTCTATGAGAATGAAGGGGACACACCCCACAGGGGGACTCACCTCGGCCTTGTTTACTCACCCCATCTGAGTCAACAGCCGGCGCGGAAGGGAAAACATTACAGACAAGAGAGTACCCCCAACCCTGCTTCCCACCTCCGCTCTCTGCTCATCTCATTAGCAGCTGTGGGTTTACCTTGGGCGACAATCACCTCTGGCTGTTTGGCCGACTGTCTGACTGACTGTCTGTCGCAGTCCGTATAGCCTCTGGTGTGGTAATGTAATAATCCTGGGAGCAAACATGGTCCTTCTGTGCCTTCTGACTTCAGAGGACAGTAGCCTACTGTAGATGCCTTCAATGGTGGATGAAACCTGGAAGGGAGACTTTGGAGAGGGGCCCCCTGTAAGATGAAAGTAGACAGTGGAAACACTTGAGGTCTGTCTTGGGATCACCTAAGCCACATGCATATTCAGCAGGTACGCATAGGCTATGACTTGCAGACCATAGTCGACCGCAGAGGACTAATATTTCGAGTGTTGAAGAGCATGAAAAACATTTTCAAACCTGAAAACGGTTCCTTATCTTGAGACGGTAGGAAGACTCTTGTATTGATATCGTTTTGAGTAGGGTATTTCGAAAATGATACGTCCAGTGTATCATAAATATGACAAAACTACTTTGAGCATTATTACAATTGAATGGATTATGAATAAGAGATGCAATCCCCGACGTCAGAGCTAGAACGTAATACACCATTTACTTGTACGGTTATTTGCCCTGCATGGTTGACTAGGCAGCCAATAGTGGCCTCTAGATCTGCGTAGGATTGATGTGCATTCCCCGTAATACACTCGTGTCCCCTGTGGAGCGGCTCGTACATAAAACATCCTCCATTCAGGCTGCAAAGGAATCATTTTCCTCCTTAACTAGCTTTAAGAAAGAAAACTTCAACATCAACTTTTTTCGAGAGCTCGCCATTAAAGCTAGTTAATGGCAGAAAGGATGCCTTTGCAGCCTGAATGGAGGGCGCTTTATTTACGAGCCGCTCCACAGGGACACGAGTGTATAGCCTATTTATTACCGGGAATTCACATCAATCATAGATGATAGTGCAGATCAAGCGGGCATTATCAGCTGCCTAGGCAAGGTTATTCAGTGGTCCTAAACATAGGCCTGCGTCTGTCCAATATAAACTTACATTGTGAGCGAAAAATTGGCAGAGGTGTGTTCGTTATTGTCTTTTATGTAGCTGGCCGCAATTAAGCCTAGGCTACTTGTACCTGTGGCTTGAGGCAACATTTTATGCTTGGTTGTCTGCTCGTGTACATCCGCTGAATTTCTGCCTGTGTAAATTCCGTCGTCCAGTAGTCGTCCAGTAGTATTTTATTCCTTCCCAATATGAACTAAACCACAGAGTTGGGGGTACTCACATTCCACCATGGGCAAACTTGCATTTTACCTAAGCTGCTTACATCTTCAGTAGTGWTGGTCTGCTTCTTGGCAAAGTGATACGCCTACTTTGCCTCTGCACGCACAGCAGCATATGAGATGGCTTCCAAACATAGAGCATAGTGCAGAGCTGTAGGTCTGAACAGTTGTGAACAGTTGGCTTTTCCCAAAGTTTATGTTTCAAAAGTTTCAGCCAAAAAAATAATCTGATAATCAGAAGAACCCACAGTCGCAGGTAGCCCACGTTTCTAAGGAATTTCCCATCATTGAACTACAGGTAATTACCAACTGAGCGTGGCGTGAATTGTGCACGTCACCTCTGATCTAAAGGAGCAACTGTAGGCCTAAAGGGGTAGTCTACTACAGATAAAAAGTAAAAAATAAAAAATAAATAGATGGATAGGGAATCATGTAATACCGCAGAGGAGTCGTGGAGTCTTTRACAAACAAATTGATGTTAGGACAGGGGCACAACTTTCGCTGGGGCGCAACTTTCAACTTTCAATGCCCCCCCCCTCACATTCAGATTTTTTTCTTTTCTTTATCATTCTAAAGTGATACAAAACAAGACAGCGGCCTGCTTTACGACCATGTAGCAGCCTCCGAGTGGTCGGGTAGGCTGTTTGGAGTGTTTATCCGACTGGATAACTTAAAAAAAAATAACAATAATGTCCCCCCCACTTATAAAACCAAAGTTGCACCCCTGTGTTAGGATATATAAGTTATCCCATACGAGCTTTTATGGTGAATACATTACGTTGTTACAGGTGTCAAGCTTATGTGCATGTGGCAGCAGTGTGTAGCAGGGAGGTTCCTAGGTGTGAGAAGTTTGCAGAAGGTCATGAGAAAAAGGAATGTGAAGCATTGGGGAAAGAAGTGGTGTGTATAAATTGTAGCGGTGGCCARGGGGCTGGGGATATCCGGTGCGAGAGAGGCAGGTTGAGGTTTCCAGGGTTAGAGTAGTGCAGAAGTCGTTGTATGCTGAAGCAGTGAAGAAAGTAGAGGAAGATGGGTCAAGGTGGAGGGATCCTGAGAGGAGTGGTAGATCTYTACCAGTACAGAGGGATGGGCCAACAAGTAATATATGCTTCAGGAAGATAGTTTTTTTTTGTGTTTATACGCAAGTCGCAGAAAAATTGAATTTGTGGTGGTGGCAGCTGCAGAGAAGTATTTGGGTGTGKGAGACTTGACATCAGAAGAGTTACAGGGTGTGTTGAGTGGTGGTGTCCTGTAGGACTAGATAGATTTAAGTAGTGGAGTAGGGTGGTAGGTTTTTAATGAGTGTAGTGTTAGGTGGTTGGGTATTTGTTGATTTATMTCCTCGTTGTTTTGGGGGGTGGGGGGTGCAAAGTGTAAGGGACTTATACTCCAGTCTAGTAGGTGGTGGTATTGCAACATTTATTGGATGACAACCGCRGTTAAACCTCATCGAAGAAGAAGAATGTAGAGAGAGTACATCAAAACTATGAAATAACACATACGGAATCTTGTAGTAACCAAAAAGAGTTAAACAAATCAAAATGTGTTTTAGATTTTAGATTCTTCAAAGTAGCCACCCTTTGCCTRGATGACAGCTTTGGACACTCTTGGCATTCTCTCAACCAGCTTCATGAGGAACGCTTTTACAACAGTCTTGAAGGAGTTCCCACATATGCTGAGCACTTGTTGGCTGCTTTTCCTTCACTCTGCGGTCCAACTCATCCAAACCAATTGTGTTGAGGTCGGGTGATTGTGGAGGCCAAGTCATCTGATGCAGCACTCCATCACTCTCCTTAGTCAAATAGAATGCCTTGAATTCAAAATAAATCCCTGACAGTGTCACCAGCAAAGTAGCCCCACACATCACACCTCCTCCATGCGTCACGGTGGGAACCACACATGCGGAGATCATCTGTTCACTTACTCTCACAAAGACACGGCGGTTGGAACCAAAAATCTCAAATTTGGATTCATCAGACCAAAGGTCAGATTTCCACCGGTCTAATGTCCATTGCTCCTGTTTCTTGGCCCAAGCAAGTCTCTTCTTATTGGTGTCCTTTAGTAGTGGTTTCTTTGCAGCAATTCGACCACGAAGGCCTGATTCACGCAGTTTCCTCTGAATAGTTGATGTTGAGATGTGTCTGTACTTGAACATTTATTTGGGCTGCAATCTGAGGTGCGGTTAATTAACTCTAATGAACTTATCCTCTGCAGCAGAGGTAACTCTGGGTCTTCCTTTCCTGTGGCTGTCCCCATGAGAGCCAGTTTCATCATATCGATTGATGTTTGTTTTTTTGACTGCACTTGAAGAAACTTTCTTGAAATTTTCCGTATTGACTGACTTTCATGTCTTAAAGTAATGATGGACTGTCATTTCTCTTTGCTAATTTGAGCTGTTCTTGCCATACTATGGACTTGGTATTGTACCAAAWAGGGCTTCTGTATCTTCTGTATACCACCCCTACCTTGTCACAACACAACTGATTGGCTCCAACGCATTAAGAAGGAAAGAAATTCAACAAATGAACTTTTAACAAGGCACTCTTGTTAATTGAAATGCATTCCAGGTGACTACTTCCTGAACCTGATTGAGAGAATTCCAAGAGTGTGCAAAGCTGTCATCAAGGCAAAGGGTGGCTACTTTGAAGAACCTCATATATAACATATATTTTGATTTGTTTAACACTMTTTTGGTTACTACATGATTCCATATGTGATATTTCATAGTTTTGATGTCTTCACTATTATTCTACAATGTAGAAAATAGTAAAAATAAAGAAAAACCTTTGAATGATGTGTCCGAACTTTTGACTGTTACTGTATACATAGGAGGAAATGTAATCAAACATAATTTCACACTTCAGTGAAACTCAATCTTGTGTGGGGATTACTTGGCATAATGTCATTCATGGATAAAGGATCATTTCTCCTGTGGTGAATCTCCTCTACAATGAGCATTATATCAGTGGCCATTAAGAACCAACAGTTCCCTCTAGTGGTCACGGTATACAGGGGGCCTTAATCTGGCCCTGCCTAGTCATTCAAAAGTTAAGAGACTGTTTGGAGATTTTACATAGTGCATTATTATCATGACCGTTTTACGAGCATATTTGCATTTGTTCAAACAATGACTATGTTTATGATACATTATACAAGTGAAATAACATTGGGAAGGGATATGAATAAGACAAAAAGTATTATGTATTATATACCGTGACACACACATATTTCAAATTGTGTTGGACTCTTTATTCAATAAATGTTTAGTCTCTGTTTTAGTTTTCAGGTGTCTCAATCCATTGGATATAGTTACTGTTGCACTTTTGTCATGTCCCGTGGACTTCCAACAACGCCCCTATGCTGTGTCGAGAGCAGAGAAAAGCATGCGTTAAGTTCACCACTGCAACTACCACGTCTCATGTATCTCCAGAGTCCTCCTGGGGCTGCAGACACACCCGATAACGGAGCTCACATTCTCATGACTGGATCCCAGGCTATCCCTTTGGAGTATTCCCTCTCCATCTCCAAGCTTCAGTTACGGCCCCTACAGGCCCGTGGCAAACTGAGCCACAGCTGATCCCGAGGCCCCCAGGGGCCGATCTGCAGGCATTCCCATTCACCACCGCACAATGTCCGCTATGACAGAACGCCCCCGGAATTCCGTCAGGGACACCAGGGGGGAGTGGGATCTGGTACGGGGATACATCAGGATCTCTTGGGGGGGGGGGGGGGGGGMGYAAWWAARMGGGSMGGGGTAGGGTGGGAAGAAAATAGTTGATTCTAAATGTGTAAAATGAGACATTTGAAGAATATCATGTTTACATGTGCAAGAACATGTCTAGCCCTCTAAATGACGCCGTCAATCTTCTCTTGTTATCCATAAGAGAAGCTATGAACACATTGTTCATCTCACAACACAGGCCAGTCCGTTCACTCCTATGACAGCTGTGTCACCAGCAGCTCTGAGCTACTGTTATGGCTAGATCTCAAGTGATGTCACTCCTGTGCCTGCCGTTATCGGATCAGCTCTTCAGTGGCGACTGGCGACACACCCTGGTCTGAGTGCACTAACTCTGGCCACCTGAGACGAGACTGGAGCCTCTCACTGCTCCCAGGAGTACACTATACCTCCTTAAGTAGTAAATAGAGCGGTGCTCCACTGCAGCCTCTGCCCTACTGCCCCAGAGCACTTTTACCTGCCAAGCCATGCAGGACAATACAGGATTCTCTTACTCAGCCTGCAGCCCAGCGACACAGCCAAGAGATGGGCTTCTCACTGAGAGAGAGAGTGTGTGTGTGTGTGTGTGTGTGTGTGTGTGTGTGTGTGTGTGTGTGTCATGCAGCTTTCTGGTATGTTTTTTTTTAAGGCAGTACTAGATATCATCATCATTATCCTCGTCAACAATCACTTACCTACTTAATCCTCTTCATCTCTATGGGCCTTGGTCAAAAGTAGTGCACTACATAGGGACAGGGTGCCACTTGCGACCGAACACTTCTTTGCTACCTCAACTGCTTGAGCCTCATACCACCTGTCTAATACTGAATGACGTCACTTCCTTTACGCAGTTTGCCTTCTGACCCAGTAGCAGTCTGCTGACTGCATGCCCGGACCATCACCCTGATTTATGAGCCGTCTCATTCTTTCCTGGCCATAAACCATTCCTACAGGAAACACTCACCCTGGCTGTCTATTATAGTTCCACCCCTGCAAATCTTTCTCTTAAAGTTTTGATATGTGTGTGCAGTCTTGGGATTCATTACCTGAAAAAAGTTATGAATTCCGTCAGGGACAGTTGCTCTATCCATGACATAGAATGACCAGGTGAATCGAGATTAAATCTATGATCCCGTAAACTGTGATCTACACAATCAGTGTAGACGAAGGGGAGGAGACAGGTTAAAGAAGGATTTTCAAGCTTTGAGACAAAATAAACATGGGCCAGCATCCTTGTGGAATGCTTTCGACACCTTGTAGAGTCCATGCTCTGACAAATTGAGACAGTTCTTAGGGCAAAAGGGGTGCAACTCAATATTAGGAAGGTGTTCCTAATTGTTTGTACACTCAGTGTATGGTTAAGAATGGAATTGAACAGAATAACATCAAAAGAGAATATATTTAATCRACACAAACTTTTGTCTCACCAGTGCTCACTTGAGGAACATGGATTCCTAGTTATTTTCCAAAAAAGTGATARTTTGAAATAGAGCACAGTGGCTCATTTTGTAGTTGTTTAGCAAGAGTAGGTGTTTTGAAAATATCAGAATATACATAGAAATCTAAATGTTTAAAATAAGAAAAAAGGCTTGTGCTCCTTTCTCTGCGTCTGTGTCAATTCCACCTGCTATTAATCATCAGACTCTTTTTATTCACAATTTGACAATAATATATGATAAGGCCACGCCTTAAMTCAGCCTGGTCTCATAGACTAGACGTAATATAGTAAACGTAAATCCAASACACTCAAATTAGTATGACATGTTACGTTTGGTATGGTTACATAGCACACAAGGGAAAATGAAAGTTGGGTGGTTGTTCAGGTTGGATAGATAGGTGGGCGTATAACGAAAACGTCTAGCAACCCAAAGGTTGCATGTTCGAAACTAATCACGGACAACTTCAGCATTTTAGCTAATTAGCTACTTTGCAACTACTTGCTACCTTTTAGCTACTTTGCAAATGCTTAGCATATTAGCTAACCTTTCCACTAACCCTTTAACCTTACTCCTAACTCTAACCTTAACCGTAACCTTAACTCTTTACCCCTAGCCTAGCTAATGTTAGCCACAACAAATTGGAATTCGTAACATATTGTACGAATTGAAATTCGTAACATATCATACCAACTGTAATTCGTAACATATCATACACATTGGATGATGGACACCCACATATTAGTACAACCTGTACTCAGGGGTAGATGTGACATAGTGAATGTAAATCTGGGACACTCCAATTAGCACGACATGTTACAATAATAAGTGATAAGGCCACGCCTTAATTCAGCCTTTTCAATTCCAAACATCAATTCCAAACATCAATTCCAAACATTCCGGCACACAATATGTCAACTTAAGATATAGTTAATCAGCACATCATAATGAGCTCTCCTTCACTTTAACACCGTGACATTGTTTACATGACTGCCCAATAATTCTACGGTAAAAAGGTACTGCATTAAAGATCCCTAAGACATAACATACAAACCACATGTTCTCTTAAGTGTTCTCTTATGGTATCCACAAATGAATACATACCATACCAAACGTAACATATTATACTAGTTTGAGTGTCCCGGATTTACATTTACTATGTTACGTTTACCTGAGCACATGTTTCTTCATTTGGAGATGATGATTGAACCATTCCAAGCACAATGAAAATAAGGTGTGATCAGGCCTCACTGTGACAACAGCTTGTAGCCTAATAAAACACCAACACGTGAGATATTTTTTGTTCTTCAAAGCAGTGAAGAAATGTTCTCGAACCTTTCCAAAATAGCCTGAACTGAAGGCAACCATACAGGGTTAGCCTCGAAATCAAATAATCCACCAAAAATAAATAACACTAGAAGGCCATAACAACTATGAATTTACTTACTGTGAAAACAGTGTTTCAGAACATAAGGCCCATCTTTTCAGTGAGGCTACTTTTTATAGCAATCCATTCATAAGACAACAGGAAACGAGTTCCAGCATGAATTCGATAGAGAAAGCTTTTCTTTTAATATAACACGCCGGTAGAGTTATGATTCTGAAAGTAATGCACTTGAAAAAGAAGCTGTAACAATATTAACCAATTTACATTTTGTAACGCATTACCCCATGACAGTGTGTGTATGTGTAGTCACTTGTGGAGCTGCGATGGCACTTGACTGACTGATGGTGTGTGCGTGTGTGTGTGTGAGCTAGTGTGTGCGGGCGCGTGTGCACACGTAATATCTATTTGAAGTCATGCAATATAGAGGCGTGATCCATAAAAGCCCAGAATTTTTCCATTAAGAGACCAACACAATTGCCATAAAATTACCTCACGGATTAAGGCCCCCTTGTCCCTACTTTAACCGAACCTTTAATGTCCTTAATCGTTATTGTGCCTCATTATTGTGCCCCTCAACCTCACAGTCTGAATTGGAGCAACAGAGACATAACGCCACGGTCAGCAAACTAGCCCAACACCCTAATGGCTTCCACTTCCTTTGTAGGATTACAGATTATAGATTCATTTTTTGCGAGACGTGGTCGATTCCTCTTTGAGAACCTTCCTCCCCTTCCTCCTTGTTCTTCCTTTCATCTCCTCCTCATTTAGGGAATATCTAAGCGTCATAATCAACTTGGTCATGCTGAGAGGAGTGGGTTTGAAGATTCAGCCAAGGAGCCCGTAATCCTACACATTTCGGTAAATTGCCCCATACCGGCATTGGTTTTGATGCTGAGTGTGTGCCTCTGAAAGTGTTTGAAACCCCGCTCACATGTGCATAAAGGCGCYCACACACACACGCACGCACACACACACACAACACACATCTGCAGTGGTAAACTACGGACTTAACTCCTGTTTAGTTGAGTCTGGTGAGAATCAGCTCCCCGAGACTGGCAGCATAATAGCCAGGGGACATTTCTATACAGGGATTTCATGAGTGAATTAATGTATGAGAAATCCCATCAGACAGACGGGGTACCGTTTTCAAACAAGTGGTCGCTTTCACTTCGGCTTAGTTCAATGGCCGGCCAGGCTCCATTGTAGCAGAGGTGGTCGTTTCATTATAAATGTATGGCCGAAGATAGTTAATGAAGCCCACACAATGCATTTGAACTTGTTTCAATGCCGCTTGTGTGTACAAACACTCAATAATATCCATTTGTACTGTAGATAACATCCATACAAGAATCATATTAGATTCACATATAAAAGATCTATGTAAGACAAAGTCAGCGCCTCATAAGTGCACAAACTATTTTAATGGGCCTTGCAGTTGTCCAGTCCCTATTCAAACAAATAATTGTTCATTTGCTTTGGACCGCATGACCCAGTTTACAGTCCCAAGCCATGGCATATATTGGGAGTGGTTGTGATSTGTTCAAAAAACTATGTTTACCAATCAGGGTTTGGGTSAATTCGAATTGAAGGCAGTCAATTATTCAGGAAGTGATTTGAATTCAAATTAGAAAAATGAACAACTTTTGAAATAAATATCTTCTGCTTTTCAGTTTATTGAGAAGTCATTGAAAAGAGATGCACTTTTTTAAATTACTGAAATGGAATTTCAGTTTACTTCCTGAATTGACTGACTTCGAATTGACCCCGACCCTGTTACCAATAACCACACACTACATCTGACACAATATATTGGATCTTAGATGTGGATTTTTCTCCTATCAGTCTGAGCCACTGCTGTGCTGTTAAATAACCCCAAAAGAAGCCCAAAAGAACCCTTAAAGAACCTTTCCAGAACCCCTCCAGTCTGTACCCAGTAGATTATCCCAGGGAGTCAAGTGTAGCTGCTAGGAGCTCCAGACTGACTCCTCTCCCTCTAACAGAAGAGACGAGAGCAAGAGGCCAAGCCACCCTGGACCGTGAGAGCACCAGACAAAAAGCCAGCCTCTCAGTGAAGATGGCCTCTCCAGTCTCCATCTCAGAGCCCAGGGGCCCTCGCCAGACAGTGGCAGTGGAGGGGTCCGCCGTTGCCCCCTATGGCCCCCCGCACTCCCCAGCGCTCACGTTCGCCCTCTCCAGCCGCACCTGGCCCCCTCAGCCCCTCAGATACAGGCCGCTTCTCACACTCTGAAGAAAGGGAGACGAGATATTGTGCTCCCTGAGGCCTCCTCCTCACTGCTCTATCACACAGGAGAGGAGAAGAGAGGAGAGGAGAAGGYAGGAGAGGGGCAGGGAAAAGGTAGGGTGAATTACCCCCAGACATTGACAAGTAGAGAATGAGGGAGGAAGACAACTTCCAGGGGCCTCTCGTGAAAGAGAAGCAGATAGATAGGCCAGATGTGGAACGAGTGGAGGGATAGAGGGATGGAGGGATGGGGCTATTAGGGTGGAGGGAGGGAAGGGGGTTTAGTATCGGTTCTGCTAACCCCTTCAGTGAGTGGGCTCTCCCGTTGTTGTCATTCTCCCGCATTCTCTCTCTCTCTCACTAGCTAGCTTTAGCTTTCATTGAGAGTGTTTTTCCGAGAGCGGGTAACTTCCCATAGCAACCTCTGAGGTGGGCCCGACTGCACCGGACCCTCCTCCCCCCTCTTCCTCCCTCCACCTCCCGGTGGCTCGGGCCTGCCCGGGTGAGCGTTTCTGCTCCAGCGGCCCTGGACAAGGGCACCATTAACTGCGGGGCTGTGTGGAGGGCACGTGGGACAATGGTCCCAACACGCTGTCCCGGCCCTCAGACAAGCCTGGAAACAAATGTTACAGGGCTGGCACAGAATAGAATCATCCGGCCAGTGTCACTGAATACATTTACCTACCTCAGAGCCCTTTCAGCGCCCCGCTTTGTTTTACACAGGGTAGAAGGGAAGACGTGAATGGAGGGGCGGGAACGGGCGTCAACCGGGAGCCGAGTGATGAGAAAGAGGGGGAAGAGCGGAAAAGGGGAAAGAAGGGCTCCCAGGTCTCCACAGAGACGGACATAGCCCAGCAAAAACCCACAGCGTTTCTGAAGACAGGAGGGGGGAGGAGGAGGGAAGGATGAGAGGAGGGGGGTTCCTCCATAACAATGACGCAGAGGTTTTGTTTATTGTTTTGTTTGTCTTTGGGACTCTTCTCCTTTGTCTCTSCCCTCTTCTTCCTCTTGCCCTTTCAGACTAATTAGAAGATGTGGAGAGCAGTGCAAACTCAGGAGAAGTGCTGGTCTATGCTTCTCAACAAGAGTTTGGACAAATAATTAGGAGGGGGAAATCATTTGGTCAACAGGAATGACCAGAAGGCTCCTCTGTGGAGTGGACAGGTGTTGTGTCAAAGTTTGTCCTGAGTTTGGACTCTTCAGTGACACAACAGAGACCGAGTGGCCAAAGAGATACTGATCAGGAATTAGTATCAAAAGCAACAACATTTGCAGTGTTTGTCTCGGTATTGATAAAGGTTAAATCCATTTTGGTTCGTTAAAGGTAAAGACTGGATGTTTTGTTGATGTTGTTTCCRAAAGTTTTTGTTCCTAAATGTCATTATCTACAAACTAGATTGAATACAGCACTGGACTCGAACAGAAGGGGATCRTGTAAAAGTTCAGAGTCTTGTATAAATCTGTGGGAGAAATTCAATCACTTTTGTGCTGTATCACCTGCATAACCAAGACATTGTAAATGTTTCACCACGTAAAAAAACATCCCATATTAATTGGAAAATAGGAAAGAAGGTTACATTTATTTATTTCAGCTGTGTGTGTGAACAAACGCCTTTACTATTTGACCCCCCAAAAAAATGTATTTCTCTAAAATACGTAGCGATGTCGTTGAAAACACAGAGGTCGAGAAAGCCCTTGAAAAAGTAACTTACAAATGTAACTCCACTCCCAAAGCAATAGATAGTAATTACTGTGTCATTGCTCATGTGAGCCCTTTCTCTCCCTCTAATCTCCCCAATCCACTAGGTTTGATTCAGACATCTTTTCACTCATATTCTAATCCATTTTGCCTTTGAGTTTTTGTGTTGGTCGCAGTGCGCCGCCCAAGGCACAAAGAGAGGGCACTGGGCTATGACATTAAAGGTATTGTTAACAAGCCCTCATCCGAAATACACCTCCCCCCACCCCCCCTATATAGGGTTTCTACCCAAGGAAGTTGAATGTTTTCATTCTCGTTGTCACGGAGATGTTTTTACCCCCCTCCTCTCCCCCMCATCACCCTTCCCTTGTACAGATCTGGGTGACATAAATGAATTMTTTGTGTGTGACATGGCTGGCTATCTGCTATCTCCCACCAAAGCCGCTTCTTTCACCACCAGAACTTTGAAATATGAACTGGTTAAGAGAGCACTACGTTTCTTTAATAGGGGGGCGAGAGAAGGTGAAATATGCTTCATGTTCTATTGCCTGGGGAGAGGAAGGTCTACAGTATAATTTAACGTTGCCATCGTAAACCACAAGCACTGTTCATCAGGCCCCTTCAGCAGTCACAGGGCACAGATGGGTAATGGAGGAGAGTGCCACCCGTAGAGCACGGCTCAGGCCCAAACATTCACYTGCATGTGCGCACGCACGTTTCCGTAAATCTTATAGGGAAAAAGRATCCATACACTCTAAAAAMAAAATGTTCCTGGAGTATTCTTTAGGGGTTTCTTCAAATGTAAACTGTGGGGGAACCTTTATAGGTTATTCGGAGAATCCTTTTAAATGGTTCTTCAAATGACCCATTTCAATGGATCCTCGAAGAACCTTTTTGAAGGTCCTTTTTGAAGAACCTTTTTGGGTCCTTTTTTTAACTCCCCCCTCCCCTATTATTAATAATGATACGCATAACAATAACAGCACAATATTTTAATTGTCAGTGTTTGTTACGATTTTAGTGGCAAAGCGGTATTGAAAAAAATCCAAAGACGAGGTAAACTTTCAGCTGAGCCCCAAGTCCAACGGATGTATCCTCCGCCATGTTGATGTGAATGTGTTGATGTTCTCCGTATCCACAGCCAGAATGATTTTGCAGTGCATGGTGATCTAACAGGTTTCCTGTTATATTCATCAGAGGTGTGGCGAGGGTGGTGTGTGAATCCAAAAATAAAAGGTAATTATGCAGATGATTTAAAAATAAAAAAAACATGCACCGCTTTGTTGATTGATATCCATTGAATTGTGTCCATTTTCTGTTTTATAAATGATTTTAAAAGGGAGAAAGTGTCCAACAACACTGCCATTTGTACAAATATGAAAAGATAGATGGTATCATCATAAAACAATATCAATTTAGATCATAGGGAGAAACCTTCGCTTACATTGAGGAGCTCTTTACGTTTTTCAGCTAAGTGCCTGCACCTACTGTCATCTCAAATTCAAATGTTTCAGTTGGGCAGTTAGGTTCCTGCAAGAACCCCCACCAACGGAGGAAGGTCCGCGATGAACCCCACCTCCTATGGGGGTTCTTGGAATATCCTTTTGGGGGCATTTTTCAGTGCCAAGAACCCTAAGGTTCTTCAGGGAACTTTTAGGATCTTAGAAGAACCCTGGTTGAGTGTAGTGAAAGTACACAGAAGGTTTGAATGATCTTCTCTCCAGAGCTGGAAGGGGAACCCAACATTCAGGCTTATGTTGAACATGATCTGTCTTACTGAAAATAGGAATGCAAATACCAAAGCAGCTGGTGACAAGTGCCTGTGATCGTCTGTCTCAGTCTCTGTCTCCTACTGTCTCAGTCTCCCACTGTCTCGGTCTCAGTCTCTAATATGTAGAGCACACACAAATCAGCAAGGTAGAGATAGCTGGGATACATTTAGTGTAGAGTCATACGTCAAAATAAACTTCTTTTGTTGCCTTTGACACCTCCTTCAAGTCTTGACGCCTGCTAATTAAGTTTGTCTCTGAATGTGCATTCATCTGACAAGCAGAGAGCTGCGTTCGAGACGGCAAAACCAGCGCCTCGTCAATCTTACCCGTGTCAACAACCAGGCAGACACGCCCCCCACCCCCCCACKCCCTCTCCTCTGGTGACAATACACAGCTGAGGGGGACGAGGGACTCCTGCCGCAGATATCCTGCCCTGGCTTAATGGCCCTTGTGTCACTAAGAACAAAATTGGGGCCCTTTTAGCCGAGGCTACCTGCGTGGGATCTGAATGTGTCCACGGTTTACTTTGGTGCCTCCTTGGTTTTGTGTTGTCTTTGGGCACTGTCTCTTCCTTCCCTTTCCCTTGCCCCCCTGTCTGCTGTGTTGTGCCTGGAGTGAGTTGGCTGGGGCTGGGTTGAATGGATGTGTCCTGGGAACCTGACTGGTACAGCCTTGGCCCATGGCGCTGTATGACGGGGGACCCTTTAAAGACCAGCCTCATGAATTAGCCCTTATTAGTCTGCTGTCTGACACCCCGACTCGCCGCAGCCTGTCAAGGAAGCACACACATACACCACACACTCACACACAGTTGACAATGGCAGCCCTTAACAAGCAGAACCCCAGCGAGAGCAGGAGGCATGGGAAGAGAGAAATTTGCCAAGAGACTGAGCTTCAGACAGAAAGACACACACACACACACAGTTCCACACACACACACACACACACACACTCAAGCCTGAGTGCCTCTGATGGTATACTATGATGCTGGCTAGATCTTCTCAAGGTTTTCTAAAGCTAGCCACCTTCAGTTAGTTTCACATTCCAGCTCAGGTTACATCCATATTATGACAATGATTACTGCTTGTCCGCCTGCCGCTAAATCTAGCAGGTTGTAACTGCTCGTAAATGTCGAACGTGGCTAGTCGAATGCCGGACTCTTCATTAAGACAACGCGTAAATATCAATCCACGGGCGAGTCAGTGCCACATTTTCAGAAATCAACACGAAAGAAAAGTTCTCTCGCAAATTCAGCAGGCTATGYTGTAAAATAGGCTACTGGAAGTGCCGTCTTTCTTTTCTAACGTAGCGTTAATGCCGTCTTTGGTGTGGTTATCAATGCACAAGCACCGTTTACCTRACGTCTATCGTTCATTTGTTTTATATATAACATATATTTAGCTATTTGATTTTGAATTTTAGGACCCAAGTAGGTCGGAAAAAATATCTTTAAAAAAATATTTGAAATATTCAATTTGGTCTACATAATACATTCATACATCGCAAAACAGAAATGGTGGTATGTTTTCAAGTGTCTGTCCTATATCTGAAAGATATAAGAAAGCTAAAAAAAWWWATAATAATAATTATTAACCCCTTTGTTTATGGCACATTCTACACACCATTTATTTGTGTTAATTTTTACCACCCAGTACCAGGTTACCTTCAGACTTGTTTATGGCACATTCTAACAACATACCATTTATTTGTGTTAATTTTTACCACCAGTACAAGTTCTTCAGACTTGTTTTATGGCACATTCTCACAACCATTTATTTGTGTTTAATTTTTACCACCCAGTACCAGGTTACCTTCAGACTTGTTTATGGCACAATTCTACAACACCATTTATTTGTGTTAATTTTTACACCCCAGGATAAGGTTACCTTCAGACTTGTTTATGGCACATTCTACACACCATTTATTTGGTGTTAATTTTTACCACCCAGTACCAGGTTACCTTCAGACTTGTTTATGGCACATTCTACACACCATTTATTTGTGTTAATTTTTACACCCCAGTACCAGGTTACCTTCAGACTTGTTTATGGCACATTCTACACACCATTTATTTGTGTTAATTTTTACCACCCAGTACAAGGTTACCTTCAGACTTGTTTATGGCACATTCTACACACCATTTATTTGTGTTAATTTTTACCACCCAGTACCAGGTTACCTTCAGACTTGTTTATGGCACATTCTAACACACCATTTATTTGTGTTAATTTTTACCACCCAGTACCAGGTTACCTTCAGACTTGTTTATGGCACATTCTCACACACCATTTATTTGTGTTAATTTTTTACCACCACCAGTACGCAGGTTACCTTCAGACTTGTGGAGGTCATAGAGCAAAACAGCCAACATCTGCAGATTCTCATCTTTCAATAATGGGGTCCAAATAMTTTGTAGCTCAAACTGTTWGGACTAGACAGACATTATAATAGACATTAAAACAAACTATATATACACTATCTACCTCTATGATGCCTACTCATGTTATAARGTTTTTCATAAAGTTTCTCAGTGTGTTCAGTGTTTGTTTAGATGACCCCAGGGTCATTCTCCAGGGGTCATAGCTGAGGCCCTGATATATCCAGCTGGAATGTGGACAACACAATGTGGCATGTTCCTCGGTTTCACTGCCCTCAGGTTCCAAGGTTCCCACAGGTTAACATACCTGGGCGTGGTGGTTGGACTGGGGGGGACGTAAACCCCCCAAAATCAGCAGGGGACCGTTGGGGTAATCAGCGAGGAGGAGGTTGAACCGTGGACGCTACGTGTAGCGATCGAAGGGGCGGTCGGGGATGGCTGCGTGCTGGGAGCGTGCCGGCCAGTAGGCCAGGAATCCCCCCGAGGCTGGTACTCATTACCCAGGGGTCACAGCCCACGCCTGGCCGCTTCCTGCCTGACGTCCCGCATGCAGCACGGCATGCTGGGCCATGGAACACTCGCGGGCCCCTGTCACAGAACAATCCCACATCCTGTCCCTGGGTTGCTGCTGGGGCTAGGGGCCTGCTGAGGGCCTTCTCTACCGCAGCTTGCTGTGCTCACTTCCCCTGCTCTCACACGCTCTCCCTCTCACCCTCTTTCATTCATTAAGCGCCCATTCATTCACCCTAGTCCAGTCTGGCACTGGTAACAGACTGAGGGCCTGTCGCAAATGGCAACCTATTACCTASYGTATATAGTGCACTACTACCTATGGGCCATGGTCAAAAGTAGTGCACTACATACAGAATAGGGTCGTATTTGGGACACCCACCACCAGGGATGTGAGTCACGCTTCTCCAGCCACTATGAGAGGTCTTATACAGGGGACTGTGGTTCCTTTATGAATGGACAATAAATTATTTTAGTAGATGCTCTCCTACCCAGAATAACTTGCGGTCAGTMCGTATACAATCGAAACGTCACTAGACTAGAATTCCCTGGGTTTCCTGGATACGTCAAAAGCGTGGTTCTTTATGAGTTGCAAAAAATGCAACCTATGACTTGTGMGTAATTGCTCTAATAAATGCTTATGAGTGCAGTGCTGAAAATATTTCTTAAAGCCCTTTCAAAGTATTTTGCAGTATTATGCAGATAAATAGTTCATGTATGTTCCAAAGAGTCTAGTTCATGTCATACTGACGATTGATTCATTAGTCCGTTACTGTTATARGGGATGTACAGTATGTGCTTTATACAGTAGGTACTATTTCCATAGATGACAGTTACCGCACTCCTCAAGACTGAGAGACTCAGTGAAACAACCATGACCAAAACATGCCACAGAGATGCATCATCATGTTCCGACCATCTCCAATCTGAAGCGTCTGTCACTCARGTAGATTTTCGACAGCCATCTGTAAGGAATGTACGAACACACAGAGGGCCTTGTATCAAAAGACGRATGAAATGAAGACTGATGTTCTCAATAGCATCTCAGGACAGCTCATTCAGTCCAGATGGGCCCTCAGAGTGCTGGGTTGGCCCCCAGAAAGGCCCCTGCACAAACATTATTGTGTGCCTGTGTGCCCGGCCATTGTTGGGCTCTGCCTCTGTGGCCGCCACACCAGGCCGGCATCCTGCCAAATTAGGCCCAAGCCACAGGGGTGCCCCGATCCCCTCGCTTTCACTCCCTCCGGCCCATTTGGCCCCCTCGTCTTGACCATTGGCCCCCGAGGGCCTTTTGTCAGTGGTCAGCGGCAGCTAACCAGCTACAATGACCCTCCAGGAACCCTGGTGGCCCCCCTCACAGCAGGGTGCCAGCCAGGCATGCAGAGGGCTGGGAGAGGGACAGGGGGGCACGGGCTGGTGTGMAGCCCTTTCCTGGGTTGTTGACACTGGGGCCTGACCCTGGCCTCCCCCCTGTGTGCGGGTCAGGCCTGGTGCTCCAGGCCGGTCTCTCCTGTGGAGAGCAGAGGGATCAGGTCGTATTCAACACAGGCTAACTAGAGCTTGGACGGATAAGTGCCCAACGGGGAGGGACCCAACATGCAATTCTCCAGCTGCTGTCCAGAGCTCTGGACGTGAAAGGAATCACACTCATTTGTAGCCGCGTCCCGACTGACAAATATGTGTGAAAAGTCCCAATTAGGTGGAATTATGTATCAAGTGAGAACATGGCCTCAGTGGTCCCAATATGGCCACATCTTCATTCTGTGCATTAGATTTGTCACAATGATCCATATAAAAGTCCCAATTAGATGGTCTTGCACTTCAAGTCCGCACATGGTGGTGTGTGAGGTTGTGTGTAGTGCTGTGTGTGGAGCTGTTTGGAATGAAGTTGTGGCCTGCGGAGTGAAGAGCAGGCTGATTAGGCCGCCCTAATGGGGCCATGAACTGGGACTTTGGTGTAAATAGAAGGGAAGTTCATAGTGATTGTGGAATATGTTCATTAGACAATTGTCAGAGTGAACAGAAGATCCCAACGCAAACCTTGGATTAGTTATGAGGCTGTGGTGTGGGCTATGGTCATGCACTGCTGGCTGAGGATGACCCTGGTAGAGAATAGAGAGGGGGTAGAGAGGGAGAGGATGGAAGAGGCCTGCCTGATAAGAGTATGACTAGGATGGGTTTCGCCTTACCCCCTCAGCCCCCTTTTCAACCCCCCTCCTATACATCCATCTATCCCTGCCGACAGACAGTGTTTGACTGGGCACAAACATTGGGAGGAAGCCGCTGTTGAATTATGGCTCTTATCAGTATTGGGCCTTGCTGCCTACCTAGCTCCCTGCCTCCATCCATCAGCCAGAAAGCCGCCTGGAAGACTGACTACATCTCGCCTCACGTTAGAAAGGCTAAACCTTGATTGGACTGCCCGTATCGCAGAGAGAGACGTGGCGGAAAA
Source organism: Salvelinus sp. IW2-2015 (assembly GCF_002910315.2). NCBI lineage: Eukaryota > Metazoa > Chordata > Actinopteri > Salmoniformes > Salmonidae > Salvelinus > Salvelinus sp. IW2-2015. Next base: position 4,852,441 of record NC_036856.1, on the reverse strand, counting down.
AGAGAGAAGTGTCGGTCATGTAGGCATTATACATGTATACAAAGACATACAGTGAGCTCCAAAAGTATTGGGACAGTGACAAAARGTTWGATMTTTTGGCTCCGTACTCCAGCACTTTGGATTTTAAATGATACAACGATGACGATGAGGTTAAACTAACGCACATTGATTCAGTACCGGTGTCCCCTGTATATAGCCTCATTATTGTTATTTTATTGTGTACRTTTCACAGTAAGGTCCACACCTTATTTGAAGTGCAGGCTGTGAGCTTTAATTTGGGGGTGTTTTCATCCATATTGGGTAAACTGTTTAGAAATTATAACACTTTTTTGTACATTTTAGAGGACCAAAAGTATTGGGACAAATTCAGTTATTTGTGTWTTTAAGTAGTCAAAAGTTTAGTATTTGGTCCCATATTCCTAGCACGCAATAATTACATCAAGCTTGTGGCTCTAGTAGTGAGAAAGTTACACACAAATATACCCCCCAAAAAATTATAACCTCTCCTGTTATTGTAATGAGAGGTTAGCATGTCTTGGGGGTATGATATTTGTGCGTCTGTAACTTTCTCACTCATCATCATTCACGATTCATTCAGGACTATCTGTAATCATGGTAGCAGTGTTTAATGCAGAAGTGACTCTGAAATGACACAATACATTATTTACCATTCATTTCTATTGGACACAGAAAAAACATCATCTAACACATTTGTAGAGTCCCCGGCTTGGTGTAATCATGGCGTGCTAGGAATATCGGACCAAATACTAAAACTTTAATACACATATGTAAGAATTTTGACACAATACTTTTGGTCSCATAAAATGGGGGGGACTATGTACAAAAAGTACTTTAATTTCTAAACAGTTTAACCTGTTATGGGTACCCACAAATACCCACAAATTGAAGCTGACAGTCTGCACTTTAACCTCATAGTCATTGTATCATTTCAAATCCAAGCGCTGAAGTACAGAGCCAAAACAACACATTATTCACTGTCCCAGTACTTTTGGAGCTCACCGTAGATGGACATACTGTACATAAAACCTACACAATAATCATTAGATATACACGATACAATATACTCAACAAAATCTGTATGGCCACATAAACAATAGGCCAGYGGTACCCAAGTACTATTTGAGAAGATCCAGTCACACAAATTTCCTAGGTGGCAAAGGTCTGAATGGATATTGTCATTTCTCTGCGTGGGATAAAACCACCCACCTCACAACCCATGCAGCCCCAAAGTGTTCAATTGGTTCACACCCCTATTGTTGTTGGAGAGAACATTTAGCATTTTTAAAGCAAATMTCCTGCAAATCTKCACTTTACCATGTCTTATGAGTTCTAAAAATATATATACAGTAGAGTATATACAGATTTTTTTTATTTGGACTGCGGTCTGCCAGTTGAGAATGGAGACGATAGGCTATGAGGAAAAACAAAACAAAAAATGGAAGAGCTTAAATGTATACAGTCTAGGCCTCTGCAATGGATTGCTGCCGTTTCACGGACTCTTGACCAATTCTGCTATTTTGTGTGTTTTATTGCACCGATCTGAACATTCATTTGTGCATAACGTTTCTGAAATTGTTTCCTATGACCCGAAAAGAGCTTCTGGACAGAACAGCGATCACTAACCTGGATTTGGATGAAGATTTCGACTTCAACGAGTCGGCGGCGCAGGACCTACTGCTCACCCCGGATAGGCCCGAGTCCCAGAGACTCAGAAAAGAAGAAGACGGCGTAATAGAGGCCGCCAACGTGCGGGCACCCTGACGAAACCGCGTCGGCGAATAAATAATCCGCTCTACTCTCTGTTCTATTGGCATGTCTATTCAATGCTAGTCTGACCAATCGGAATCCATGCCACAAGATTGTTCTGATCACGCGGACTGGGATATGTCCCGGATAGACTCTGGTAATAACATTGATGTATACACGGACACGGTGACTGAGTTCATCAGGAAGTGTATAGGGGATGTTGTTCCCACTGTGACTATTATAACCTACCCAAACCAGCAACCGTCTCTGTACGAAAACGTTCGTACAGAGACGAAGGGGAGTCGCAATTCAACGGCTCAGACAAGAGATGTACGTGGCAGGGTCTACAGACAATCATGGATTACAAATGGAAAACCAGCCGCGCCACGGACACCGACGTCTTGCTCCCAGACAAGCAAAACAATTTCTTCGCCCGCTTTGAGGATAACACAGTGCCATCGACACGGCCCACTCCCAAGGACTGTGGGCTCTCCTTCTCCGTGGCCACCATGAGTAAMAAATRTAAGCATGTTAACCCTCACAAGGCTGCCGGCCCAGACGACAACCCGGGGCGCGTCCTCAAGGAAGGCGCAGACCAGCTAGCTGGAGTGTTAACAGACATATCCAATCTCTCCCAATCRCAGTCTGATGTCCCCACTTGCTTCAAGATTACCACCATTGTTCTTGTACCCAAGAAAGCAAAGGTAACTGAACTAAATGACTAACGCCCAATAGCACTCACTTCTGTCATCATGAAGTGTGTTGAGAGGCTAGTTAAGGATCATATCACCTCTACCTTACTTGACACACTAGACTCACTTCAATTTGCTTACCACGCCAATAGATCCACACACAATGCAATCACCATTACACTGCACACTGCCCTATCCCACCTGGACAAGAGGACTACCTAAGTAAGAATGCTGTTCATTGACTATAGCTCAGCCTTCAACACCATAGTACCCTCCAAGCTCTTCATCAAGCTTGGGGCCCTGGGTCTGAACCCCACCATGTGCAACTGGGCCCTCGACTTCCTGACGGGCCGCCCCCAGGTGGTTTAGGTAGGAAGCAACAACTCCACTTCACTGATCCTCAAAACAGGGGCCCCACAAGGGTGCGTACTCAGCCCCTCCTGTACTCCCTGTTCACCCATGACTGAGTGGCCACACACGCCTCCAACTCAATCATCAAGTTTGCAGACGACACAACCATACTAGGCCTGATTACCAACAATGACYATACAGCCTACAGGAAGGAGGTGAGGGCCCTGGCGGTGTGGTGCCAGGAAAAAAACTCTCCCTTAAAGTCAACTAAATGAAGGAGCTGATCGTGGGAGCACGCCCCTATCCACATTGACGGAACCGCAATGGAGAAGGTGGAGGCTGAAGAAATTGGGCTTGGCCCCTAAGACCCTTACAAACTTTTACAGATGCACAATTGAGAGCATCCTGTCGGGCTGTATCACCGCCTGGTATGGCAACTGCGCCGCCCGCAACCACAGGGCTCTCCAGAGGTTGGTGCGTTCTGCCTAACGCATTACCGGAGGCACACTGCCTGCCCTCCAGGACACCTGCAGCACCCWATGTCACAGGAAGGCCAAAAAGATAATCAAGGACATCAGCCACCCGAGCCCCGGCCTGTTCATCCCGCTATCATCCAGAAGGCGAGGTCAGTACAGGTGCATCAATGCTGGGACCGAGTGATTGAAAAACAGCTTCTATCTCAAGGCCAACACTAGCCAGCTACCACCGGTTACTCAACCCTGCACCTTAGAGGCTGCTGCTCGATATGCATAGAATCACTGGTCACTTTAATAATGGAACACTAGTCACTTTAATGATGTTTACACACTTCTTTACTCATTTCATATGTATATACTGTATTCTATTCTACTGTATTTTAGTCAATGACTTTCCGACATTGCTCGTCCTAATATTTATGTCTAAATTCCATTATTTTACTTTTATATTTGTGTGTATTGTGAATTGTTGATATTACTGCACTGTTGGAGCTAGGAACACAAGCATTTCGCTACACCCGCAATAAAATCTGCTAAATATGTGTATGTGACCAATGCATTTGATTTGAAACGTACAACCCCTGGAGCAAAACAGGACGAGCTCCGTTCAAGACTATCCTATCAATGGGACCTGAAGAACTGTAATATCCTGTTTGTCAGAATCGTGGCTGAATAGGGATATGGATATTATACAGTAGAAGTCGGAAGTTTAGATACACTTAGGTTGGAGTCATTAAAATACATTTTTCAACCACTCCACAAATATCTTGTAAACAAACTATAGTTTTGGCAAGTCGGTTAGGACATCTACTTTGTGCATGACAGACACAAGTAATTTTTCCAACAATTGTTTACAGACAGATTATTTCACTGTATCACAATTCCAGTGGGTCAGAGTTTACATACACTAAGTTGACTGTGCCTTTAAACAGCTTGGAAATTTCCAGAAAATGATGTAATGGCTTTAGAAGCTTCTGATAGGCTAATTGACATAATTTGAGTCAATTGGAGGTGTACCTGTGGATGTATTTCAAGGCCTACCTTCAAACTCAGTGCCTCTTTGCTTGACATCATGGGAAAATCAAAAGAAATCAGCCAAGACCTCAAAAAAAATTGCAGACTCCACAGGTCTGGTCCATCATTGGGAGCAATTTCCAAACGCCAGAAGGTACCACGTTTCATCTGTACAAACAATAGTACGCAAGTATAAACACCATGGGACCACGCAGCCATCATACCACTCAGGAAGGAGACGTGTTCTGTCTCCTAGAGATGAACGTACTTTGGCGCGAAAAAAGTGCAAATCTCAGAACAGCAAAGGACCTTGTGAAGATGCTGGAGGAAACAGGTACAAAAGTATCTTTATCCACAGTAAAACGAGTCCTATATCGACATAACCTGAAAGGCCACTCAGCAAGGAAGAAGCCACTGTTCAAAACCGCCATAAAAAGACAGACTACGGTTTGCAAGTGCACATGGGGACAAAGATCGTACTTTTTGAGAAATGTCCTCTGGTCTGATGAACAAAAATAGAACTGTTTGGCCATAATGACCATTGTTATGTTTGGAGGAAAAAGGGGGAGGCTTGCAAGCCGAAGACACAATCCATCCGTGAAGCAGGGGTGGCAGCATCATGTTGTGGGGGTGCTTTGCTGCAGGAGGACTGGGGAACTTACAAAACAGATGGCATCATGAGGAAGTACAATTATGTGAATATGTTGAAGCAACATCTCAAGACATCAGTCAGGAAGTTAAAGCTTGGTCACAAATGGGTTTTTCAAATCGACAATGACCCCAAGCATACTTCCAAAGTTGTGGCAAAATGGCTTAAGGACAACAAAGTCAAGGTATGGAGTGGCCATCACAAAGCCCTGACCTCAATCTATAGACAATTTGTGGTCAGAACTGAAAAAGCATGTGAGAACAAGGAGGCCAACAAACCTGACCCAGTTACACCAGCTCTGTCAGGAGAATGGGCCAAAATTCAACCAACTTATTGAGGGAAGAAGAAGAATGTTTCATAACTGATTTGCCTAGTTAATAAAAGGTCAAATAAAAGTAGCCGATGTGAGTCAAAGCTTTAAACAGGTTAACATTCAAATGGCCGGACGGATTACCAGGACGCGCATTCAGAGCACGCACTGACCAGCTGGCAAGTGTCTTCACTGATATTTTCAAGTAAAATCTAATTTACATTTACATTTAAGTCATTTAGCGAACGCTCTTATCCAGAGCGACTTACAAATTGGTGCATTCACCTTTATGATATCCAGTGGAACAACCACTTTACATTGTATTGGTTGTGTACACATATTTTGCAGATGTTACTGCGGGTGTAGCATAGTGCTTATGTTCTTAGCTCCAACAGTGCAGTAATTTTGAACAATACATAACAATAACAAAAAAGTGAAAGAAAATAATTAAGAAATATAGAAATATTAGAACGAGCAATGTCAGAGTCCAGAATATAAATATACTGAACAGAAATATAAACGCAACATGTAAAGTGCTGTTCCCATGTTCCATGAGCTGAAATAWAAAATCCCTGAAATGTTCAATACACACAAAAAGCTTATTTCTCTCCAATTTTGTACKCATCTCTGTTAGTGAGCATTTCTCCTTTGCCAAGATAGTAACAGGTGTGGCATATCAAGAAGCTGTTTAAACGGCATGARCATTACACAGGTGCACCRTGTGCTGGGGACAATAAAAGGCCACTTTAAAATGTGCAGTTGTGTCACACAACACAATGCCACAGATGTCTCATGTTTTGAGGGAGCATGCAATTGGCATYRTGACTGCAGYAATGTCCTTCAGAGTTGTTGCCAGAGAATTTTATGTTTATTTCTCTACCATAACCTCCCTCCAACATCGTTTTAGAAAAGTTTGGCAGTACGTAAAACCGGCCTCACAACCGCAGACCACATGTACTGTAACCACGCCAGCCCTTGATCTCCACATCCGGACTTCTTCACCTGCGGGATTGTCTGAAGGGGGGTGGAGGGGGTGCTGAGGAGTATTTCGGTCTATAACTTTGATTGGCTGGGTCTGGCTCCCCAGTGGGTGGGCCTGGCTGTCAAGTGGTTGGGTCTATGCCCTCCAAGGCCCACCCATGGCTGCACCCRTGCCCAGTCATGAAATCCATAAATCAGGGCCTAATGAATTCTTTTCAATTGACTGATTTCCTAATATGAAATGTAACTCAGCAAAATCATAGAAATCGTTGCATGTTGCGTTTATATTTTTTGTTCAGTATAATTCCATCTTCCATTGATTAGATATCTCCTAATTTTTGCTCCACACGAGGCTCTATGACTGTAGCCTATTGCCGCGCTGATGACTTATGGTTAGCCAACAACAAGCTACACCCTTTAGACTCCACTGTCGTGAAAAGCAAGAGCAGCATCATAAATGATAACATTTCTCTGTTTCAAATGCAGCTGTCGCGTTCGGTTTCTGAAACTGAAACACATACCCGAGACCCATGACAATCATATCAGAGACGACCAAATTAAAAACATATATCACTGTCCCAATACTTTTAGTGCTTGCTGTATCTACTTCAATTACCTCGTACCCCTGCACATCGACTCGGTACTGGTACCCCGTGTATATAGCCAAGTTATCATTAATCATTGTGTATTTATTATTATGTGTTATTGCTTTTCTATTCTTTTTCTATTTTCTCTCTCTCTGCTTTGTTGTAAGCATTTCACTGTTAGTCTAGACCTGTCGTTTAAGAAGCATGTGATGAATAACATTCCGTGGTAACCTGGTGTCTGTTCCTTACATGCTGCCCTGGAACATGTTTTCACAACCGTGAGGTGTGGAAACCCTCGGATTCCTGGAGAGGCGCCCTCTCCTCTTCCTCATCTCGCTCTCTGTGTATTTCCCTTCATCAGAACCTTAGTGGGCCGAATTATGGATCACCCGAGCAACATCCATCTCCATCTAGCCTTTCCCTCCAAAAGTTGCCAATTAARGCCAAGATGGCCGTGTGCTGTTGTCCTGATCTGACTGTAGATTAATGACCGGCGAACAGTTTCCCTCCCCAGGCCCATTTATCAGGCAACTAGGTCACCTCATGATTAAACGTCCGGCCCGAGMCCTCCAGGGGCCCCTAGTCCCAAGCAATAGGCTCCAATTGGATTTAATTGCTCCTCTTGGTTGTGTGAGAGGAAAGAAAAGGAGAGAAAAGCCTTCCATTGGCCGATCCTATTAGCCTGTAAGGCGCCAGGGAACAGGCGTCCGGGCTCTCGCAYGTCCTCTGTAGAGCCAGAGGCCCAACATTGTGRGCTTCATTAGAGGAGACACACTGAGGTACAGTAGCTCTTCCTCCTAGGTCTGGCTGCAACGTCAGCCATTTTGTGTCTAACTGGGGATGAGTTTCTGGTGGTGTTTAGAGAGCAGGGAGATGCCATCTCATTAGGGTAATGAAGAGTGTTACTGGGAACCTACGTTTGTGTGTATATTCCAGGAAAGCATCAGATGTATTGTATCTAGGGGAGCGGGTGTTGATTGACTGAGACATCAGWTCATTAGATCAATTAGAAAATATTATAATTTTAACTTGCAGCCTACGGACATTCAACCATCATCAGTTCAAATGACAGAGCCACACAAATTGCAATCCTKTGTAGTAAGGACTCCTGACAGACAATAAGCTACTGTAACCTGTGTGAAATGGCCAACTAGTTTGTYGTGCCCGCTAGTCGCGTTTCAATCGGTGACGTCACTCTCCGCTCTCCTACATCACTCTCCGCTCTCCCTCATCACTCTTTTGTGGAGCAATAGCTAACGATGCTTTGTGGGAGGCGGTTGTTGTGTTCAGAGGTTCCCTGGTTCAAGCCCAGGTTGGGGCGAGGGGAGGGACGGAAGGAAGCAACARTGTTAAATTYATGCTGTTGACCCGGATCACTGGTTGCTGCGGAGAAGGAGGAGGCCAAAGGGGGGTGCGTWTAACCGGCGTGAAATGGCTAGCTAATTAGCGGTGCGCGCTAGTAGCATTTCAATTGCTGATGTCGCTTGCTTTAAGACCTTGATCTGCAAGGACCGCGATTTTTGTGGAGCGATAGCTAACGATTCTTCAAGGGTGACTGTTGTTGATGTGTTCAGAGGGTCCCTGGTTCGAGCCCAGATTGGGGCAAGGAGAGGGGCGGAAGCAACACTGTTGCACTACACTAATTCACCTTCAGATCGAAATATCTTATCCCCCAAACTGTGCTACACAAATATCTGCCACAAATCAAACCTAATGTTCCCTCTCCCTGTGGAATGTGTGTAAAAACAGTCAGTCCCTTTAGCTGCCTGACTTCACCCTGACTACTTTATCTCTCAGGGCACTTTATCTCTCTCCATTGATTACTATTAGTTGTACTGAAATGTGATTAGTATGTGTAAGTTAACACGGGACACTTGATGGAATTACCAGGCGCTGTGGAGCAGACAGCTCTAATAGAATTAGCGTTTCTAGGCTAGCTCTCAGAGGGGAGGCTAAAGACATTAGCGGCTGTGTTCAACCGACTTGGCCCTGTGCGTTTATCAGCCCTAATTGAGTTCTGTGTCAACAGATGGAGCACATGTCTGGAGTGTGGAGGGATTGGGGACTCCTTACATAGCTAGGGCTGCACTCAATTAGCACACCTCTAAAAACCTGTGMAAGGATACTGAGGGACTTGTGGTATTTGGAGGTATCTTTATGTCCTGTACAGACTGTGAATCCAATATAAAGCCATTCTGATTMACCTTCTGTCATAAGAATGATGTTTTAGTTATTTTTTGCTGATGGATACAGACACCAATGTTACTATATGTGAAGTAACTATTGTCCGTAGTGTTTGTAACAACTAGTGTCCATGGATACTGTCGTTGCAGAGTGGACCGGAGCAGGGCAGGGCGGAGGGCGAGGAGCGTGAGGGCCGAGGAGGGGGTATGTATGGCATTTCAAAGGCAGTGGAGCACTGCGGCCAGTCTGACCTTTTCCTGCCCTCCCATTCAGCGCCAGGCCTTTGAGAGGGCAGCTGGACAAAGCCAGCCGGGCCTAGACCAACCTCTGAGCACATTACAGACTGGACCTGCCACGGAGAGAGAACCCAGCTATGAGGCCCCCTGCCCTCGCTGGATCCCTATTACGCCCTGATGATCCCGGGACGCCCTCTCACCCGGGGGCCACCAAGGGCCACCAAGGGCCAAGGCCAGCGGCCAAAGCGACCTCTGACCTCCTACCATGTTTGGACACGTCCGGAGACAAAGCAGCACTGGCTCTAATCCAGCAGATTATAATATGTGGGGAATAAAAGAGGGCAGAAGGCGCCGGACCCTCGGTGGCGATGTGGGGAGGAGAGGAGGAGGGAAAGGGTTAGAGCAGGGTTGGCATGGATACGTGGTCAGAGAATGACCACCACCACCGGCCTGACTGGCTTTCTTTGTGGGGGCGGTGGGGGTCGGGGGCAGTAGGGCAGTATTACAGCAGGGATGATCCCATATTACTGGGCCCTCTCTGTCCTTCACTACTCTTTCAGGTTGGGCTTAGTTTTGTTGTCTAGCCTCAGTAGTCTTATCCTCCTTCCTATGTCTTCACCACTGAGCTGGGAGCTTTGATGTCCTGATACACTGACCAACAGGGTGGGATTGAACAGAAAGCTACAATACACATTTCCCAGTGATGGAATGATATCCAGCAGAGCATGTGAGCAGAGTTGAGCGGTTGGAAATCCTGCTCATGAGTGCTAAAAACCACTCCAAGCTCACAGGAAGAAAATGAGCTCCATTCATTAAAATCACAATCTAACCAACACCCATCTATTTTTGTGACTACCGGAAATGAATTATTTAGGCTTTATTATTTCAAGGCTATAGCCAACAAAGAAATATATTGTGAAGCATAGGCTGGTAGGGACAAAAAGAGCACAGCACTTAAACAACATTTCGTTGCATTAAATCCTTATAGTGTTTAAATTGTGCATATAGGCTGTGACTTATAATTAAATGAAACGAAAAATGACTTATTAGTGCCTTTGAATTCATTTTTAGAAACACGAGTTTGGCCAGTCTGTGGCTTCAGGCTCATGCTTGGAGAGCAGGCCAGCAGTGGAGAATAACCTCTCCACACTGGCAGAGCCATTGTTTCAAGCGGATCTCTTTCAGTTAGTCCTAGGGAAATAACTAAGTTCATCAAATTACATTGGTAACTGTATCAGTACCAGTCAAGGTTTGGACACTACTCATTCAAGGGTTTCTCTTTATTTTTAAACAATTTCTACATTGTGAATAATGTGAAGACATCAAACCTATGAAATACACACCGGAATCATATAGTAACCAAAAAAGTTTAAACAAATCCAAATATATTTTATATTTGAGATTCTTGATAGTAGCCACCCTTTGCCTGATGACAGCTTTGCACACTCTTGAATTCTCTCAACCGGCTTCACGAGTAGTCACCTGGAATGCATTTCAATTAACAGGTGTGCTTGTTAAAAGTTCATTTGTGGAATTTCTTTCTTTCATAATGCGTTGGAGCCAGTCAGTGTGTTGTGACAAGGTAGGGGTGGTATACAGAAGATGGTCTTTTACCCAGTCCATAGTGCAAGAACAGCTCAAATAAGCAAAGAGAAATTACATCCATCATTACTTTAAGATATGAAGGTCAGTAAATACAGAACATTTCAAGAACTTTTCAAGTTTCTTCAAGTGCAGTCACAAAAACCATCAAGCGCTATGATGAAACTGGCTCTCATGAGGACCGCCACAGAAAAGAAGACCCAGAGTTACTCTCTGCTGAGGATACGTTCATTAGTTACCAGTCTCAGAAATTGCAGACCAAATAAATTCTTCACAGAGTTCAAGTAACAGACACATCTCAACATCAACTGTTCAGAGGAGAACAGCGTGAAATAGGCCTCGGGTCGAATTGCGCGCAAAGAAACCACTACTAAAGGACACCAATACGAAGAAAAGACTGTTGCTGGGCAAGAAACACGAGCAATGGACATTAGACCGGTGGAAATCTGTCCTTTGGTCTGATGAGTCCAAATTTGAGATTTTGTTCAACCGCCGTGTCTTTGTAGATGCAGAGTAGGTGAACGGGTGATCTCCGCATGTGTGGTTCGCCGTGAAGCATGGAGAAAAGGTGTGATAGTGTGGGGTGCTTTGCTGGTGACTATCAATGATTTATTTAGAATTCAAGGCATACTTAACCAGCATTGCTACAACACAGCGATACGCATCCCATCTGGTTTGCGCTTAGTGGGACTACTATTTGTTTTTCAACAGGACAAGACCAACACCACCTCCAGGCTGTGTAAGGGCTATTTGACCAGAGGAAAGTGATGGATTGCTGCATCAGATGACCTGGCCTCTAAACACCCGACCTCAGCCCAATTGAGATGTTTGGGATGAGTTGGACGCAGAGTGAAGGAAAGGCAGCCAAACAAGTGCTCCGCATATGTGGAAACTCCTTCAAGACTGTTGGAAATGCATTCCAGGTGAAGTCGGTTGAGAGAAGCGCCAAGAGTGTGCAAAGCTGTCACAAGGCAAAGGGTGGCTACTTTGAAGAATCTAAAATATATTTTTGATTTGTTTAACACATTTTTGGTTACTACATGATTCCATATGTTTATTCATAGTTTGATGTCTCACTATTATTCTACAAAGTAGAAATAGTCAAAATGTGTCCAAACTTTTGACTGGTACTGTTATATTTATAGTATTTGGTACATGTGTAATAGATAAAAGGTATAAAATAAAAAAGCTAGTAGGGAGCCTTAAGATGGTCTCTCTGTTCACTAACATGGGCGATGCTCTATATCCGATGTGGGCTACCTGTATAATAAAAATAAATAACGGAAACTGTGGCCTTTTCCTGGCTGGGATGACGACGTGTGTTGACTGAGTATGGTAAAATGCCATTTACCTTGCTTTGTATGTGTGTTTGCATACAGTGCCTAATAAAAGTGGTCACACTCTTGCATTTTCACATTATACTGCCTTAAAATGTAATCTAAAAATGTATTCAATTCGATTTTTGTGAAGACTGTGCAAGGGGTGTGTAGACTTCACTAGTAACTAAGTGTATGTGCCCTGTAATAAATGTCATATCTTAGGGCTCCTATAATCTTGTCCCCAATCCTCATGGCCTGCAGTAGTCCTGAGCCTGTCTCCCCAGTCTGCAGCTGTCCTGAGTCCTGACCGCCCAATTTAGACTGTATTGACCTATGGCCCTCACTAACCCTCACTCTCTCTCGGTCGGGTGGCTGTGCGTGTTAGGTGGAGGGGGAGGGGTAGAAGGCCTCAGGCAGGTAGACACTCTTAATTGGTCCTGGAGACCTCAGAAGAATTTTGTGCCTGTCGGGGGTGGTGTGTGTGTGTGTGTGTGTGTGTGTTGTTATGAGGAGGGGGGGGGGGCTCATCTTGACAGGCGTGGAGCAGACTAGAGGAGATAAAGGTGTGTGTGTGTGGGGAGAGGGAATGGTCAAGGGGGTGAGGGGAGTAGGAGTCAAGAGGTCAACATTTAACAGGGGAAAGAGGGGCTGCAGGGAAACTCAACACTACGCTGGAGGTCAGGGTGTGTAGAGGTGGAACTAGTGGAAACGTCCTCCAAAAGAAGACAGCTTATCTGGAGACAGTCAAGCCATGATGAATGTGTCCAGCCTAGAGGTGTGTGTGTGTGTATACGTGACAGAATGCACGAGAGCAAGAAAGATATGTAACTCCAAGGTGCCAATCGGCTGACTGATTGACGGATCAGTTTATTTTACGAGTCGTTTTTTTTTTTTAAATGTATTTTTTATTTAACCTTTATTTAACTACGCAAGCCAGTTAAGAACAAATTCTTATTTACAATGGTTACAAGTCTTTCCACAGCATCAACATGATAAGACTGTCAGAGTGTATTTTCAGGACTAAGACAAGGCAACAGTTCACCACTGACAATGCCTTTACCTAGTGTCTATGGGCAGTTAACCAACCAGGTCAATGCCCCCAAGCCCAGTGTTCTGCATGTGAGGAGTCACCAGGTTATAAAATGCRGTAGGTCTATTATGGGCTCCCATCCTATCTGCTAGCATGGGAGATAGTAAAACTTGAAGGGCCAGTTTCCTTGACTCAGATTAAGACTAGTCTTGGACTAGGAAGCACTTTCAATGGAGAATCTCCTTTGAACATTCATTTTAGTCTAGGACTAGGCTTAATCTGTGTCRGGTAAACTGGCCCAAACAGGTTACTACAGAACAATGCACAAAATGGATAAAGTCTGAATGAATAAACTGAACTGCAATTTATTTGGCCTTTATTTGAGCATGAATTCCTCATCACAAGCCCTCTATGAGCAAAAGAATCCCACTGTGCCAGTCACACAGTCTCGCCTCAATCAACAAAACCAATACAAAAGACCAAACTCCTCATCTTTCATTCTGTGCGTGTATGTTTCAGATGAAAGCCCAGAATGTGTGTGTTTCAGATCTTTAAAATCTCCCCGCAGTCAGATCTCTTTGGTCACTGTAGAGGGAACGTGCTGTAGCCTCCTGATCAGAGGATGGGCCTGTTTGCACAGTCCCTGTCAGCCTCTGCACCCGGAGACCACATTATCCACCTATTAAAGCCCTGCCATTATTTACCTTCCTCTTCTTAAAAGGAAGAGCCACGTCTGGGAGATAAAGGGGCCTCCTCTCGGGCTCTCGCCAAGGCAGTGTCTGTTTGACGTGAGGCTGGAGAGGGGAGATGCAGGGAGACGGGACTACAGTTGCTCTGTAGTGTCAGAGCAAACATTCCTGAGCACAGGACCACAGTGATAAGGGAAAGAGAGACATAGTGACAACACACACCCAGATGGATGCGCACACACACATGGTGTATGCAGTAAACACACACACCCTCTCCCCTGGTTTCAGAYGGCAGGTCCTGGCGTGGAGAGGCCAAGGGGCCATGCACCCGTCCTGGACAATAGGGACAAAGCCGTTAGCCAGCAACTGTCAACCACAACAGGCAGTGTAACTGCTTGCCCCAAGACACTGACTCAATATTTGAAGAAGCTAAGGGACGACCTGGTCTAAGAAGGGGCGTGTGGAGGCCGGAGAGGGGGCAGGGGAGATAGTKRRRMKMWGWCWKMKYYYMACTGTCTGAATCCTACATAGMATCAGATCAGACTTTTGTTTGTATGTAGGGTTGCAGAATTCCAGTAACTTTCAAAAAAATCCCCAGGTCTTCAGGAAATCTTGGTTGGAGGATTTCACATTTCTTGCTTATTTACTCCTGATTCCAGGAATKTTCCAACRGGGATTTCTGGGGGAAAAGTACCAGATTGTGTGTCCAAACCATGTAATATTGAGTTGCACTCCCTTTTGCRCTCAGAACAGCCTAAATTCGATGGGGCATGCATGGACTCTACAAGGTGTCGAAAGAGTTCCACRGGGATGTTGACCCAAATTCTTACCAGTTATGTTAAGTTGGCTGGATGTCCTTTGAGTGGTGGACCATTCTTTTYTTTTGTGAATTTRCCCCTTTTTTTCTCCCCAATTGGTAGTTACGATCTTTTCTCATTGCTGCAACTCCCCAACASGCTCGGGAGAAGGATGAGTCATGCGTCCRCCGAAACACGATCCGCCAAGCCGCTCTACTACAGTACTTAAACCCTGAATCTCCCCGGCCAAACCCGGACGACACTGGGKCAATTGTGCACCACTCTACGGGGCTCCCGGCTGTGTGACAGCCTGGGATCAAACCGAGGCTGTAGTGGCACCGCGATGCATTGCTGCGCGACTCGGGTGSTGAACCATTCTTGATACGAACGGGAAACTGTTCAGCGTGAAAAACCCAGCAGCATTGCAGTTCTTGACACACTGGCACCTAACTACTGTCTCTTCCTCTTCAGTGATTGAAATGGATTTAACAGGTGACAACAGACATGCATAATGTGCTAATGGTGTCCCGTGTGGCTCAGTTGGAAGCGCATGGCACTTGCAACATCTGGGTTGTGGGTTCGATTCCCACAGGGGAACAGTATAGGAAAAAGTACCCCAAAAAAATGCATGCACTCACTAGTACGACTCATGTAAGTCGTTCTGGATAAGAGCATTTCCTGAAATGTAAAATGTAAAAATGGATCATAACTTTCACCTGGTCAGTCAATGTCATGGAAAGAGCAGGTGTTCCTAATGTTTTGTATACTCATTGTATATGACCCATTGATTCGCAGTGAAGGGGGTCAGTCAGAGATGCCTGTGTGTATGTGGTTTATGTTATTTCTTGCTGTATGCTCAACCAGACACTCTGGTTCAATACTCAAGGCCTAAGACTGATTTTTAAAAAAATAACAGACCTCATTATTCACAGTTAGGGATATGTATTCATCAAATAGACAACAGTAATGTACTAATGTATAAAAACAGATTCTTAATGAGAAAATGCACAAAAGTAAATCACAAATTCAATGTAACCAAGGGAAAGAAATTGTAAATGTACAATAGCCATATTCACAAATTCACAGAAACAGGAAGGAAACATCATTCTCAAGACACATAGCGGCCATATCAGAATACCCGTACTTGCGTTCTAAATAGTAGTTTACAGTACGTGAAATTTGAAACATTTAGAATGCTTTCAAGGCCAGGATGTCATACACATTTCATCTAGTAGAATTCGCTGCACACTATTGAGGAAGAGAATAGTCTTTTCGAGACCCAGGTGCGTCTGACAACGCACTGTACGAAAATTCTACCCATTCAATGAAGCATTCTCAGCAGAATGAGCCTAGTATGCTGACACTTGATGGGCACTGCACATGTTTTCACTAAAAACAGTACGCCCCAAATAGTACGGAGTGCGATTAGTACACAGTATGCAGGTTAAGTAAGTAGTAGGCAAGCCAGATTCCGGCCACGGCCACATGGCTCWGATTTATCCTAGTCTCAGGGGAAAAAAGCTTCCCATTCTCTCAATGAAAGGTCGTCTTTTTTAATGCTCGACAGTTCCTGGCAAAAACAGATAACACACCAGTCCATTTAGAAATGCAAAGCCAATTAAGAGTATCAGTTCCATCTAAATCAGCTCAGCATTTCCTAAAAGGACACAAAAAAAGACCGTTTGGCATTGTTCACTTTGCCAGCCGAGCTGTCATCTCTACTCGACTTTACCCCATGTCAACGCTGCCARGCTATAGAAGCCGGTCAGAGAACCCTAGCATTGAGCCTGTGTATTCACTCCGAGTCCCCCTGTTTGCATAAGGTTTTAGAGCCTGCTAAGATACCATTCTGGCCAGTCAAGTAATGTCGRCAGACCCTTTTTGCTGTGGCCACACTATGCCACTTAGACAGTGAAAGTGGGTCCTCAGTGTCCCCATCCCGGGACAAGTGTTGGCCCCATCAGAGCAACTCTACCGGGAGGGATCAGCCTACTGCCTCCCTCCCGCCACTGTGGACAGATACACATTCATCCTGGCAACGCAGCCTGGACATGGCAACCCACCCCATCCTCCAAACCTGGCAACGCCAGCCCCACCAGAGCAGTTTACCTAAAGGATGAGCTAGCTGAGCCTAGACCTCACCTGCTGGCCCCCGGGTTTCCATGAATGCCGGTCGTAATCCCTCTAAGTCCATGCAAACCCGTTACCCCATGAACTAAAAAGCTCAGGCCAGCCCTCGCTTTCMCCTCTCGCTTTAAGAAACACTTTGTGTGGCGATGTGTTTTCCATGGCAACTCCTTATCAACACAAGAAAGTCCCTGGTCCCTGTCATGAGCCGTTTTTCTCCCTTCCCTCCCTCTCTATCCCTGCTGTTTCAATGTGTTTCATTGGGTCCATTTTGATATTACTGTTTACCCTCTATCCTGGCAGACGGCGGGTGTCTCGTTAATTGAATTCTAACAGTGTGTTAGCGTGGCTATTGAAAAGGGTGAACAAGCCCGGTGTTTTGTGCGTTGGGGGCGACCCTGTGCGTGAGAGTGGACAACAGCGGTCTGGGGAGAGATTAAGGCAGAAATATAGATCAGCCATTGGGAATCCATTAAACGGAGCCATTTCCCTCACAAAGCGCTAATTCATTTATGGCTTTCCCTGCCGCGAGACGGTGAGGTCATTTTATGGATTCCCCCCCCCCCCCTTTTCACCCGGATCATAGGAATGAATGGTGAGAAGAAATGTGCCAGAGATACACCCTGCGTTATACACTGCCACCCTTGTGCTATCAGTGTCAGGCACACACAGGATTCACACGGGTTCACTGTTTTTACAATGCACCCATCAGATTGTCAAATATAAAGTCGAGGCATTTAGAGTAGTTTAGAGCTGACCCAGAATCTGAAGACAGTGGTGATAGGATACTGTGTGTGTGTGTGTGTGTGTGTGTGGAGGGTCGCCGACCTCGGTGACTTGGCCGAAATCCCCACGGGCCCAATTCAGCGTTGGAATAGACCCCACAGCGCAATGGGAAGATGCCTGGGACATAATGAGCACAATAGCCAATTGTGACATCTTTTCTCCCCTGCACAGAAAGCACTGGGCCCTGGGGACAGTAAAGTGTTTGTTGCTGAAAATGGAGAATAGAGCCTGTTGCTTCTCTTCAGCCCTCTGTCTGATAAGATACAGACTGTCAGTTTGCCTGCAAGGGTGCAAATAAATTAAATACTTACTGTCCAATTGAAAGTGACACATACACGTGCTGAAGTGTTTTATTTCAAGTAATAAGTAAAAAAAAAAAAAAAAACTAACTCTAATAGAAGATAGAATTGAAAAATGAGTATGAGGTCAAACACTAKAACTTTTCAAGCATAGTTTTGGGGATTTGAAGTCTTGAATGGACCCCTTAAAAGCAGACCGCAGTTCTCTCAACACCTCTTCCCTGATCWCCCTTCCATTGATGGCCCACTGTGAGTGTGGGGTTCTCAGTACAAGCTCTCTCCCACCCTGTCCCTCAGCCTCTCCACCTCCATCCTTCGCTCTCTAACCTAGGACACAGAGAGCGGAGGAACAAAGCAATCCTCTCCAACAAGCCGGCAAACAAACGCTAACATGACCCAAACTGCCAGAAACCACAACCTCTGAATTTCTCTCTTTCTCCCCAAGACTCATTCACAGTAGTGCTGTCCACACCCACCCCTCACCCTGACCTCCCTATCCCGCCAAAATGCAGGGGAGGGAGGGGTGCGAGTGAGGGGAGGATTAAAACAAAAAAAAAGAACAAGACTACTCTTTTGAGAAGAGGAGAAATGAAGCTTTGTAAGCGTCTGCTGCAGTAGCACATTTGACAGGTCTTTACCAGTCTTCCATCCCCTTTGTGTCAGGCGCATAATGGGGGGGGGAAACAAACTGAGCCACTGTGCCGTTGTGTGGCCGACTATTAGTCAACGTGACAGCCTTTGGAGATGCTAATAGTTGTATAGTGTGTCCTCCCTCCTCCTCTGAACATGGTTATCTGATAGCACAAAGGCATTTTCGTCTGGAGGTTGACTTTTTCCCCATTCTTCTGAGACTCTGTACAGAGTCATTAGGTTAGGTTTTTTCTCCTTCTTTACAAACAGGGTATATAGCCACCCACGAATGCAAAAATAAAAAAATAAAGCCAGTTAACGCGGATGTGTGTACGCCCCCTCAGGTGGTGGCAGCGAGCAGGCCCCTAACGTCCCACTACCACCGCCCCCCTTTGCCCCCTGGCGACGTGGAAATGCAGTAACAACCAGGTCCTTGTGAAAGAGGAGAGGAGTGGAGGACCTCTAGCCCCTTTGTTATTAATCAGTCAGCCAGGCCTTACACCTCAGCTCCCTGCCTCCCCACATCTCCCTCCCCCATACTACCTCAGGGTGAGCCGCATCCAGGAGTCGAGAGAGACCTGGACATGCAAGCTGTTGGGCCAGACCAGGAGCAGCGAGGGCTCGATTACACAGGTCACCAGCACCGAAATACAGTACTGTAGCTTAAAGACAAGATACAGTTGGAGTCGGAAGTTTACATACACTTAAGTGTGAGTCATTAAAACTCGTTTTTCAACCACTCCACAAATACCTTGTTAACAAACTAAAGTTTTGGCAAGTAGGTTAGGACATCTACTTTGTGCATGACACAAGTAATTTTTCCAACAATTGTTTACAGACAGATTATTTCACTTATAATTCACTGTATCACAATTCCAGTGGGTCAGAAGATTACATACACTAAGTTGACTGTGCCTTTAAACAGCTTGGAAAATTCCAGAAAATGATGTCATGGCTTTAGAAGTTTCTGATAGGCTAATTGACATAATTTGGGTCAATTGGAGATGTACCTGTGGATGTATTTCAAGGCCTACCAAACTCAGTGCCTCTTTGCTTGACATCATGCGGTCTGGCAAGTCTGGCTCATCCTTGGGAGCAATTTCCAAACGCCTGAAGGTACCACGTTCATCTGTACAAACATAGTATGCAAGTATAAATACCATGGGACCACGCAGCCGCCATACCGCTCAGGAAGGAGACGCCTTCTGTCTCCTAGAGATGAACGTATTTTGGTGCAAAAAGTGCAAATCAATCCCAGAACAACAGCAAAGGATCTTGTGAAGATGCTGMAGGAAACAGGTACAAAAGTATCTATATCCACAGTAAAACGAGTCCTATATCGACATAAGCTGAAAGGCTTCTCAGCAAGGTAGAAGCCACTGCTCCAAAACCGGCATAAAAAAGCCAGACTACGGTTTGCAACTGCACATGGGGACAAAGATCGTACTTTTTGGAGAAAATGTCTTCTGGTCTGATGAAACAAAATAGAACTGTTTGGCCATAATGACCATCGTTACGTTTGGAGGAAAAAGGGGGAGGCTTGCAAACCGAAGAACAACATCCCAACCGTGAAGCAAGGGAGTGGCAGCATCATGTTGTGGGGGTGCTTTGCTGCAGGAGGAACTGGTGCACTTCACAAAATAGACAGCATCACGAGAAAGGAAAGTTATATGGATATATTGAAGCAACATCTCAAGACATCAGTCAGGAAGTTAAAGCTTGGTCGCAAACAGGTCTTCCAAATGGACAATGACCCCAAGCATACTTCCAAAGTTGTGGCAAAATGGCTTAAGGACAACAAAGTAAAGGTATTGGDGTGGCCATCGCAAAGCCCTGACCTCAATCCTATAGGAAATCTGTGGGCAGAACTGAAAAAGCGTGTGCGAGCAAGGAGGCCTACAAACCTGACTCAGTTACACCAGCTCTGTCAGGGGGAATGGGCCAAAATTCACCCAACTTATTGTGGGAAGCTCTGGAATGCTACCCGAAACATTTAACCCAAGATAAACCATTTAAAACTTCGGATCCACTGAGAATGTGATGAAATAAATGAAAGATTAAATAAATCACTCTACTATTATTCTGACATTTCACATTCTTAAAATAAAAGTGGGGATCCTGACCTAAGACAGGGCATTTTTACTAGGATTGAATGTCAGGAATTGTGAAAAACGGAGTTTGAATGTATTTGGCTAAGGTGTARGTAAACMTCCGACTTCAACTGTAGGTTTGAGCAACAAAGACAAACTAAACACAGCTGTCTAAAGAAGAGTGCTGTATACAAATGGTGTGGACATTTAAACGACTTCATCTACTCTCCGACAAGCACCAGCCACTTTTTGTTTTTCTCTACCATTCAAGTTGTACATTACTCAATGTTGACAAATGAGAAACAGACCTGAAGGAGGGTGCACAGGGGTTTCTGCAGCTGAAGAGGATGCATACTATGTCTGCGAGGGAAAAAACGAAGTCTTTAGTAAGGTCAGACCAACAAGAACGTTGGCCGTGCGCAGAAGATCGCCTGCTGGGTATTAACAGTTCAACATGTAYAATCGCTGGGAAATTAACCAAAAAACGACGGCCCGATGTTCCGGGGTCAGAGGCGATCAGACGGCCACCCCGCAGCGCACGGCCGAGGTTGTGTGTTAGTTTGTCTTGTCCTCAACATTTCGACAACACTGCGGTAGCAGAAGGTAGACGGATGTAGTCAACAGAACATGGACATAACTTCATGGAAAATGCTATTTTTATTAACGTCAATTTGATTTTCACTTATTTTCTTAAACACAATCAAATCTGTAATAAATAAAGCACATCTGAAGGGGTATACCATGCAAACACCTCAATCTACAACATAGGAGAACTGTACGTGCTGAACCAACCGATGGATATACTGTTACAAGCACATTGAACTCTGACATTCCTCCCATAAGCAATAACAGATGCATGATTGGTATTAACTTTACATGTACACAATGTACGGTATACATACCCACATACACATATGAATGAGCTGGGTTAAGAATGTGACTAACCCCTTTAGTGCATCTTATCATGAGATGCGCTTTAGAGCCGGGAGCAAAGAGTGAAGGAGAGAGGGGAAAGAGAGAGAGAGAGAGAGGATGAGGTGGACAGAGGAGAAGAGAGGGCTTGATAGGAGAGGAAGAGAGAAGAGCGAGAATAAAGAGGCAGAAGATCATGGAGAAGCAGAGGCAGAAACAGTGAAAGTACGAGTCAAAGGAGGGGAGGATAGTGTGGTTGAGTCCAGTACCAGGAACCCAATCCGTGCTTTATCACCACGTTTGAATCGAGCGAGGTCACTAGCGTCTTTCCCCCACCAATGTGGTTCCATCCACTGCAGGTTGAACTGGATTCTAGTCCAATAGAAACCAAAGCTGGATCTTTTCCAGAACGAACATCGTATAGAGGTTGCTTAGTCCCGTAGTGAAATGAAATGCTATCACAAACTCGTGATGATGATGAGGTGCACACACACACACACACACACACACAGAAGGTCACAGAGAGAGGTACTTAGTGGGCTCGTCCACACTTCCTATCAATAGCAGGCACAACTCTCAAATCAAGTCTGCTTCGACAAAATAAAAATCTATATTATGTTGTGTGGAATAGATGCACCACTTTTAATATATGTGAGTTTTGGGAGGATGGAGGTTGACTGTTGTACCAGTGTGAACTATGGGGTTAAGTGAGACGTCGATACGCTGCCAGTGTAGAGTTGGACTAGAGCTAGCCACTGGGCTAACTAAAGTGCATTAGCAATAAGACGTCCTAATTGGGGCTAGGGCTACAGGTATGGTTTGGGCTAGCATTAGGCAGGAGAATAGTGCATTTCAAAAACCGTGCACTACATAGGGAGCCATTTGGGAAGCAGCCCTCTGACGGGTGCTGAAGCCAATTAAACACATTCCCAACCAAAGGAAAGGAAAGGAAGTGTGGAGAGAGAAAACCTGTACAACATCCTCATTTATAAGAAACAGGGGAGCAAGGGGGGAGGGAGAGAGGGAGAGAGAGAGAGAGAGCGAGCGAGACATGAGATGTCGCTCGGTCAGTCAGGTGGGTGTGTAACTTCAAGCTTGTCTTTTTTCCTCCCCATCTCTTAGTCTTCCGTGTCGAAAAAGTGAAAAAGACGAGCAAAAGAAAAGAGAGCAGGAGACGGTTGTTGGATTGCTGTGTGAAGAGGACACGTCTGGTGAACACACCCGGGGCCTTTAAAGCCCTGTGGAGAAGGCATGAAGCTGTGATAGGGAGCCCACCCAGATCTGAGAAAGTGCTCTATGCTCTGCCACGCTGGAAAACGGACACAGCTCAGTTTAAAGGGCTCTGTCCGACACACTCCACTTCTTTTCCCTGTGCTGCGGCTCCTACTTTCCTTTCATTTCCCTCATTTCTTTTCGGTGAGGTGTGTAAGGGGAGCGGTAAGCTAAGCCATAGACATTAAAAMCAGATGTGGGGGMGGGGGAGTAGTCATTTASYGAGYGGGGGGGGGGGGGGATTTGTTTTCTTTGATCAGTGCATTGCTTCTGTGATCCGCAGGTTTGCTTCCAATGGTTTCTGCAAAGACAAKAGGGTGAGATAGTTAAAATTATTCAACATAACACTCGTTACTGGTGGGACAGTGACACTTTGAACCAGCACTGAGCTGCATCATTTGAATAGAAGCTAAGGGATGTGCATCTAGATACATGGACTCCGATACAGGAACAATACTTTTAGTTTGAAACCATTTGGTGCAATTTGATTAGTGGAACGAATCGATGCAGTTTGATTCATTTCAATTCAATAACAATTGTTTTCTATTTTAAATGTATATCTGATACTGCTGGAGTTCAGGAGCTGAATCTGTCTGAGGGGGGGTCAGAGAGAGAGAGGTGCGTGAATGATGTAGTGTTTGAGCTGAGCCATAGGGCAGACTGAGCATTTACCACTATAAGATTAGGGAGGGGGGCACTGTTTCTGTACCCCCACTTTTTATTTAAAAAAAACTTTCATTACCCACTGATTAACTTGTCAGTAAATGGCCCAACACTCTTAACCGCTGGGAAAACACTGGAATGAGTAGGTGTGTCCAAACTTTTGACTGTATGTATTTACATAATTGAGGTATATTAGAGACATTTCTGTACAATGCTGGCCACTAATAGTCAATGTACTGTAGCACATGTGAGATATCTACAATGAGATCATTGAGAGTCAGATACCTGATGCTCTACTTCTCCTTGTGAAGAGCTTCTATGAAGGCTTCAAGTTTCTCCTGAATCTCACGGACTTTCTCTGCAGGAGGAGGAAAGACCAAAGAGTGGGTTAGTTGAGAATTTAAAACCAAAACCAAACAGTGGATATGGAGCAGGGTTGGGTCAATTCCAAATTGAAGACAGTCAATTCAAGTAAAAGTAAAATTCTGACTTTGTGGCAAAAAGGTCATGTATTTTCAATGACTTCTCAACAAATTGACAAGGAGAACCTATATGTTTATACATTTTTGAATTTGAAAATTCAAATAACTTCCTGAATTGACGGACTTCGACCCTGATATGGAGCATCCAAGATGCCTCATTTCATACAGTACATCACAGAAAGCRACTTGTGAGTGGTTGATTCTGCTAAAAGAGGCCTAGTCTATTCTATTGTGTTAGTATTTGCGAGACAACCCAAGGAGTTTGAGATGTTTCTCAGAACCGTGGCTTCCAGTGCTTCCAACCACCAGTGACGGCAGTTACAGCTAAAATATAAAAACGCAACATGCGACAATTTCACATTTTTACTGAGTTACAGTTCATATAAGGAAATCAGTCAATTGAAATTCATTCATTCGGCTCTAATCTCTGGATTWCACAACTGGGAATACAGGTATGAATCTGTTGGTCACAGATCCTTGCGACATGGGGCCATGCATTATCATGTTGAATCACGAGGTGAGGGCGGTGGATGAACAGCATGACAATGGGCCTCAGGATCTCGTAACGATYTCGCTGTGCATTCAAATTGCCATTGATAAAATGCAATTGTGTTCGTTGCCCGTAGCTTATGCCTGCCCATACATTAACCTCACCATGGGGCACTCTGTTCACAGCGTTGACATCAGCAAACTGCACGCCCACACAACGCCATACACTCTGTCTGCCATCTGCCCGGTAAGGTTGAAACCGGGATTAATCCGMGAAGAGCACACTTCTCCAGCGTGTCAGTGGCCATGGAAGGTGAGTCCACTGAAGTCGGTTACGATGCCGAACTGCAGTCAGGTCAAGACCCTGGTGAGAACGACAAGCATGCAGATAAGCTTCCATGAGACGGTTTCTGACCGTTTGTGGAGAAATTCTTTGGTTGTACAAACCCACAGTTTCATCAGCTGTCTGGGTGGCTGGTCTCAGACGATCCTGCAGGTGAAGAAGCCAGATATGGAGGTCCTGTGCTGGCGTGGTTACACGTYGTCTGCGCTTGTGWGGCTGGGTGGATGTKCTGKCAATTTCTTTAAAACGACGTTGGAGGCAGCTTATGGTAGAGAAATGAACATTGAATTCTCTGGCAACAGTTCTGTTGGACATTCTTGAAGTCAGCATGACAATTGTACACTCCCTCAAAACTTGAGACATCTGTGGCATTGTGTGTGACAAAACTGCACATTTTAGGGAGGCATTTTATTGTTCCCAGCARAAGGTGCACCTGTGTAACGATCATACGGTTTAATCAGCTTCTTGGTATGCCACACCTGTCAGGTGGATGGATTATCTTTGCAAAGGAGAAAAGCACACTAACAGGAATGTAAACAAATTTGTGCACAAAATTGGAGAGAAATAAGCTTTTTGTGCATATGAAAAATTTCTCCGATTTTTTATTTTAGCTCACGAAACATGGGACCAACACCTTACATGTTGTGTTTATATTTTTGTTCAGTGTATATAATASCCCATGGCATACCTTCACAGTCCGAGTGTGAAACCAACACCCTGAAATGTTGTATGTCTTTACTTGCAGAACAACAGACTTGTCACAGGCCATTGTTCCTCCACTGTCACCTCTTATTTCAGCCCAACAGCAGATGGTCCCCACTGACAGCCCTCAAACCTAAAAAAAACTGACCACTTCAGTGAAATATTCTGATGAAGAGGAGAGTTGTGGGCCATTTCCAGTAAGCTCACAGCCACCACCACATCAAAGACCCCCCCTCCGAACCGATGACATGTTATGTCCC
This sequence comes from Salvelinus sp. IW2-2015, assembly GCF_002910315.2. Classification (NCBI taxonomy): domain Eukaryota; kingdom Metazoa; phylum Chordata; class Actinopteri; order Salmoniformes; family Salmonidae; genus Salvelinus; species Salvelinus sp. IW2-2015. The sequence goes on along the minus strand of NC_036856.1, from coordinate 4,826,702 downwards.
TCCAGGCACACGTCAAGCTAATGGACGGGAGATACCATGACAACATTCCACATGAAAGGGAAAATATACTGGAGAAATGTTGAGTCACCACGTCCCGCCGTTGGGGTCGTTTTGAGGAGAAATCCGTCCATATGACAACATGTACTGTCACACGAGGGGCTGCAGTAACAGAGACTCTTTAATCACTGATTTAACAATGGCAAGAGTAAGTCTATGGGCCAGCGAGAGAGAAAAGGAGGCCTACAGGGGACTAGCAGTGCCAGCTGCACCCATCCTTGGCCCCGTCTCTCCTTCGCTCTCTATTCCAGTAGACTAATCCGACTGGAGCTGCCCCAAGCACAAACTCAAACAAAACTCTGAGGCACAAACTGCAACTCAGCTACTTCCAATCAGCCTCACGAGATACAAATCAGAAGAGTATCTTCAAATACTTTTGACTCAAAAGGTCTGAAAGCTTCAAAACCATAAGTCTCCTTGATTTCCACGGGACAATAAATCATAGCGGTTTAGGCATGGGAACAACAATGTCTTAAGTGTCCATTTCAAGTCAACACAAAGGTGGGAGCTGCATGCGTGCTTTAGAGGGTAACCTTATCCTAGAGCGAGGGGCTCGTGCGAGACCCTTTGAGGGGGAACGGGTGCAGAGGTATCCCTTTCTGACTGATGAAAGGCACGCGGCAGCCTTTGAGGACGCGCGCACACACCTCGGAGTCCTGAAATATAACACTAAAAGTGCTGAGAAAACACTGACCTCACACACACACACAGCGAAAAACAGCACAAGCAGTGGCAGAAAAGCACCTATCCCCTCCTCTCTCTCCCTCCCCACACACACACTCCTGGCAGGTGGCAAAACGAAATTCCCCAGCCTTTGATACTCAGTTAACACGTCAGGGCACAATAGGGAGGCGGTAAGGGGAGATTACGACACCTAATGGAGGCATTAGGGCTGGGAGAGAGGGAACGCTGACACGGTTCCACGGCTCCACCACCACGGCAGGTGTGGCGAGGCTGAAACCTTACCCGGCTGTAGCCCCACTCTAGAACCATACCGCTCAAAAGAAAGTTATGGAGCACACATACCGGGAGGAGGAGTGTGGGCCAGGCTCCGGCCGCAAAACATCATAATTCAATCGGAGCCAATCGGATCAGGATTACTAGCAACATCTGTCTGAGCCAGACCCATGGGAGAAGAGAAAAAAAAAAGGAGGAGAGGGGACATCTCTGTCACATCAAAACAAGCCCGGGAAAACCCCTGGCTCACCTTCAAAGCGTCACTGCTGAGCGGAGTCTAGATGTGACAGTGATAAGGGAGCTATTGTGTCGAGTTAATTGCTCGATGTGGTCCACTTACTGCACCAGGTCAACCACAGGGGGTAACCTTACCTGAAGTTCACTTTACAGTGTTATAGCAGTTCTCTTACCTTATAGCTGTAGGAGGTCTCAATATTTTTTTTACCAGAATTTGATAGGTAAAACGGTCCGCAATTCACTTTAATTTATAATGGTGTTATAATGAAGGGCCTGCCATCTTGCGGGACAAAAGCGAGGGCACGCACGGCTCTGAATGGCAGCTTTCAGAAAAAGCCAATATTTTGGGCAGCAACAGTGAGAAACAGATGTTTATTTCTCTTCCCCATCTGTTTGTCCTGCAAGACGACAAGGGAAAGAAAAGGCCACAACAAGGCGGCTTTCCTTTTGAGGCGTACGGAAATGCAACACACGAAGTGGACAGAGTCGCCGTTCCTTGCCTGTTGCCTCAGAGGAATAAAAAAAAAAAATCTATATAGGCGCATGTTTACCTAAGAGATGAGCCCTGAGACACTGCTATTCAGCCGCCCTCCCCRTTATCTGGTCATGAATATTCCCATAATCCTTTGGCCTCTATCCCAGAGGCCCCTTTTCAGGTGGCGGGCTGAGGGGGGGGACGGGACTCCGGGCCTTTCCCAATCCCCTCTTTCAGGTCCCTCTCTCGGCTGATCTCCACATTAAATTATATCTCTTTCACTCCCACTCTGCTGAGCTGTAAAGGCTGTAAGCCTTCGGTGGCCGGAGCAGGAACAGGAGAAGGGACTGAGGGAAAAGCCTTTAATTGACCTGTAATTAGACTGTGAAACAGTGTGGTCCAGGCTGAACAACCGCACCATACAGATGGAGAGAAGAGAGGAGAGAGAAACCTTAATCTCTTTAATATGGGGGATGCCCCTCTCTGGAGTTTGACGTGAAAGGAGAAAGGCAGACGTTAGAAAAGGGAGACTGTATTAGAAAGTGTCAACGCAAGGCTTTCTGTGGGTAACGTTCAGTGCCAAGACTAGCCCCTGTTGTTTTTGCATGGTGCCCCAGTCCAGCATCAGCCAACTCAAGACAGGACCGAGTTCACTGCCTGGTCAGGAGGCTCCCGTCCCAAACTGTCATCATTCAAACAAAACGAGTTAACTTCTCTTGTCACAAGCAAGGTTACAGTCGGGGGGGGGGGTGATCCGACTCTTTGAACGTCTGCATGCGCGATCCTGTCCTGACTGAAAGCCGATCTCTTAATGCAACAAACAGAAGAGTAGTCCGTCGCCATGTCACTTGACTTGTCTCTAAATCTGTATTGTAACACGCTATAAAAACGTAAGGGCTGCAGGAGGCGGACGCAGAAAGCGGGAATGTCGTCGGAAAGACGCCCCGTCAGTGGCAAAGCCATGAATCAGGGATGGCTCTGGAGGGCTCATCTAGGAACCAGATGCTTGAGGAGAGCAGAACCAAGGAGTCGAGCCCTGGGCCTGAACAGGTTCAACCTGGGGTCACCAAAGGGGCCAGACTAAACAAAGAAGCAGAGCGGGGAAAACAAAGCCTGACAACGCCAGGTGAAGACGTGTTGTGTAGTTTCGTGTACAGTTTTATTGACAGACATTGACARAGCTTTAAAGGGTGAGATGTCAACAACTTTGTGCATGCAGGGGATTGTAAAATTGGTTAACGAGCAAAATCTGGAGATTTCATTTCCTAAGTGGATTTATTTTAGCTAGAGGCACACTACTGGATTCAACAGGTTTAATGTTGGAAAACAGCAGTATGATCAAACACAGAGGACGATGAATTTGAGAGGGTTTTAAGAAAAAGGAATCCATACACATCCCATATTTCTTAAGTCTTCCAACAAAATCATAACATCACTGATCTTACTTTACCTGTACATGATTGAGACTGTATTTCACATACAAGCGCGTATTTCACATACAAGCGAGTAATGACAAGTCTGTATACCGTAAAAACTGTGCAAGACACTCGAACTGGAAATACAGAAAATATCTTATGTAATTTGTGAGTTGTTTAGGGGGGGGGGGGGGGGGGAGGTTGTAAATCATGGTAAAATCACAGAGAGCTAGAGTTCCCAGGCTTCTAAAGCCAACCTTTTGCACTCAGATGGTCTGTACTGCAGCTAAGTAGCCTGGACAATCAATCTTACTGGGTAACGTCGGCCTGATAATCTCGGGGTGACAGAGTGTTTATTGTTAAATCACTGTCATAATCCCTCAGAGCCACAGGTGTGGACACCCGCCGCTGAGCACTGGCGTGTGTGAACACGCAATCACAGCAGGCAGACAGACACATTGAACAGAATCAACTGTAATGTGTTCAATTCCAAGGCATAGTCTGATTGTGGCACACAGCACATCCACGGTCGACACCTTGGAAGAGCCCCCCCCCTCCCCATATCTGTCTCTCAGTCTCCACGACTTCTATCACACACAGATGAATCTGGAAGTCCGACTCATGTCAGTCAGTCCCATGAAGGTAAGTACCATGAAGGAGCAGCGCCGGTCCCAAACGAACCACAGAGACGGCCGATGACACTCATCAGAAGACACACACCACTCCAACTCCCTCAGCTAAATACGGGTTTCCAGCTGGTCTTGAGAGCACACACCTGTCCCGTTGACACACGGTACAGCAGGAACTGCAAACAAACATTGAATTCCTTAACGCCACCGCAAGAGTGAAATGTGTCATTGCAAGCACAATCAAWCTCCATCTCTGAAAACGTACATCAAGTTTCTTCATCCATAACCAGGTTTTCATCCAACTATTTCATGCAGAGGAATTACCTGACGCATGAAAAAAGTCAGAACCGGCCCGATGGACACAGGAAATATTCATAAAAGCCGACAGACAATTTGTTCCTTCGGCATGGTGGGATCTTTTTGTTTGTAAAATGAATAATGCAATAAATGGCGCTGGAAACCATAAGTTCGAAGTAAACTTGGAACCACGAGGGATGATATGTTCTGTGGTCCTCCCACTACGACTCTGGAAAGCATGCAATTTATTAGGCTTCAGAAGACATGGTGACGAGCTTGAAGCTCCTTTCCAATAAATATTGAGGGTCTTATTCTGGTGACATGATGTGCGATGCTTGGCTGCCATTTGACAAATAAAAATTCTCACTCTAACCCATAATAATCTCATCATGTTGGCTAGCCTAACTGCACCGTATCTGTGAGCTGTTGGCTAAAGCACATGTGCCAAGACCAAAATGGGCACATTTTCCATATAACGCAATAGTTTGTGATAAAACCATCGGTGGAGTTGAAAATAAGTCTGGAAATTTAACTTGTATTTTTTATGTGGTACATTTAAATGGCAAAAGTGGTTTTTATGTGCACTATGTCATTACGCAAAGCCTTTTATCCGCAAAAAGTCAATTTGATGGAAACATTTCTGGCGGGAAAACGTGCATATTGTTTTGATGCAGATTTTAGAATTCGTATTGAAAATCTGTCGCCAATTGGATGGAAATCTAGCTATTGTCAGTGGGCGACGGGAAGAGGTCTGATAAAATATCTAATACACAAAAACTAGAAGACCTGCCACCTTAAAGCATTCAGCAGTAAACCGAATCCAAATCTAACCCCTGGTAGCCAATGTGCAGGGAAGACATTGAGAAAATCCCCCATTTCATCTGTTCAAAAAACTAAAACAAAAGAGAAGACTTAAAACAGACTGCTCTATTTTTACCATGTGAGGGAGGAAGTGTGGTTTTCCTATTACCGCATCCTCTTATCCGAGCCGTGGACAGCTAACAGGGGCCTAAGTGTGTGAACAGTAACGGTGCTGTCAGACAATGCGTCCCAAATGGCATTCTAATTCTCTATATAGAGCACAACTTTTGACCAGAGCTCTATGGGGCCATGGTCAAAAGTAGTGCGCTACATAGGAAAGTTGGGAGACAGACGGTGTCTTGAGTGACAGGAGGATCTGCAGGAATGGGCCCTTTGGGGCCCTGCTGGGAGGGAAACAGACGGTCGGAATCCTCACTGGTCGCTCATCTGTCCCACATCACGACTTTCTACACTTCCTCTTTTCCCACCGATCACTCTCTCAGGAGCACCAGGGACGTGTCTCAACACTCCTCAGAGGCTTCCATTCCTCGTAACCTTTTCTTGATGATCACTGATAGGTGACAGGTAAGGTTGCGTAAACGTGTCCCCCAATGGCCTGAAACAGCTTCCATTGTCCTTTACTTCTTTCACACACATTAGTGCTTTCATTTGTTGCTTTTAATGGTCTTGGAGGAGGCAAGGAGAGGAAGGTATATGAGTATTGAGACAAGGCCTGGGAAAGGCAGGTCCAACAGCCTACCCCTTCTCTTTCTGGCTGTCTCTGACAGGGTGGACAGTCTCCAAAAATGTCCCCTGCCCCTCTATCCTCCACACACTCAGGCAGAGCAAGGAGATTTACAACCATCCGGGGACTGCTGTTGCGGGCCTGTGAAACAGATGCAGGGGAATAGGGGGATGTGGTAAGAGCGCGGGGTCACCAAAACACCAGGGACGTGTCGGAGGGAGCGTGGACAGCCCGCCCTGGCGCCCAGCCTCAGCGAGGAAGGAGGGGACAGGGGGAGGAAAGGAGAGAGGGATGAGGGAGGAGGTTAGGAGGTCGTGAGTGGGACTGGGAGCGACTGGCTGGCCGGGTGTAGGGAGGGCCTCTGATCCAGCTGTTGGGAAGACGGAAGTTGTTTCCTCCACTGGCTGTCAAGGAGGGGTATAAACAGTCCGCTGTTAGAGGGGGGGGGGGGGGGGGGGGGGGGGGGGGGGGGCCCACATGTGCTTTTAACATCAGCCATGCTCCCTGTTCTACGTAAAAAAATATTTAAAAAACACACAAATATGTGTACGCATGTGTTGCGTGTGAGCTTGTGCATGCCGTGTGCGTGTGTGCGTGCAAGAGCCCATCCATGGTCGGGAGTTTGGTGTGTGTGAGAGAGTTAAGACAGGAAGAGAGCTGGCTGCAGATGAAAGGAAAGACAGAGCAGTATGTTTTAAAGCGGCGTTATGACAACTCTAAATGTAGTGTTTGTCTACTCCCAGCCCCGGAGAAAATGGACAAGTTGGCCCAGAGTCAATCTTTGATGTTTCCTCTTTACGAGAAAACGTCTAAACTAGCACTACAATTAATGCCAGAGTCTGAATCCCAAATGGCACCCTATTCCCTATGTAGTACACTWCCTTCGACCAGGGCCCAWWGGTCTTCCCATTTGGGGCACAGTCAGAGGATATACACTCAAGAAAAGAAAAAAAACTCAGCTTTGAAAATACAGCCACTAACGTCCATTTATGATAAAAGCACTTCTTTCACCATCTATTTGTCTATGTGAGGACATGAGGGGAAAGCCTAAAAAAAAACACCAAATTGATGTAGAGATCTAGAGGAGAGTAAAAGCTTAACCTAAAGGGGCAGCCAATTCATTTGCCAACGCATTCAAACGCAACGGGGCCCTTGAGAGCAAGAGCAGCATCAAATGGCCCCTAAGTGATTAAAGGGACAATTAGAAATCTGAAAAATCAGACAGTGGTCATCCCGTCACTTGTTCTGGTAAAACGGCTGAGGGAATGAGGATTGGCAATCCGCAGAGGACAAAAAAAGTAGCTCCAAATCAAACATATAGCCAAAGCATCCTCCCATGTAAAACGCAACAGTGTGATGAAATGTTGCTCCTTAGGAATCCAAAACCTCAGTACATAAAACGAATGGACATGCTACATCGCTCCATATACACGCAACAGACAAGTGCCATCTTGTCGTACAGCAGATGCTTATGCTTCCTCTAAGAGAAGAGAGCAAAAAGATAGTGTGTGTGTGTGTGTGTGTGTGTGTGTGTGGGGGCGAGCCATTTCTGCGGTGACCTGCCGCCCAGAGCAAACACAGTAAAACCTTGCGCACACACACACACACCTAATACTCCTATACGTCTTCCACTACCGCAGGAGGAAACAATCACTCCAGAGGAAGAGCAGCTCAAAGGAGAGGAGGGAAGGGGGGAAAAAGAGAGACAAAGGGGATAGAGGGAGAAGATCTGAGATGGAGTAGTGTGTGAGGGCATTCCACGGAGCAGGTCCAGACAACCTAGAGTGCTATTGTACACACACACACAATACCAGTACTAAGCTCACGGGGAGAGCTAGAAAAGACCAAGGGATGAAGGTGAAGAGAAGTGCGTATGGTGTGTGTGTGTGCAGGAGCACTCCGCCTGCCTGTGTGTTGCAAGACACGCGCTCTCCATCACTGTGACAAGCTGCATAAACACCCGCAACTTCCCTTTCAGGGCCACAACTTCATGACATCTGAAAAGCAAAGACTTATGCTTTCAGAGAGGAGGAAGACCATAGCTGGTGGCGTTTACACAGCACATTTTCTCCCATCCTGAGGAGTCAAAGGGGCGTGAGTCTGTCACAAGGCAAAAATGATGACGGCGAGAGAGAGATGGGGAAGAGGGAAAGAGATAGCGGGGGGGGGGTGGAAAACAGAGCAAGGTTTAAAGAGAGGCACGTAGACAGAGGGAGAGTGTGTATTATTGGGTTGTTGTAATTGAGTTGTGTATTACTGGAATTAAGGCAGCAGCCCACATCCAGTCAGTCGTCTCCTGACGGGCCTGCAGTTCCATATTAGCACTGGGCTCCTTTCCAGGGAGAGAGAAGAGGAGGCATCCTGCCATGCAGCTGCTCTGGCCTGTGGTGCGCTCCTCTTCTCTCCCCCTCACAAATGCACGCCCCCCCCCCCACAGTACATATACACACGTCGCTTCACCTCCACACGCCCTGCACCACCGTTAATACTCCTACGATCCGCCTCCCACACACACACCTCCCCCGTGTGAAACCTGAGTGGCACTGGGCTCTACCCGTCTGCTGCGAGTAGGGGCAAATCGCTCTTAACACCAGACTGCCCCAGGGAGCACATTTCTGCCTTTGTTAAGAGAAGTGTGTCTTCCCCCCCTTCCCCTCAAAGCATGCTGCCAGGTGAGGCTCAGGTCGTTTTGAGCAAGAGAGAGAGAGAGCATTGAAATAAAGTTTCCCTGCCCTCCATTAACGAGATGACCCCTGGCCTAATATCTTTATGAGGGGACGTCCTCTCCAGCCTTCAGATGACGATTGTGTAACACCGTGTTCAGTTTCTCTCTCTCACACACACACACACACACACCTTCCCACCCAGCTAAACTGGTGGAATCTCCTCCTGTCGAGTCTTGCAGGGGGAGGGGCCAGACAGCACACAGGTGTGTGAGAGGAGGCTCACGTCGGAGTTCAGCAAGACATTAAAAGACGTTCACTTGTATCATGTCTAATATCGCCACTAAATACATCAGCTTGTTATGTTCTATTTACCAGGAAAATGTATTGGATCTCGTTATATCATAGATGGTTAAAGACGATCCTCAGATGACTGTTGGATATTCCGACTAGATCGAGAGCCMCAAATTCATTTTTGCCCGGGGCCTGCATTTGGCTTTGTGGGCCTGTAGTTTGAGACTAGATGGAGGGTAGAGTGGTATCCAGATTTTCATACCGTTCCTGTACCATACCGCGGTATACYGTATTACCGGAAGTGCACACAAGCGCCGCCATTTCTTTCCAAATGTAAAAAAAAAATATCATAATACACATATTTAAGAAGCTGTAACCAAGAAGCTTGATCTTGCAATCTAGCCACTAAGCTAGCAAGTTAGCAAACCAAATGCATAGCTGGAGCCCTGAGCTGGTGATCATTTATTTGGCACATCTCAGATAGGGCTCCCGAGTGGCGCAGCGGTCTAAGGCACTGCATCTCAGTGCTAGAGGCGTCACTACAGACACCCTGGTTCGAATCCAGGCTGTATCGCAACCGGCCGTAACTGGGAGTCCCATAGGGCTGCGCATWATTGGCTCAGTGTCGTCCGGGTTTGGACGTCATTGCAAATAAGTATTTGTTCTTAACTGACTTGCCTAGTTAAATAAAGGTTAAATAAAAAAATTCTGCATTAGGGTGCCTCAAAACATTTTTAAAAGAGGTATTAAAATCATACCGTCTGTAGTTAAAAATACCCCAGTATACACGGTATACCACCCAAGCCTAATTGAGGGGGGAAATGGCAAAAAATAGCCTAACTTTATAGAGAACACCAAATTTCCAAGTTGGACTTCGACACTTAGTCTTGTGGCTGTGCGCTGAGCCGTATCTCAGAGCCCAGTAGAGTCTATCTGGTCATTTAGAGTGATGGGCTCCACTGCCCTTCTGAGACCTCCAGGGCAGCATCCCAAACGGCACCCAATTCCCTATATAGTGCACTACTTTTGACCAGGGCCCATAGGAAATAAGAGTGCCATTTGGGACACAGCCCCCTCTAGCACACATCTAGGTCTACATTGCAGACAGGCAACCACCTCCGCACTGTCAGAGGGCTAACCAGCACGATCCTCAACTCTTACCGCATCAAGACTGACAACCGTACATGAATGGACTGAACCCATTTGACCTAATGTAGCTAGGGTCTTAAAAAAGTGCTTCGCAAACTGTAAGGTTGGAGCGCAGAAGCGCCAGGAAAGTTCCAACGAACGTTTGAGTTCAGGAGCACCACGGCCCAACGCCTTGTTACACAAGGTAGTGTAGTCTATACCCGCTTGATAGTGTAGTCTATACCCGCTTGATAGTGTAGTCTATACCCGCTTGATAGTGTAGTCTATACCCGCTTGATAGTTGTAGTCTATTAACAAACCGCTTGATAGTGTAGTTCTATACCCGCTTGATAGTGTAGTCTATACCCGCTTGATAGTGTAGTCTATACCCGCTTGATAGTGTAGTCTATACCCGCTTGATAGTGTATCCTCCATCCCTTCAGAACCACTATCCTCCTCCTAAACAGCTTTTAATAAAGTGAAACTTCACGGAAAATCAGCCTCTACTTCTGAAGCGTCACTCCTCCGTGGTCCCGCCGAGTGGCAAAAGGATGTCGGAGGAGGACAAGCCCAGGCAGGGATACTCTCTGCGGGTTGTCTGGCTTGCAGGTAACCCTCCCTTCCGTCTCTGGAAGTGTGCAGCACCTGCAGCCATGGGCAAAGTCAACATGGTGTGTAACCATTGTGTTCCCAGCCCCGCCACCCTCCCTCATCAAACACTCCTGGAAGGAGGAGGATGRCTGCATCCCAAATGGCAGCCTATTCCCTATGTAGGTCTAGGAACTCCTCTACGGAGAAGCAGAGGACGAAGAGAGGAGTGTTCTCTCGTTTATTCTATTCCTCTCCGTTTCCCTTCTGGTGGTTTGGGGAGAGAATATGACCCCCATAGGAGGAAGTGAAGGCAGCCCCTTCTCAACTCAACCTAACAACTGATGTGTGTGTGTGTGTGTGTGTGTGTGTGTGTGTGTGTGTGTGTGTGTGTGTGTCCTTATGTGGTGTGTGTGTGTGTGTGGGTTGGTGGGTCCGTGTGTTTGTGAGTGAGAGAGGGTGTGTCAGAGAGAGAGAGTGTACATGTGTCAGTGCTTCCCGAGGATTGTTTTTCAGCGCAGTGGCAAAAGTAGTGGGGTGGGTGGGGGGGGGATGTGGTCACTTCTGCTGACTTGTACTCTGTATAACTTGTCACTTATCTTAAAGGGATAGTGCGGGATAATTCAAATAACAGTCAAATGAATTACCAGATACCATTTGAATGTCTTTTTATGCAGTATGAAGGGAGTTAAACAGTTTCGTGAGCTATTGCCAACTACGGACAATGAAAGGAACTCTATGGAAACAGCTAGCGTTCTGGTTGTTCACATAGACTTCCAGTTATAGTGCTAATGCTAGTTTGCAGCTAGCATGCTAGATATCCCTTTAAAAAGCAGAAATATTTGTTTAAAAAAAAAAAAAATTGTAGTGGCGGCAACAATTTAGCAGCCACAGGGCTATAGGCGAAACGCGGTGTGTTTGTGAGTGTGTGTTGTGTGTGTGTGTGTGTTTTGAAGAAGGGTCATACAGTCAAAAGAGAGGCGTGTATGTGTGTTCAAGGCAACACCTGAAATGCCAGTCTAGCCGGCAAACACAGATAGGAGCCAGACACAGCAACAACCATATCATAGCTGCAAGTGGAAAGCGCCGTCAATGCACACACCTTTAACAAACTAAACTGAGGAGGAACTAACAATAGGCTAGCGTGTGTGTGTGCCCTGATTGGTTGAGGGTACCCAGCACCCTCATTTTTTAACTGTGTGTATGTGTGCGTCATGGTAAATGGTGTGTGTGTGTGTGTGTGTGTGTGTGTGTGTGTGTGTGTGTGTGTGTGTGTGTGTGTGTGTGAGAGCACGCATGCACGTGTGTGTTGGAAACAGAGAGGACAAGGCCCTGGCAGGCTGGCAGCACGCCTCTCCCATGCTGCTCCACTAATGCACTTAGCAGGGCTTCACTAAATAAGCAGGCTACTGTAGTGTGGACGCCTCAGTCTGTCACTACACAATAGCCTGTTATTATGGACCGCTCTCTCTGCCTACCAACAAAGAATTACCAACACTGAGCCAGTTAGCAACGACCCAAACACACACACACACACAAAAATATAGGCTACTGTAAATGCCCACACACTACAATACAAGATAGCAACAACCCCAACACACACTCTGTCAACAGGCCTGGACTTGTCTTTATTGGAATAGTCCTCTGTATGACTAACGGTCAGTTCCCGGGGGGTCAGAGTGTGTGTGTATCCCGGCCAACAGCATATGAATTCTCTCCCAGGGTCTCCCGTTACCACGGTGGCAGGCACAAACAGAGAGGAACAAGGCCTAGTGACTCATTGCAGCCCCACTGGCATARAGGAAAGAGACACGACTGTGACCATGCCTGCTCCTCAAGGGTAGGTATCGTATTGACCACGAGTCGAGACAAAAGTACATGTGAATACGCACAGAAACACATATGGTGCTAACAGACGGGTATATTGTTGACCACGAAACACACACCTCTYAATATGTATGAAATCATACACAGATAGAAAATGGAGAACTAAGCTATATCACCCACCCAAGGAGGTGTTTTTAAATTCACCCACGCTGCAACCTCTTATCTTTTCCCTTTCACTCCTAGGTCTGCATCCCAAATGGCACCATATTGCCAATCAGGGTTGCCTAGGCTACTTTGAAACAAGGTAAGACTTAACTCATAAAATGAAGTAAAACGTTTCAGGGTTCAAATAATTAAGTAATAAAAAACTGAAATACCTTATTTACATAAGTATTCAGACCCTTTGATACTCGAAATTGAGCTCAGGTGCCTCGTTTCCGTTGAGCATCCTTGAGATGTTTCTACAACTTGATTAGAGTCCACCTGTAGTAAATTCAATTTATTGGACATGATTTGGAAAGGCACACACCTGTCTATTAAAAGGTCCCACAGTTGATGGTTTTTGCCCTGACCATGTACTAAGCCATGAGGCCGAAGGAATTGTCCGTAGAGCTCCGAGACAGGATTGTGTCGATGCACKGATCTGGGGAAGGGTACCAAAAAATGTCCGCAGCATTGAAGGTCCCCAAAAACACAGTGGCCTCCATCATTCTTAACTGGAAGAAGTTTGGAACCACCAAGACTCTTCCTAGAGATGGCCGCCCGGCAAAACTGAGCAATCGGGAGAGAAGGGCCGTGGTCTGGGAGGTGACCAAGAACTCGATGGTCACTCTTACAGAGCTCCAGAGTTCCTCTGTGGAGATGGGAGAACCTTCCAGAAGGACAACCATCTCTGCAGCACTCCACCAAAATCAGGCCTTTACGGTAGAGTGGCCAGAGGGAAGCCACTCCTCGGCAAAATGCACATGACAGCCTGCTTGGAATTTGCCAAAAGGCACCTAAAGACTCTTAGACCATGAGAAACAAGATTCTCTGGTCTGATGAAACCAAGATTGAACTCTTTGGCCTGAATGCCAAGCGTCACATCAGTAGGAAACCTGGCACCATCCCTACMGTGAAGCATGGTGGTGGCAGCATCATGCTGTGGGGATGTTTTTCAGCGGCAGGGACTGGGAGACTATTCAGGATTGAGGGAAGGGGAACGAAGCAAAGTACAGAGAATCCTTGATGAAAAGCTGCTCCAGAGTGCTCAGGACCTCAGACTGGAGCGAAGATTCACCTTCCAACAGGACAACGACCCTAAGCACACAGCCAAGACAACGCAGGAGTGGCTTCCGGACAAGCCTCAATGTCTTTGAGTTGCCCAACCAGAGCCCGGACTTGAACCTGATCGAACATCTCTGGAGACCTGAAAATAGCTGTGCAGCAATGCTCCCCATCCAACCTGACAGAGCTTGAGAGGATCTGCAGAGAAGAATGGGAGAAACTCCCCAAATACAAGTGTGCCAAGCTTGTCGCGTCAAACCCAGAAGACTCGAGGCTGTAATCGCTTCCAAAGGTGCTTCAACAAAGTTCTGAGTAAAGGGTCTGAATAGTTGTGTAAATGTGATTTCATTTTTTATTTATTAATTTGCTAAAATTTCTAAAAACTTGTTTTTGCTTTGTCATTACGGGGTATTGTGTGTAGATTGATGAGAAAAAAAACWATTTAAATACATTTTAGAATAAAGCTGTATAACGTAACAAAATGTGAAAAAAGTCAAGGGGTCTGAATGCTTTCCAAAGGCACTGTATATACACAGTATCAGTCAAAAATGTGGACACCCTACTCATTCAAGGGATTTTCTGAATTTCTTTACTATTTTCTACATTGTAAAATTCTACATTGTAGACATCAAAACTATGAAACATATGGAATCATGTAATAACCAAATAAAAGTGTTAAACAAATCAAAAGATATTTTATATTTGAGATTTTTCAAAGTAGCCACCCTTTGCCTTGATAGCGTTGCACATTCTTGGCATGGTCTCAACCAGCTTGAAGAGATGGAATGCATTTCAATTAACAGGTGTGCCTTGTTAAAAGTTAATTTGTGGAATTCAAGGCACACTTAACCAGAATCTTCAGCYATACACTTTCCATCTGGTTTGCACTTAGTGGGACTATCATTTGTTTTTCAACAGGACAATGACCCAAAACACACCTCCAGGCTGTGTAAGGGCTATTTGCCCAAGAAGGAGAGTSATGGAGTGCTGCTTCAGATGACCTGGCCAAAATCACCCGACCTCAACCCAATTGAGATGGTTTGGGATGAGTTGGACTGCAGAGTGAAGGAGTGCTCAGCATWCGTGGGAACTCCTACAAGACTATTAGAAAAGCATTCCTCTTGAAGTTGGTTGAGAGAATGCTAAGAGTGTAAAAAGCTGTCATCAAGGCAATCGGTGGCTACTTTGAAGAATCTCAAATATATATTAAAAAAAAAGTGCTTTCCCTATTATTCTACAATGTAGAAAATAGTAAAAATAAAGAAAAACCCTTGAATGAGTAGGTGTGTCCAAACTTTTGACTGGTACGGTATATTCAGATGGGTCATATAGTGCACTACCATAGTAAAATGATACTATGACCATGTTGAAAGTTATAGACGCACACGCACTTAGAAGTGGCAGGCACTGTCACTTTGCTTACTCTGTTATCAGTGTGTGTGTGTGTGTGTGTGTGTGTGTGTGTGTAAGAGCAAGTCTGGGCTTGTCGACTCTCCACTCGGCCGCTCCACATATTGCTGTGTTTAAATCAGCAGAGCTTCTTACCAGAGAGCAGGGCTGGGCTAGTAGACATGACAGGCGGCGGGCAGCACACTGTTACCTAAATGCTGCTGCCAGACACTCTCTTTCCCGCTCTTTTGCTTACCACCTCCTCTCCTGAGAGCAGCAATTAAAGTCAAGTCCCAATGAGAGATGAAAGAGAGAGCGAGAGAGTGTGTGTGAGTGTGTCCATACGCACATGCATTCACGTGTCATGAAGTAGAGAGCGTGTGTGTGAGTGTGTCCATACGCACATGCATTCACGTGTCATGAAGTAGAGAACGTGTGTGTCTGCTAACTTCCTAAAGTTTAAGGTCATGTAAAAATGTGTGTGTCCAGAATTCACATGCGTGTGGTGGGGGGGGGTATACAGTAAATTCAGCTACGCAGTGGTCAGAGCGTGTCTAAGACTTCAGTGGCACGAAGCAGACATCCCACTGTTAGCGGTCAATCCGTAGCAGTAACAGACACGGGATAGTCAAGCGCTGACATATGGTGAATGAGAAGACTTCACCTTTCCTTTACCACCACTGCCATCTAGTGGCGTCTGGTACGTTGCAAAACCACACGGGTCGTCAAATCGGCGAAAGAGAAACGCACAGCCCAATCCATCATATTCAAAACAATATTTGTTCTACATAAATATTTGTTCTTCCACTAGGTACCATAATATAAGTGATCTATTCGTTAGTAAGGCATAAACAGGAGGGGCCACAAATGTGACTGTACCATTCTGGTTAAACCGAAGTGTGTGTATGTAGCTGGTGGGGGTGTGTGTGTGTGTGGGGGTGTGTGTGTGTGGGGGTGTGTGTGTGTGGGGGTGTGTGTGTGTGAGGTGACTCACTGAGGTCCTCTGCCAGCTGTACTCTGCGTCCGGTGATGAGGTGGACCTTCCTCTCGTTGTCCTCACCAAAGTCCTCCAGCACCTCCTTCACGTTCTTCTCCAGGCGCCGCACTGAATACGTGAACACACACCACAAAATGTCAGACGTCAAAGACACAGCAAACACAGACCTACAAGGAGTCTACAAAACATTAAGGACACCTGCTCTTTCCATGACAGGCTGACCAGGTGAAAGCTATGATCCCTTATTGATGCCACTTCTTATATCCACTTCAATCAGTGTAGATGAAGGGGATGAGACAAGTTAAAATACGGATTTTTAAGCCTTGATACAATTGAGATGGATTGTGTGTGTGCCATTCAGAGGGTGAACGGGCAAGACAAAAGAGCCTTTGAACGGGTAGTAGGTGCCAGGAGCACTGGTTTGCGTTAAGAACGGCAACGCTGCTGGGTTTTTCCACACTTTCACACAGTTGCCCATGTGTATCAAGAATCATCCACCACCCAAAGGACATATACATACATATATATACCTAGGAATATGGAGCAAGTGCTCTTTGAACAAGACAGTTGAGCTTACAATAAGGCCGGGTGACATATCAAAATTATTTTGATTAACTCAAATCTATATATTGTTTTTATGGGCGGTGATGTCCGCTTGTTCTAATGTCGTCTTTTTGGTCTCGTCTCCTTCGTTCCGTCTGCGCTGTGTGCACCTTCCCATTTACACCAGATGTCTACATAATGAGGAGATGCTCATGTCTCCGCCGTAACAATGGGAGTCGTTGTTCCAAAGGTGGGAGGGCAAGCGACAAGCTGAGGTCCAGAATAAGTCCCTAGAAACGCATTGGGGTTATTTTGGACAGAATGAAACCTCTCGCGTCACCTCTTCCTCTCGGTTCTCACACACACACACACACACAGCCCCTACCACTGCCACTCACGTCAACAAAGATCTCCGACAAGCGGTTTCAACTCGCTATTTGCATTTGCGGTTTGGTCCGACAGAATAGATCATATGGACACTGGAACACAGTGAGACGTTATTTTACTGTAATAAAGGTTAGCCTTTCTAATGATACCCTTTTTATGTCTCAACTCCTCAAATTGCGTGCTGAGCGAGACACTACTAAAAACGTGAGTACCAATGATCATCATCATTGAGATATTGTTCATGAGACCCGTGTTAACTTGCAACAAGAAGTTATTCATTATTAGTGAATGTATTATGCATGGTTCTGTTTAAATTTGGAACAGAAAGGGCATTTTCATAGACCTGAAAGCCATTATATAATTACATTATTATTACATTATCTTATGGTTGGTAAGGCATACAGTACATACAGAAAGTATTCAGACCCTCCTTTGACTCAATCTACACACAATACCCCAGAATGACAAGGCGAAAACCGGTTTAGACATTTTTGCAAATGTATAAAAAATAGAAACAGAAAAACATTATCTACATACGTTTTCAGACCCTTTGCTATGACTCGAAATTGAGCTCAGTTGCATCCGGTTTCCATTGATCATCCTTGAGATGTTTCTACAACTTGATTGGAGTCCACCTGTGGTACAATCAATTGATTGGACATGATTTGGAAAGGCACACACCCGTCTATATAAGGTCCCACAGTTAACAGTGCATGTCAGAGCAAAAACCAAGCCATGAGGTCAAGGGAATTGTACGTTGAGCTCCGAGACAGTATTGTGTCGAGGCACAGATCTGGGGAAGGGTACGAAAACATTTCTGCCACATTGAAGGTCCCCAAGAACACAGTGACCTCCATCATTCTAAAAAGGAAGAAGTTTGGAACCACCAAGACTCTTCCTAGAGCTGGCCACCCGGTCAAACTGAGCAATCGGAGGAGAAGGGCCTTGGTCAGGGAGGTGACCAAGAACCCGATGGTCACTCTTACAGAGCTCCAGAGTTCCTCTGTGGAGATGGGAGAACCTTCTAGAAGGACAACCATCTCTGCAGCACTCCACCTTTATGGTAGAGTGGCTAGACAGATGTAAAAAGCACATGACATCCCACTTGGAGTTGGCCAAAAGACACCTAAAGGACTCTCAGACCATGAGAAACAAGATTATATGGTCTAATGAAACCAAGATTGAACTCTTTGGCCTGAATACCAAGCGTCTGGAGGAAACCTTGTAGCGTCATACCCAAGAAGACCCAAGACTGTAATCGCTGCCAAAGGTGCCTCAACAAAGTACTGAGTAAAGGGTCTGAATACTTACATAAATGTGATAGTTTATTTGTAATCATTTGCCCAAAAAATGCAAACCTGTTTTTGCTTTGTCATTATGGGGTATTGTGTTTAGATTGATGAGGGGGGGGAAAAAACAATTCAATCAATTTTAGAATAAGGCTGTAACCTAACAAAATGTAGAAAGAGTCAAGGGGTCTGAATACTTTCCGAATGCACTGTACATTTATCCTAAGTATAATTTCACGAGCTCTGAATTCAATAGATTATTGCTGTCTGTTTGAAGTGCAGCGTATTTGACCTTTAATTGAACAATCAACTTATTTCGAGAAAACATTTGAAAAAAAACGTGATATACTGTGAAGTCTATAAAAGTTTTAGACATGACTTTTAGGCCATATCGCCCAGCCCTAGCTTACAGCACATCTGGTTCCACCATATAGCTCAGCTAGTGGCAATAGCTGCATCCCAAATGGCACCGTATTCACTACGGGCCCCGGTAAACAACTACGCACTAGGTCAAAAGTAGTGCACTATGTAGGGAATAGGGTGCCATTTGGGACATGGGCTATAATTCTTCTGTGTCTGCTACCTAGCTCCCCAGTACACCGTAGCTCACTCAGACAGGGTCAGACTGAGGGCAGACATTCTCCGTTCAAACTCTATGACTCAACGGACTGTTCACCGTCCCTCTCATTTGAACCAGTTAAAGAGTTATAAAGCCTTCAATTTCAGGCCGGTGGGGCCGGTATGCAGCTGCCTGCCTGTATGCCCTAGTGAGGGCTTGWGTGATGGCAGACTGAGATGGTACATGACAATAATATTGACCATGGGCGGTTGGTTCTGCCCTGCTAAGCCCCAGTTCCTTGTAGCTCAGTCTTGGATGACCCCGCCCAGTTCTGTCGAGCACCAACGTTAACTAACTCATGATAATCAAGCTAGCCATGAAGCCTATGCTGGCTTGGTAATCTCTGCAACAACGAACACAGGAAGTCTGTTCCACTGGTTTCCAGTTTGAGTTCCACATTTTGTAACGGCTGAAACCCTAATTCCCAGCCCTACACCCCGGTCCCAGCCCTACACCCCGGTCCCAGCCCTACACCCCGGTCCCAGCCCTACACCCCGGTCCCAGCCATATACCCCGGTCCCAGCCCTACACCCCGGTCCCAGCCTACCCTCTGTGTTGGTTAGCTGCTGTCTGAGTGTGTTGGCTGTGATCAGCAGCATCCTCTGGATCCTCCAGAACAGCACTACGTCATTGCACTCCAGCTATGGAAGAAGAGAAACAGACTTTGAAACTGAGACAGGGTAGAAGTTACACGAATGGTTTTTACTGCAGGCAGGGGAAAGGGTAGTGTAGATCGATGGACAATGGACTACAGTCCAAAGGTGCGTTCAACAAGGGAAATAGTTCGCAACCGTTATCTCACATACGATGACACGTTCCATTTATTTTCTGTTAACTGCAGCGTCAATGCAACAATGCTGCGTAATACATTCTTCAGTCAAACTGTTTTCATTATGCAATGCAATTGTTTACTGAATACGTGTGCAACATTCACCTTTTGCTTCCACTTCGGTCAAGTCTACGCGTACAATTTGATGCATACGTTGGATATATCCAACATATGCACCACACAGAACACATCGAAGACGCTACCGGCAGATTCCGTTGGAAACGAGCGTCCTTCCGATTTAGGCTATTACATCTAGTAAGAATGAATAATCTTTACAAAAATGAGCTATTTGTGGCTTCATCGTAACATCTTGGAACGTTCATTCAAATCGTTCAACTGGAATTGTTACTATGGTAACATGTTCGCCGAAACGGAAGCCTTGTCGAATTCACCCTCAATGTGTCTCTGAAATCTTAGTTGAGAACAGCTACCTCTGGCAGCTTACTTTGGAGCCTAGGTCACTTACCTCCGAGTCGACAAAGTGTCTCTGGCAGCTTACCTTGGAGCCTAGGTCACTTACCTCCGAGTCGACAAAGTGTCTCTGGTAGTAGTAGAAGCCTCGTCTACACAGGTTACAGTGCTGCAGGGCCTTCTGCAGGAAGTGACGTCTGTACAGTTGGTGCCATGTGTCCTTGATCTGGAACACAGGAAGTAGTAGAGGGCCAGAATGCGAGAGGGACAGGCTATGCTTCATGGTGTCTTGTGATGTGGGATAGTGTGTGTGTGTGTGCATCTATATACAATTTTATTTTAATTAACCCTTATTTTACCAGGTAAGATGACTGAGAACACATTCTCATTTACAGCAATGACCTGGGGAATAGTTACAGGGGAGGACGAATGAGCCAATTGTAAACTGGGGATGATTAGGTGGCCATGATGGTATGAAGGACAGATTGGGAATTGATATACTTGTGTCTTTGAGTACTCATCTATCAGTAGTGATCTGAAAACACAACTTCCACCTGCCCAGTTCCTCAATAAATGCATACGTACTTATTGCAAAGTTATTACATGCATTACTCCACTGGAGTTCCTAAGACTTGTGACCAGAAAATGTGACCAGAGTTGGTCTCCCTCACCAGGGCAGGGTCCACCTCCACCCCTCGGCCCTCCAGGTTCTTGCGGACAGTGGTGACCTCGTCGTTGGCCAGGTAGGCCGTGTGGTCCTCGTGGAGCTTCAGCAGGCGCTCCAGCTCGTTTCTGGTTTCGTTGCGGGTGTGCTGCTCGGGCGAGCGGTTCTTCCAGCCCATCCAGCGCTGCTTCCAGTCAGGACCCACCATGTCATTTATCACAGAGTCGGCTAGGAGACACACACAGAGGCAGTAAGATCGTAGTATTAGAGGTAGTGTAGAAGTAGAGAGGTGCAAAGAGGGAGGGAGGAATAGAAATTAAGTTTGTCACGATACCAATATCGCGATCCTCGGAAGTATGGCGGTAAGGATACAAAACATAAAGCGGATTTCGTTTCTTGAGGAAAACAGTCCCAGTGTTAGAAACAAACAGCATTATGTTGTCACCTCGAGTCACATTTGTTTATTTGGCAAGCTATAGCACCCACAATTTTACATAAAGTAGCTTTTTAATAGGACCATAGATTTTAGTCTAATTCCTGTTTCCGCCATGGAAAATTTGGTGTCGTAGTACAGCGATTCTGGTATCGTGACAACCCTAACAGAGATGGACAGGTGCAGAGAGAGGGAGACACACACACAGCAGCTACACAGTCAGTGAAAGATCAAGGAAGGGGTTGATTGTAAAGGCGGTAAGCCATGGTGAAGGTGGGTGTGTAACCCACTGTCTTTGAGGCGCGCCTGCAGGGTCTCCTCCATGAACTGGATGGCTGCGTCCCACTGGGGCTTGTCTGTGATGGAGCGGTCCTCCAGAGCATTGTGCTGGATCACCCTCTGACAACGCACACAGACAGGAGAACGGACATTACGCACAAGGGAAGACCGGAAACCTGAACGTATAATAATGTTTGCCTGCTGTATATGTGGTTGAATATGAGAAAGAGAATTGCAATGTCAGTCTTTTTACTGTGTGTGTGTGTGTGTGTGTGTCTCCATGTTTAAGTACCAGGCTGTCCATGGCCCTCTCGTTCCACTTGTGCCTCTTGATGCTCTCGTCCTTCACCGCCTCCTTGAGCTTGTCAAATATGTCGTCCTGGTCCTTCCCTTTATACTCGGCCATAAAGCGGGCGAACTCCTCCTGCAGCGTCTCCCAGGCAACCTGGGGGGGAACAGAGAGGAGAGGATCGGGCCTTGTATCAACACAGCACCATGGCCGGCTACAGAGACAATGTCACAGTGACAATGCGACAGTATCCGCATACCATTACTGTCATACCAATCAGAATGGTCACCGACATAGTGATTGCGAGGAAAACGCAAATTTGGAACAAAAAGGACATAATTGACTACCACAGTAAAACCATCCATCGCCAATGATAATATATTTGTTTCCATCATCTGAAATAAACCACAACAGAGAGTCCTGACGAGACACAAACAATTCCTTATGACATTTACAGTGCATTTGGAAAGTATTCTGACCACTTGACTTTTCCCCCCTCATCAATCTAAACACAATACCCTATAATGACAAAGCAAAAACAGTTTTTTAGAAATGTCCGCAAATGTATAAAAATTAAAAATAAACTTTACTCAGTACTTTGTTGAAGCACCTTTGGCAGCGATTACAGCCTCGAGTCTTCTTGGGTATGACAGTACAAGCTTGGCACACCTGTATTTGGGGAGTCTCTCTCATTCTTCTCTGCAGATCCTCTCAAGCTCTGTCAGGTTGGATGGGGAGCGTCGCTGCACAGCTATTTTCAGGTATCTCCAGAGATGGTCGATCGGGTTCAAGTCCGGACACTGGCTGAGCCACTCAAGGACATTGAGTCTTGTCCCGAAGCCACTCCTGCGTTGTCTTGGTTATGTGCTTAGGGTCATTGTCCTGTTGGAAGGTGAATCTTCGCTCCAGTCTGAGGTCCTGAGCGCTCTGGAGCAGGTTTCCATCAAGGATCTCTGTACTTTGCTCCGTTCATCTTTCCCTCGATCCTGACTAGTCTRCCAGTTCCAGCYGCTGAAAAACATCCCCACACCATGATGCTGCTACCACCACCATGCTTCACAGTAGGGATGGTGCCAGGTTCCCTCCAGACGTGATGCTTGGCATTCAAGCCAAAGAGTTTTATTAYACCAGAGAATCTTGTTTCTCATGGCCTGAGAGTCCTTTAGGTGCCTTTTGGCAAACTCCAAGCGGGCTGTCATGTGCATTTCACTGAGGAGTGGATTCCGTCTGGCCACTCTACCATAAAGGGCTGAAAGGTGGAGACCCACAGAGATGATTGTCCTTCTGAAAGGTTCTCCCGTCTCCACAGAGGAACTCAGGTGCTCTGTCAGAGTAACCATCGGGTTCTTGTTCACCTCTCTGACCAAGGCCCTTCTCCCCGATTGCTCAGTTGGCCGGGCGGCCAGCTCTAGGAAGAGCCTTGGTGGTTCCAAACTTTTTCCATTTGAGAATGATGGAGGCCACATTGTTCTTGGGGATCTTCAGTGCTGCAGAAATGCAGTACCCTTCCCCAGATCTGCCTCAACACAATCCTGTCTCAGAGCTCTAGAGACAATTCCTTTGACCTCATCGCTTGGTGTTGCTCTGACATGCACTGTCAACTGTGAGACCTTATATAGACAGGTGTGTGCCTTTCCAAATCATGTCCAGTCAATTGAATTTCCCACAGGTGGACTCCAATCAAGTTGTAGAAACATCTCAAGTATGATCAATGGAAACAGGATGCACCCGAGCTCAATTTCGTGTCTCATAGCAAAGAGTCTGAATACTTATGTAAATAAGTTGTTTCTTATTTTTAATACATTTGCAAAACATTCTTAAAAAACAGTTTTTGCTTTGTCATTATGGGGTATTGTGCGTAGATGGATGAGGGAATATGTTTATTTAATCAATTTTAGAATAAGGCTGTAACGTAACAAAGTGTGGAAAACGGGAAGATGTCAGAATACTTTCCTAATGCACTATAGCTCCACAGCCATGAAGAGATTTAAAGAGATTGAGGTAGCAGCAGTCTAACTCTACCTCTAATGCCTTGTGAGGCAGCTGCTTGTCCGTCCACTGTTTGAGCTTGATGTCCACGGTGGTGTTGAAGGTGCCAGAGTTCATGGTCTGGGCTGCCGGCAGGTAGATGTTCTCGATGACGTGTGTGGACACGCGCTCCCACAGCTTCTTCTGTAGGATGGCCTCCCTGCAGGGGCAAAGGGCAGATGGGCGAAATACAACCTAGTGAGCGCTTTGTGGTRGGACACCGCTTTGGAGACAACYCTATGCGGGTGCATCCCAAAATGACACCCTATTCCTTATACAATGCTCTACTTTTGGTCAAAAGTAGTGTACTAGATAGGGAACAYGATGCCTTTTGGGACAAATCCCCATGAAAGCCCAGCAGCTTGTTAACTAAAGCTTGGCTCTTTATCTGACCAGGGCTGTATGACAATGGGACAAACCCCTACTCAATCCCCCTGGGCTGCTGGTGAAGACTCATTTATCACAAAACACACACACACTCATATTTCATACACAACCCTTTGTTTTTGCTCCCAGCTCCACTCGTATCAATACAACACACTTCTCAGACGCTTCGATTGCATTGCTGGCTAACAGGGCCATCTTGGCTCCCCCACCAACCCCAGTCGCACCGTAGCCCATTCATCAGAGCATTGATCCAGTGCTACAGATGGGGCTCGGAGGGGCTCTTAGCCTCTCACCAACCACTGGACATCCATCTCATTTAGCCTACTGCTAACCTCTGGGGAGGGGGGGGGGGGGCTGAGACCAACACACAGAAACACAGACAGGCGCACACACACTAGCCACCTGCACCATTCTACAGCAAAGCCGTCTAAGGGCCGCGGAATTCCTGAATTAATTTAATGACCTTTGAATATGAAGCATAGAACACTTAGTTGATGTTGGCCATATTATTTGAATGTCTTAGAAAACTAAATAATAATGTACATAAAGCTGTAGGTGATAAAACGTCATTTGAAGGGGAACTTAATTCATCACGGGAAACATGAGGGCAAACACTAACCAGTGTTTCGGTGTCACTTGACTCAAGCTAATAACTTCATCCAAGATTTCGTTCTTGGCTTTTTCGAAGAGTTCATTCTGGAGGATAGGATGAACAGAAAACTCATGATTAGCTGGTGGAATCTGGCACTGTTGACCATTCTTTCAAAATGTCAGAAAAAACCTAGACATGAAAACTGGACTGGTGAAGGACATTATTGTGGACAGAAGCAGACAGAGTCTTAACTAGAGTTACCTATAATTAAGTAAAACAATATATAGGCCTAAAGAAATATAATAGTACACAAGACAGAGATATATATGTAGTGTATTCGGAAAGTATTGAGACCCCTTGACTTGTCCACATMTTGTTAKGTTATAGCCTTATTCTAAAATTGACTGGATTAAACACATTTCTCATCAATCTACACACAAWACCCCATAATAACAAAGCAAAAACAGGTTTGGCAAATATATAAAAAATTGAATTTAAAAATCTACTCATTCAAGGGACTTTAAAATGTTTACTATTTTCTACATTGTAGAATAATAATGAAGACATCAAAACTATGAAATAACACATACGGAATCATGTAGTAAAACAAAATATATTTCATATTTGAGGTTCTTCAAAGTAGCCACCCTTTGCCTTGACAGCTTAGCACACTCTTGGCATTCTCTCAACCAGCTTCATGAGGTAGTCACCTGGAATGTATTTCAATTAACAGGTGTGCCTTATCAAAAGTTAATTTGTGGAATTTCTTTCCTTCTTAATGCATTTGAGCTAATCAGTTGTGTTGTGACAAGGTAGGGTTGGTATACAGGAGATGCCATGAGGTTGAAGGAATTGTCCATAGAGCTCCGAGACAGGATTGTGTTGAGGCACAGATCTGGGGAAGGGTACCAAAAAATGTCTGCAGCATTGAAAGTCCAAGAACACAGTGAACTCCATCATTCTAAAAAGGAAGATGTTTGGAACCACCAAGACTCTTCCTAGAGCTGGCCGCCCGGCCAAACTGAGCATTTGGGGGAGAAGGTCCTAGATCACGGAGGTGACCAAGAACCCAATGGTCACTCTGAAAGAGCTCCAAGGTTCCTCTGTGGAGATGGGAGAACCTTCCAGAAGGACAACCATCTCTGCAGCACTCCATCAATCAGGCCTTTATGGTAGAGTGGCCAGACGTGCCTTTTAATGAGGAATGGCTTCTATGACAGCCCAATTGGAGTATGCCACAAGGCACCAAAAGACGAGAAACATCAGACCATGAGAAACAAGATTCTCTGGTCTGATGAAACCAAGATTGAACTCTTTGGCCTGAATGCCAAGCGTCACGTCTGGAGGAAACCTTGCACTACCCTTACGGTGAAGCATGGTGGTGGCAGCATCACACTGTGGTGATGTTTTCAGTGGCAGGGACTGGGAGACAAGTCAGGATCAAGGAAAAGATGAACGGAGCATAGTACAGAGAGATCCTTGATGAAAACCTTCTTCAGAGCACTCAGGACCTCAGACTATGTTGATGTTTCACCTTCCAAAAGGACAACAACCCTAAGCACACACCCAAGACAACGCAGAAGTGGCTTCGG
The DNA here is from genome assembly GCF_002910315.2 of Salvelinus sp. IW2-2015. NCBI lineage: Eukaryota > Metazoa > Chordata > Actinopteri > Salmoniformes > Salmonidae > Salvelinus > Salvelinus sp. IW2-2015. Next base: position 4,800,595 of record NC_036856.1, on the reverse strand, counting down.
GACAAGTCTCTGAATGTCTTTGAGTGACCCAACCAGCCAGAGCCGGGACTTGAACCCGATCGAACATCTCTGGAGAGACCTGAAAACAGCAACGCTCTCCAACCTGACAGAGCTTGAGAAGATATGCAGAGAATGGGAGAAACTCCCCAAATACAGGTGTGCCAAACCTGTAGCATCATACCCAAGAAGACACGAGGCTGTAATTGCTGCCGAAGGTGCTTCAACAAAGTACTGCGTAAAGGGTCTGAATACTTACGTAAATGTGATATTTCAGTTTAGTATTTTTAAATACATTTGCAAAAATTTCTAGAAACTTGTTTTTGCTTTGTCATTTTGGGGTACTGTGTGTAGATTGGTGAGGGAAAAAAATACAATTGAATCTATTTCAGAATAAGGCTGTAACGTACCAAAGTGTGGAAAAAGTCAAGGGGTCTGAATACTTTCCGAACACACTGTGTGTGTGTGTGTGTGTGTGTGTGTGTGTGTGTGTGTGTGTGTGTGTGTGTGTGTGCGTGTGTGTGTGTATATATATATATGTGTGTGTATCGATGGTCCTTACCCTGTCCAGCTCTCGCAGACGGGGGTAGTTGTTCTTCCACTCTGTCTCCAGGTTGAAGCGGGACGCTGATGGAGGAGAGGACAGACAGTTCTTTGTCATAGTACAGGCTAATTCAAATAATATATACACCATGTTAGGGCTGTCCCCGACTAAAAAAAAAAATCTTGGTCGACCGAGAGTCATCTGTTCTTTAGACCAATCGATTGGTCGAAATGTTAAAACTAGTATTTTTCCATATATAGACACCTCATGTTTGAATAAAATCAACTACACGTAGGCTACTAAGCTTCTCTGATGCTTTAAGCGCTGCGATTAAAAATGAAGACAGACAAATTACTAGTGGGAGTCAGATCAATACAGCCTAACAAATGTTTAAAAACTGTTCCGACCCTCCTCCCGTTGCTGCTGGCCTGCACAGATTCTACTGTTATGCTCCTGAAGTTGCCAGTAATAGGCTACACCGGCCGTCGACAACCTTTTCCATTTGGAGTGCCAAGCTATCGTACCATTTCTACTGATCTGCGTGCTGATTTTCATATGCACATTTTCGTGGAACAGTTTAATTTAATTTATAATAAAATTATATCTAAATGAAAATGATACAAATCTAAAAGTAACTTCTATTGCCATTGCAAATACGTAAAAAGAGCCTACATAAAGACAACAAATAAAAACATTGCAGCCCGCAGGTAGAAAACATCCTGATAAACACAACCTATAAATCACATAGGCCATGCATGGCCTGTCTGCAAGTTACTTGAAACATTGTATCAACTATTAACTTGGTCAAGCCTAAGCTAGTGCTAGCCAACTTGCAACATTGTATAAAATATTCTGGGCCCTCAGAGTTTCTTGAGTCAGTGAGCTCCGAACAGACAGACACTGCTGTAGGCTATTTGCGCAAGGGATAAGAAGTAAATCAGATAGGCCTCTTATGTTTCCACCGGACCAGAGCATGACATTTTATTCCCCTTTCATTCTGAGTGGTTATCGAAAGGGAGAGAGCTGGAACGATCTTTCAAATTGACAATAGTTCCTCAACGTAGCCTTTCTCAATGGACGTAAAAACAGACTTTGTTAACTTGCTGTTTGAGGCAAAGAAAAAACGACTTTGAGAAGCTATACAGTGATGGCGAGTTAATAATCAGAAACAGTATCAAATCCCCAAATGGGCACATGTATAAGCCTACATTTGTGTGCTGGCCAGGTAGCCTAGGCCTACTTCTGTGTGTAATCAGGTGCGTGTCCTTACTCCAGATTGACAGGAGCGCTCCAAACATTAAACAATTAATAAATTGCCATCTCGTAAAAGGAATTAAATAAACCAAAACGGTGTAGCCTAGGTTGTGCGCGCCGCAAGRAACGTGTCCACTCCTATAACGACAACGGTAAGACCAATAATAATAATAAGTTGAACGCATTAAAATAAATMACCGTAACCAAACAAACATTGTAGGTTAGAAATGGTAATTAAATGTAAATGTTCAACTGGTGATACTGGTGTGCCATACCCGCGGCCTCCGCAATGGATTAGTCCACTCATACAGGTGTAAATCAGACGGGTGTCTCATGTGCCATCATTTTTTACAATATATTTTACACTGCTTGACAATTAAAAAAAATATATTGGTCGACCAACAGCCTATGGACCAAACAATCAACCAGTTGACTAAATGGGGCAGCCCAACACCATGCATATAGCGGATGCTTTTATCCAAAGCGACTTACAGTCAAATGTGCATACGTTTTTTTTTTTATTTATAATGCAATGGCGCCCCCAGGTGGTGAGGGTAGGTAACAACATCTCCACCCCGCTGATCCTCAACACTGGGGCCCACAAGGGTGCGTTCTGAGCCCTCTCCTGTACTCCCTGTTCACCACGACTGCTGGCCATGCACGCTCCAACTCAATCATCAAAGTTTTCGGATGACACTACAGTGGTAGGCTTGATCACCAACAACGACGAGACGGCTACAGGGAGGAGGTGAGGGCCCTCGGAGTGTGGTGTCAGGAAAATAACCTCATACTCAACGTCACAAACAAAGGAGATGATTGTGGACTTCAGGAACAGCAGAGGGGAGCACCCCCCTATCGCACATCGAGGGTCAGTAGTGGAGAAGGTGGAAAGTTTTAAGTTCCTCGGTGTACACATCACGGACAAACTGAATTGGTCCACCCACACAGACAGCGTTGTGAAGAAGGCGCCAGCAACGCCTCTTTCAACCTCAGGAGGCTGAAGAAATTCGGCTTGTCACCAAAAGCACTCACAAACTTCTACAGATGCACAATCGAGAGCATCCTGTCGGGCTGTATCACGCCTGGTACGGCAACTGCTCCGCCCACAACCGTAAGGTCTCTCAGAGGGTAGTGAGGTCTGCAGAACGCATCACCAGGGGCAAACTACCTGCCCTCCAGGACACCTACACCACCCGATGTCACAGGAAGCCATAAAGAGCATCAAGGACAACAACCACCCAAGCCACTGCCTGTTCACCCCGCTATCATCCAGAAGGCGAGGTCAGTACAGGTGCATCAAAGCAGGGACGAGAGACTGAAAAACAGCTTCTATCCCAAGGCCATCAGACTGTTAAACAGCCACCACTAACATTTAGCGGCCGTGCCAAACTACTGACTCAACTCCAGCACTTTAAAAATGGGAATTGATGGAAATTATGTAAAAATGTACCACTAGCCACTTTAAGCAATGCCACTTAATACTATGTTTACATACCCTACATTACCCATCTCATATGTATATATACTGGTACTCTATATCATCTACTGCATCTTGCCATCTTTATGCAATACATGTACCACTAGCCACTTTAAACTATGCCACTTTATGTTTACATACCCTACGAGTACTCATCTCATACGTATATACCGTACTCTATACCATCTACTGCATCTGCCATGCCGTTCTGTACCACCACTCATTCATATATCTTTATGTACATATTCTTTATCCCTTTACACTTGTGTGTGTGTGTAAGGTAGTAGTGTGAATTTTAGGTAGAGATTACTGTTGGTTATTACTGCATTGTCGGAACTAGAAGCACAAGCATTCGCTACACTCGCATTAACATCTGCTAACCATGTGTATGTGACTAATAAAATTTGATTTGATTTGATTTGAATGAAAAATAAGATCTTCGCAATCAACAGTAGCCTAGGCCAAACTTCTGGTTTTCTGTCGTACCGTGATAATTAATTACACCCACCTGGTGTCCCACATCTAAATCGCGTCCTTGATTAAGGGGATATTTCTCCTCTGTCCTTTGTCTTCTGTAGCTCAGTTGGTAGAGAATGGCGCTTGCAACACCAGGATAGTGGATTCAATTCCTGGGACCACCCATAATGTA
>NC_036856.1:4655906-4792095 GCF_002910315.2 Salvelinus sp. IW2-2015 | reverse complement strand
TTTTTTTTTTTACATATGGGTGGTCCCAGGAATTGAATCCACTATCCTGGTGTTGCAAGCGCCATTCTCTACCAACTGAGCTACAGAAGACAAAGGACAGAGGAGAAATATCCCCTTAATCAAGGACGGATTTAGATGTGGGACACCAGGTGGGTGTAATTAATTATCAGGTACGACAGAAAACCAGAAGTTTGGCCTAGGCTACTGTTGATTGCGAAGATCTTATTTTTCATTGCATTATAACAAAAGTTATTGCAGGCTACTGTGTGCTATTCAGTTAGGATGCAATTTTGGAACTTACATTTATTTATAAACATTTGTTTTACCATGATTATTATTATTATTGCATATCATTATTATTGTAGGCATATTTATTAATCTAAAACAGTTCTTTAAATATGCAAAACGTGTTTTGTTTCATTCTGTTGAGATATTATTGCTGGCTAAATTCAGTATTTTTAAATTGTGTGCTCCGTATTTATACTGAACAAAAATAAACGCAACATGAAACAATTTCAAATATTTTACCGAGTTACAGTTCATATAAAAAGGAAGTCAGTCAATTTAAATAAATAAATTATGCCCTAATCTATGGATTTCACGACTGGGCAAGGGCGCAGCCATGGTTGGAGCCCGGCCCATCCACTGGGGAGCCAGGCCCAGCCAATCAGAATGAGTTTTTCACCCCACAAAAGGGCTTTAATACAGACAGAAATAAGATTCAGCACCACCTCAAACGATCCCACAGGTGAAGAAGKCAGATGTGGAGGTCCTGGGCAGACGTAGTTACACATGGTCTGTAGTTATAAGGACGGTTGGACATACTGACAAATTCTCTAAAACGACATTGGAGGTGGTATATTGCAGGTAAACAAACAATTCTCTTGCAACAGATCTGGTGGACAATTCCTGCAGTCAGCATGCCAATTGCACCTTCCGTCAACACTTGAGACATCTGTGGCATTGTGTTGTGTGACAAAACTGCACATTTTAAAGAGGCCTTTTATTGTCCCCAGCACACCTATGTAATGAACATGTTAATCAGCTTCTTGATATGCCACACCTGTCAGGTGGATGGATTARCTTGGCAAAGGAGAAATGCTCACAAACAGGAAAGAAAAYTAAGCTTTTCTTTTTTAATATGGACAATTTCTGGGATCTTATTTCAGCCAATGAAAAATGGGAAAAACACTTTACATGTTGCGTTTATATTTTTGTTCAGTATACTTTCGGATCTAAATGCATATGGACGTCCGGTAAATTGATAAAATGTCCGGTAAATTTAAAACTTCCCGGTCACGTTGTCCGGAGCCAAATATTTCGAACGGAAACCCTGACACACACACTCCCCATTGTCCCTCTCCTCTCCCTACACAATGAAGATGACGCTAATTGCCAGTGGGTGGGTTATTGGGCCAGAGTGGCGCCAGACACTGGGCCTGTGAGGATGGTTTTTGACGTGCAGCAGATCAATACGCCACACAATGGGAAGGAGAGCCACACCACAGCCACAGGGCAATAAATCTAGTCCTTGCTGCTACTGTTAGTGAGGACCACCGGCTGTCTGGGATAATTGCGGCTGGGAAGCAGCGCCAGTCGAGGGGAGAAGTGTGGCAGGGTGGTTGAGAGCAGGAGGGGGGAGCAAGTAGAGAGGAAAAGTGTGCATCACTCGCTAACAAAGGTGGGTGGTGGTGGTCAGCCATGGCTGTAAGAGACTAGGACAGGAGTGTCAAACTCATTCCATGGATGGCAGAGTGCTTGTCCAATTAAGACCTACACAACCAGGTGTGGGGAGTTCCTAACTAATCAGTGACTTTAAGGCCAGGCACCACAGGCTGAAATTATATTTTTGCATCTACCTGTTCATTTTTAGATTTTTGTATTTTGGTCCATTAATAAAAGTATWATCAAAAAGTTAAAACTTTRTTRTTRTTTTTTTTAAATCATGAAAATGTATATTTTGTTTCGAGTATCATACTACCGTCATTAACATTAATACATTTTAACCACTTTGGACAATGAGTAGATGGGTGAGGCTTTCTTGCGCAAAGCAGTTTGGATGAAATTATTGAATAGTGCCTTCAGAAAGTATTCATACCCCTTGACTTTTTCCACATTGTTGGTTTACAGCCTGAACTCAAAATTGAATCAATATATTTTTTCCCCCTCACCAATATACACATTTTGAAAATGAAATACAGAAATATGTAATTTACATAAGTATTCACACCCCTGAGTCAATACATGTTAGAATCACCTTTGGCAGGGATTACAGGTATGACTCTTTCTGAGTAAGTCTAAGAGGTTTGCACACCTGGATTGTATAATTCTGCACATTATTCTTTTAAAGAAATGTCAAGCTCTGTCAAGTTGGTTGTTGATCATTGCTAGACAGCCATTTTCATGTCTTGCCATAGATTTTCAAGCTGATTTAAGTCAAAATTGTAACTAGGCCACACATGAACATTCAATGTCGTCTTGGTAAGACAACGCCAGTGTATAATTGTCCTTGTGTTTTAGGTTGTTGTCCTGCTGACAGGTAAATGTCTCCCAGCGTCTGTTGAATACCAGGTTTTCCTCTAGGATTTTGCCTGTGCTTAGCTCTACTGTTTCTTTTTATCCTAAAAAAAAACTCCCTAGTCCTTGCCGATGACAAGCATACCCATAACATGATGCAGCCAACACCATGCTTGAAAATATGGAGAGCGGTACTCAGTGATGTGTTGGATTTGCGCCAACCATAAAACTTTGTATTCAGGACAGTTCATTTCTTTGCAGCTTTTCTTTAGTGCTATGTTGCAAACAGGATGCATGTTTTGCAATATTTTTGTATTCTGTACAGGCATCCTTTTCACTCTGTAGATTATGTTAGTATTGTGGAGTAACTATAATGTTCTTGATCCATCTTAAGTGTTGTCCTATCACAGCCATTAAACTCTAACTGTTTTAAAGTCACCATTGGCCTCATGGTGAAATCCCTGAGCGGTTTCCTTCCTCTCCGGCAACTGAGTTAGGAAGGATGCCTGTATCTTTGTAGTGACTGGTATGTGTGTAGTACAGAGAGGAGGTAGTCATTCACAAATCGTGTTAAACACGATTACCGTTTAATCACGTGTTAATCTAGATACTGTTCTTCGGAAAAATGCACCAAAAAAGCATTTTACATATTTAGTATTTTCCAGATCGATTAAAAAAAATATTTATCCACAATCTGCTTTGTACAAGTCCGGTCCTGGAGTGTCTTTAAAAAAAAATTTAACTGAAAAATGTAGGCTGACTTCTTCCAGTGTTCAGAAAAAATGGATTTGCACAATATGCAAACACATAATGAGAGGTTGCCTCATTTGCATATGTCAATTAAATATTGCAGAAAAATTGTATTACAAAAAAGTATTATATTTCTGTGTACATTCAACTGGTAAAAGTTGATTGTGATATGACTAAGCAGAAAAAAGACCCTATAAGGGTGTGGTGCCTGGCCTTAATTCAATCAATTAAGTACAAGGGAGGAGTGAAAACCCGCAGACGTTCAGCCCTCCGTGGAATGAGAGTGACACATGTAGGCTAGGAGGTAGATGCCTAGACGGCCTATCAGGGAGGGAAAGGAGGAGGCCATTTAAGCCTTCGGCGACCCAGCCTCATATAGACGTAGGCTGGACAATAGAACGAGTCAAAATTCAACCAAGGCTGAAAAAATGTCAAAAGAACATTGGCTAAGCTGGAACACTAGCGCGAGCCCATAGCAAATGAATGGAATCGAACGTTCGCAGAGCCTGTTTTGACTGGAGTGATGCATAGAATTACATTTCGACAAAATGGCACAAAAAATGTATCCCTTATTTTACCACTGCAATCTGTTCGTCGGACGAAACTGGAAAAAAGCAACTTGTGTAGAAAGTTAACATCCGCACCTTGATGGTTTCAACTGTGCTTATGTCTGCGTAATGAGAAAGTAGAGAAAAATTAAAAACTTKTATTTCTGGTCTAGTGATCGATGACAACCGAGTTCACTGCCCAGACTTACATGACTACAAAGGAGGAGATTCTCCTGATTAAAATGGTGCCGGACTTGAAAAAAAACTAAATATAAACATTGTGAGATATTTGGTGAAATAGAGTGGCATGCCTCTCCATAGGAAAACAATGAGGGGAGCTCAGCGTTGCAAGGGCAAAACGTATTTTGGGGCTAGCATTTCATGACAACCGAGCTCGCTGCCCAGACTTGCATAATTAGAAAGAGGATATTCTCATGATTAAAATGGCGTCCGACTTGAAATAAATCTATATATACACATTGTGAGATATTTGGCAAAATAGACAGACATGCCTATATTTCCCCTATAGGAAACAATGGGACGACCTCAGAGTTCCATGAGTAATTTTTTGTTGTTGTTTACATTTTAACTACCATTGTGCATTGTGACATAGAACAATAAGCTGGGAATAGAGCGTTCGGAAGGAGAGTTGGTGCCACGGTGCTCAATAGAACTAATAGGAGCTGGCGGGGTGAAAAATGCCCTAAAATAAGGCCTGTTTTTTCGTGATTACTTCAAAACGACGGCAAGCAGCTGGGAAATATGGTCATACTATGAAACTGGGCTCCACGGCGGATGCAGTGAACTGGTTTATATCAGAAAAAAAAGCATTGTTAAAAATGTAATGTGTCCAACCTAATAGTGGTGTATTTTGGGATCCTAACCCGTCTGGTTACCTTTGAAGGCGTCAGCCTGCTGCTCCACTGACTCCCTGACCATCTTCCAGAAGCAGTCAGACACGGCCAGACTGAGGTTCTTAGTGGTCACCTGGTGGGCTTTCAGCATGCCATCTCTTTGAAGGAGAGAGGGACACAGGTCAGGATAACATGTTACATTTCAGCCAGATTAAAAAAATAAAAAATCTAATTGAAAACCATTGCCGTTCACCAAATTAATGAATTTACCGGCAATTAATTCTCTAAACCAAACGTGCAATAATAGGGAGTCAGGACACCCACCTAAGAAGTCTAGAGTTCTGGAAGAAGTCCTCTTCGTAGTCTTTGATGGAGTCGATGCTTTCACCGGCACTGCCTTGGGAAGAAGGGACAACAGATGCACATGTCAGTGATTAAAGACCTGACTAACTCAGGGCAGATTCAACTAATGTACATTATTGTCATGAGGGTGGCAAAATTCCGGTAACTTTCCCCAAATTCCCTGATATCCTGGTGGCATGTTACTGGAATTTTGCCACCCTAATTGTAATGCATCTTACCTTTCCCCGTCACCACAGCAAAATAGCCCAAGGCCTTCATAGGGAACAGTTTCCCTTCAACAATCTGTTGAATCTGTAGGGAGAGAGATACATCAAATCCGAGACGAGGGCGAATGCAATCAAGTGTCATTGGATTTCATCCAGTCTGTACCTCTTGACTGTTTGAGTGTACCATCCAGCTTTTAAAACTAATGAAAGGGAACCCCTTTTTGGCTAAAGAGGATTATAATTGTTTTCAGACCATTTGAACTTCACAAATGCAATTCGTCCATGCTCTGTTTCAGGACTACCTAGACTTGRCCAACTCATTTCTGCTTCACGTCACAAAAAAGTTTCAAATCAAACATTTTGAACGTGTGTGTGCGAATCTCACCCGGTTAGGGCTGGCCAGGTTCTTCTCTGCCAGGTCTACTTTGGTCAGGACAAATATGGTCCTCTTCCCCTGCGGGTCCATTTGACTGACCAGGTCTGTGACGATGCTGCGCTCCGCATCCACTGACCCATCTGAGGACGAGAAACAGAGATGGAGGGTTCGGGAAGAGCAGGTGAGGTAAAGGAATAGAGGCGGCAGCAGAGAGGAGAGATGAGAGAAGGGAACAGAGGAGCAGAGGGGAGGGGAGGAAGAAAAGGAGCTCAAGGATGATCTGTTCATATTTGATCATGAAAGGGGGACTCCAGTGTTGACTCACCCTGGATGCAGAGGATGATGGCATTGGGGTTCTGCATGTAGTTCTTGCTGATGCTGAAGATGGTCTCCTTGGTGTCGGCTGCCATGCCCGCTGTCACAGTCTGAGAGGAATAAATAGCATCACATTTCCTTAGAATCACTGCACCTACCACTGTATGGTCACTGTTTATGGACACAAGAGTGTGTGCGAGTGTGTTTCTGTATGCACCTCTGTGCGTGTGTAGCTGTGGGTGTGTGTGTGTGTATACACTCACACTGATGACTCCTGGTAAGTCCACTAGTACCATCCTCTGGATGCCTGGTCCTTTGACACTCAGAGAGATCGTCTGCCATACGGAAACCAACATTTTAGGCACAAACTGAAGTACAATTTTTCAAGCTGAAAGCTATAGAGGCTCTGTCCTCACCTCAGGGCTGACTGTCTGTCCCTCCTTGACACTCTTCCTCATCCTCAGCTCGATCTCATGTCTCAGGGCAGCCAGCTTCAGGGACCAAATAATTAATGAATGAATGAGTGAATAAACAAGAAAACAAGTGAATGAATTAAGATTGAGAGATGCAAATTTCCCATTTGTTTACAATCCAGTCATCCTTCCATATGTATACATATGTATACATACATATGTATGCTATATAAAACTTACGTCCTCCTCTTTGCCCAGGTCGAACTCTCGGCTGCTGTCCTTGAACATGGCTACGTGATGCGGACCCTCGCTTAGCGTCACCTAGTGGAGGGGGAGAGAACAGCAGGCGGCAAAATGTAATTGACCACTTTCAAAGTCCCCAGGCCAAAACCACAACAGTAGTCTGGTAATGCTGCCCATCCATCCAGACCACACAGGCCTCATTCAACCAATCAAACTGAGGACTAGAACGTCCCATATGGAACCGTGTAYACCTACAGAGCCTAAGAGGATATCCATCAAGGCATTGCCACAGCAGTAGGCAAGGTTTGGACAGGTTGCCTTAAAAAGGGGCAATCTGGGAGTCAAAACAACAACAAAGCAGTCACTCCACCACTTAAAAGTTATATTCTTCAAAAATCAACAGCTATACATCAATTACAAAATYGATGTACCAAATCCCAGATAAAATAACAAACACCAAGTAAGCYTTGGATCTTACACATCTTTGATATCTTTATAGCTGCAGTACAGGAAGTTAGGGATCTTGAGGGGGTTAAGGTAGTCTAGTAAATGCGTTCTTCTACCTTGACAGGAGAGCGAGTCATCATTTCTCCAGAGCCCCGGGGGAAGATCCTAGCCTGGGCGATCATCTCCAACACACTGGTCTTCCCTGCACTCTGGTCTCCCACCACCACCACCTATAGTATAGCACAGTGGAGGGAGGGAAGGAGGACGATGGAGGGGAGGTGGAGGGTTGGATGAAATGGGTGTGACAGACAGTAGAGGCTTAGCATTTCATAACAACGCCTTTACAAGAGGAAATAACGGGGCCATACTTGCGAACATAAGCAACCATTTCAATTTAAACAGTTTCTCCGGCTCAAAATGCGTATCAGCCAATTAAAATCGTTGATTTACTTGCACGTGACAGAACGCTAAATTGTAGCTGGTTCCATTCAGCTCAAATGGCACACGTTACTATGCTAACCAAGTGGCAGTGATACTGTTCTGGAACAAGTTRMGCATCAGCCAATTCAAATCGTTCACGTAGCTGGTGTTCCAACACTTGTTCATGGGAGCGTCCTAAACCTAGAGAGCACGTTTTGAACATCAAAGCAACCCTCACGTATATATGACTGACTGCTCAAATTCCTCTCTGGTCCACGTAATTGTCGCAGATCGTAGCAATGGATCAAATCTCACACGAGTTTTCCCCCTCCGTTTGAAACGTAGATTCACATCTATTGGGGTTAGCGTGTTGAAAAGGGACGTAGCCTGCATCCAACAGCTTGAAGATCGAAAATGGATTTAGTACACAAACACACTGCTATTGCCTAATAATCATAGTGCATATGCTATATTACACGGACGTGCACACCTAAATGTAGACGTACAACATGTTATTGCCAACTACTTTGTCACATACGAGWTATTTGACTCGAGGAGGATGGGCATTAGCGTACAGTAGCTAAACAAAGTGCACATAGCTATAGCATACATTCATTCACCGTTTAGCAGTGTGCCACCTAGAAGAGATGGTGATAATGGTAGCCTACATGACTTCTATTTGACAAATCCATAAGGCTCTTATTTTTTGGATACTTCAATGTTGTAAGGTCCTCATTTATCTGTTTTGCAAAAACGCACATGGATGTGTGTGAAACGGAAACAAACACGTGGGATTTTGTTATATATGCGAAAGCTTGAAAATGTGGTCTAATGTTAGTAGCCTAGTCAAGGATGCATCAAATGACTATCCAGTCTTTAGATTTTCGTTAGGAATGTTATATTTTTCAAGAAACTGGAGTATTTCTCAAACCAATTAGTGTATACTAGCAACAAAACACAACCACCAAACCAGACAGGCAAATTCAGGGCATCAAAAACTTTCAAAATACAGAAAWAATCTGTGTATGATACATTTTTGCATCATATGATTCTGCGTTTGCATCATAAGGGGWTGATTTCTGTATTTTGAAAGTTACATATCTTGAAAACTTGCTAACAGTAAAACATTTTGGGACTATTTAAACAACGGACTAATGAAACAAATACCAAAAGTTAAGTTTTTGGGTGGAATTTTCCTTTAAATGTTTGTAGAGCTCGACCGATTATGATTTTTCAATGCCATACCGATATCGATTATTGGAGGACCAAAAAAGCGCCGATACCGATTTAAAATCTGCCAATTTAATGTATTTATATATATATATATATATATATATATTAGAGAGAGAGAGAATATATATAATTGAAATAATGACAATACAAAAATACTGAATGAACACTTATTTTAACTTAATATAACTAAATAAAAATCTATTTAGTCTCAAATAAATAATGAAACATGTTAATTTGGTTTAAATAATGCAAAAACACAGTGTTGGAGAAGAAAGTAAAAGTGCAATATGTGCCATGTAAAAAAGCTAACATTTAAGTTCCTTGCTCAGAACATGAGAACATATGAAAGCTGGTGGTCCTTTTAACATTCTTCAATATTCCAGTTTAGAAGTTTTAGGTCGTAGTTATTATGGACTATTTCTCTCTATACCATTTGTATTTCATATACCTTTGACTATTGGATATTCTAATAGGCACTACAGTATTGCCACCTCATCTGGAGTTGATAGGCTTGAAGTCATAAACAGCGCTGTGCTTCAAGGCATTCACGAAAGAGCTGCTGGCAAACGGAGGAAAGTGCTGTTTGAATGAATGCTTACGAGCCTGCTGCTGCCTACCACCGCTCAGTCAGACTGCTCTATCAAATCATAGATGTAATTATYATATAATAAACACAKAGAAATACGAGCCTTAGGTCATTAARATGGCCAAATCCGGGAACTATCATTTAGAAAACAAAACGTATATTCTTTGAGTGAAATACGGAACCGTTTCGTGTTTTATCGAACAGGTGGCATCCATAAGTCTAAATATGCTGTTACATTGCACAACCTTCAATGTTATGTCATAATTATGTAAAATTCTGGCAAATGAATTACAGTCTTTGTTAGGAAGAAATGGTCTTCACACAGTTCGCAACGAGCCAGGRGGCCCAAAATGCTGCATTTACCCTGAATCTGCTTGCACAGAACGCAAGAGAAATGACACAATTTCCCTAGTTAATATTGCCTGCTAACATMAATTTATTTTAACTAAATATGCAGGTTTAAAAAATATATACTTGTGTATTGATTTTAAGAAAGGCATTGATGTTTATGGTTAGGTACATTGGTGCAACGATAGTGCTTTTTTGGGGAATGCGCTTGTTAAATCATCACCRGTTTGGCGAAGTAGGCTGTAATTCGATGATAAATTAACAGGCACCGCATTGATTACTTGCAACGCAGGACAAGCGAGTTAAACTAGTAATATCATCAACCATGTGTAGTTAACTAGCGAGTATGTTTAGATTGATTGTTTTTTTKTAAGATAKGTTTAATGCTAGCTAGCAACTGACCTTGGCTCCTMGCTGCATTCGCGTAACAGGTGGTCAGCCTGCKACGCAGTTTCCTCGTGGAATGCAATGTAATCGGCCATAATCGGCGTCCAAAAAKGCAGATTACCGATCGTTATGAAAACTTGAAATCGGCCGATTACCGATTAATCGGTCGACCTCTAGTTTATAATGTCTTAATATAAATTGTAATGTCTTTTTAGTTCTGTGTTGGACCCGACGAAGATTAGATTAGCTGACGTTATGTCGTCAGCTAATGGGAATCCTAATAAAATGTAAATGCAATATGGACAACATTTTCTTACAGACCAAAGGAACAAAAGTAAACCTTGAATTAGAAGTTTTAAAATATCCTTCTAYTGGTCAGGGTTGACCCATTTTAAGAAATTCCATTAGTTGGTGYAAATAAAGTCTAAGATCTTTGATAGGCTGATGAAGAATTTGATCCAGGATATAATCACTGCCACCTGGTGAGGTTAGCAAAGGGATAATGTGTGCCATCTTATTTAATGGGACCAGCTCCAATTTAGCGTTCTGTCATAAATCGATTTAATTTAATTGGCTGATACACAWTTTGAGCKGAAGGAAACMGTTTAAATTTAAAATGGTTACTTCTGTTGCCAAGTATGGCCCCAATATTTCTGGTATCTACTAAAGAAAAAAGAATGTCTCCCTAATTTGATTGCATTTCCAGACAGCCATGACCCTTTGGTTTATCTTTACCCTGGGTAGGTGGTCCTGGGTGTTGTAGTTGGAGTCAAAGTCTGAGAGGATGTCCAGGACCTCAGAGTACATGTCAATCAGAGACTTCTGTAGAAGGAACACAGATGGAAAAATACTTTAGGGTAATGCCTGATGGGAGAATGAGTTAGTTTCAAAACACTGTCTCCTGAAGAAATAAACGCCTTGATTAACTTGTACTACCATGCAGAACACTGGTGTGTGTATGTGCATGACTGTGTAAGTGTGTGTGTGGTGTGCGTGACTCACACACACCTTGATCTTCCTCTGGTGGATGCCCTTCTCATCTTTCTGCAGCATCACTTTCCTCAGGTCCTTGTTCTCCTTCTCCAGTCTCTCCAGCATGCGCTGGTACTTCATCTACGTACAAGAGAGAAAGACGTTCAAGCTTTAACAACAAATCCTCTCTTTCACTCAGTCCATTTATCAAAGTAAACTGGACTTTTCTAAACCTGACTTTACAAGGTCAATGTGGTACCTTACAAGTGGAGTCTATTTAAGGAAAGATATGGACCATTCAGTCCATTTACCAAAGTAGACCGGATGTATTTATTTTATCGGCCCATCCATTTGATACTGGATCCAGCGTGCCTGGCACCGACGATCATACGACGCTCAGGTCACTCGTTTCGCCCATTCTTACAATACATTGAACGGTAACTGAACGCGCTGATGCCTGTCTGACTGCTTTGTTTAGCAAGCCACGGCCACGTGACTCSATTTTCGCGAACGGGTTGGTGTACCTAATAAACTGTCTGGTGAGTGTATATAACATTCTGTTGGTGGCAAGAATTTCAGATAATAATTTAAACTGAAAAACTTCAAGTGTTGAATCAAGCGTTGTTTTGTGTATCAGTTCACACACAATGTGCCATGGAATCGTTACATCGGAAATCTCTTCCCAGCTATTTTGCAACCAGTAACCCGGATTTTTATTATGTGGAATAAAAACTTGGGGTCTATTAAACAAGGAAGGATATGGACCATATTTGGCTGTACCTGAGTTCGGAGCAGTTCCTCTTGAAGCTGGTCCAACTTCTCCTTGTCTGAAGACTGGAGACAGAGAGCAAGTTTATTAACCCTCTCTCTCTCACATGTCTGGGACATTTAACCCGTCACCCTCTGTGAGCCACTCCAAACCCACTGAGACCACTAGCATCATCACAGACAGCTAACGTGCACGTTACATTACACAGACCAGTGGGCACCGCAGCAGAGGAAAGCCAAGTTAATAGAAAAAAGGGGGAAAACTGATTCCAGTCCAGGTTGTAGTCATTGGTTTGGTCTTAACATGTAATACAGTAAATCATAMTGCAAAAATCAGAGGCACAAGTAAAATCAGGCCTTGGAAAAGACATCTGAATTATACCAATCATCAATCAAGAGATCATCATCAAGATTATTACAGCATGATTACAGCAGCCCCCCGGATTAAAGAGTTCCACATCTGCAATGCATTTTTGAGAGGTGGAGATCACAAAGCAGAGACAGAAGGAGACAGAGCACCAGTGAGCGGATGGATAGGGACAGCAAGAAGGYACAACAGATTAAACACACACACACAAACAAGTACAGTACACACACTGATAGATGAGACAGGGGCTATAGCAAAGGTGATTGTGCTAACTACGTGCAAATTGCAATGTCGTGATAATAGGCTATAGCAGTTAATCTGATTAGTGGATTAAGACAGATATAGTACTGATTCCTACATCCTGATATAGGCCTATACCCAATTAGATAGATTTCACTGTATAACTYACATTTAGGATAATTCCAGAAGTGCACAGCACACCATGCAGCGGGGTGTCCCTCCACTCCATGCAGTGTAGGTTGTCCGTACGTTAGTGAAGTGTTACGGGAGGACCGTTGGCCGTAGTCCAGCGGTTCGCATGAGATAGGGAGCCTAGGCTGTTACTGCGGTACTGAACTGGTGACAGGTGATTCTGAGATTTCCAGACATCAGACATGCCATCCCACCAGTGGCACAACATAGCGGTCACAGCACACTGCCCTGAGGGACACCATGTGGATGGATGATGTTTRCCAACGTCTGCTCACACTAATGGGAAGTTTGCGAGGGATGACAGGGTAGTATGTTTGGGAAGGTTGAATAAAGGCGAGATGTGTGCTACTGCAATGCAGCATACAGTGCCTGGTGAAAGTATTCACCCCCCTTGGCATTTTTCCTATTTTGTTGCCTTACAACCTGGAATTTAGGGGGTTTGTATCTTTTGATTTACACTACATGCCTACCACTTTGAAGATGTAAAATATATTTTTTATTTTGAAACAAACAAGAAATAGGAAAACTTGAGCGTGCATAACTATTCACCCCCCCCAAAGTCAATACTTTGTAGAACCACCTTTTGCAGGAATTACAGCTGCAAGTCTCTTGGGGAATGTCTCTAAAAGCTTGGCACATCTAGCCACTGGGATCTTTGCCCATTCTTCAAGGCAAAATTGCTCCAGCTCCTTCAAGTTGGATGGGTTCCGCTGGCGTACAGGAATCTTTAAGTCATACCATAGATTCTCAATTGGATTGAGGTCTGGGCTTTGACTAGGCCATTCCAAGACATTTAAACGTTTCCCCTTAAACCACTCGAGTGTTGCTTTAGCAGTATGCTTAGGGTCATTGTCCTGCTGGAAGGTGAACCTCCGTCCCAGTCTCAAATTTCTGGAAGACAAACAGGTTTCCCACAAGAATTTCCCTGTATTTAGCACCATCCATCATTCCTTCAATTCTGACCAGTTTCCCAGTCCCTGCCAATATAAAACATCCCCACAGCATGATGCTGCCACCCCCATGCTTCATTCTCGGGGTGATGAGAGGTGTTGGGTTTGCACCAGACGTAGCGTTTTTCTTGATGGCCAAAAAGCTACATTTTAGTCAAATCTGACCAAAGTACCTTCTTCCATATGTTTGGGGAGCCACATGCCTTTTGGCGAACACCAAACGTGTTTTCTTATTTATTTCTTTAAGCAATGGCTTTTTTCTAGCCACTCTTCCTTAAAGCCCAGCTCTGTGGAGTGTACGGCTTAAAGTGGTCCTATGGACAAATACTCCAATCTCCGCTGTGGAGCTTTGCAGGTCTTTCAGGGTTATCTTTGGTCTCTTTGATGCCTCTCTGATTAACGCCCTCCTTGCCTGGTCTGTGAGTTTTGGTGGGCGGCCCTCTCTTGGCAGGTTTGTTGCAGTGCCATATTCTTTCCATTTTTTAAAGAATGGATTTAATGGTGCTCCATGGGATGTTCAAAGTTTCAGTTTTTTTTATTTTATAACCCAAACCTGACCTGTATTTCTCCACAACTTTGTCCCTGACCTGTTTGGAGTGCTCCTTGGTCTTCATGGTGCCCCTTGCTTAGTGGTGTTGCAGACTCTGGAGCCTTTCAGAACAGGSGTATCTATAACTGAGATCATGTGATACTTAAATAAAGTACACCTGTGTGCAATCTAACTAATTATGTGACTTCTGAAGGTAATTGGTTGCACCAGATCTTATTTAGGGGCTTCATAGCAAAGGGGGTGAATACATATGCACGCACCACTTTTCCGTTTTACATTTATTTTTTAGGAAACAAGTTTATTTTATTTTTTTTCACTTCACCAATTTGGACTATTGTGTGTATGTCCATTACATGAAATCCAAATAAAAATCTATTTAAATGACAGGTTGTAATGAAACAAAATAGCAAAAACGCCAAGGGGGGTGAACACTTTTACAAGGCACTATATATAGGCTAAATAGCACATGCAAACTAACTTAGTAAGACAAAAGCAGCTAGACCAGAATGAATTCAAAACTGACCAGAAATCTGCAAAGTGATACAAAAGATGCTGTTAATTAAATYTTTGCTAATTATCATTGCATTGTWTTCAGCGATCAGAAAGTAACAATGCACAGTACAATTTGTTSCTAGTAGCATATAGCCTAAGCWATAAAAAGACTGRGGTTTAAATCAACAATGACTAGAGATTCAATAAAGTGCACCACAGTGCCTTCTGTCCACATCACATAGGATAGTGAGCTAGGAAGGAGCTCTAGGGTTGCTAAATGAGACAAATCCAAACGGTATAGGACCATAGGAATTTCATTCACCAATCTCATAAACAGCATTCCATATTAAATTACTCAGCAAATCTCCATTAGTGTGAATTTAAACGGCAGGGGGTTTGTCCATCCTGAGAAGGGCGGGTGGTTTTGTGGGCAGTTCTACTGTTTACGTTCTGAAGGGGGCTTCTACAGATGAGGGCTGGGTGGTGGGAGGCGGTGGAGGGGGGGGGGGGGGGTAGGACCTTCACCTTTCGTTTCTGCTGAGGGGGGCTGGGACTGGGGTTCGGGTGGTGGTTGGCATTGGCTCGGGTATCAGGCGCGGGGCGGGCGGCGGGCGTGGGGTGGCCGGGGGCGGGATCTGGGCTTGGCCGTGCGTTTTTGGATGCGGCGGCCCGCCGGACCTCCTCCTCGGCCTGCTGGATCTGCTGTTGAATGAGAATGAGCTCGCCGAGCAGACCCTGAGGGACGTCACAGTGAGAGAGAGGCAGGAGCAACACAGCCGTCAACACAACCTACTGTACCCGTCAGTCCAGCAACCCACTGACCAACCAACTAAGCTGGAGCTGGGGCCAGGGCTGACCTACAGATAGACAACCCAATGTCGATCTATGCCTAGCCTATGCCCATCATCATCATCGATGGTCACCATTCTGTCAAAGCTTGGGGGTAAACTGAATCGACATCTAGCTCCTAGATCTTGCCACCATAATCGGTACCCAACAAAGTCAGTCTTTCTCTGTCAAAGAGTCTCCAGAACAGACTTTGCCAGTCTGGAGATCTGAAAGCGGACGAAGCAACTGATACCACAACCAGTGTCTCTCAGCCAGTGGCACACGGGGAAGGATTCTGTAGAGTAATGGTTTCTTAGCAGTCTTCRATCACTATGGCTTTTTTAGMCATAGCAAAACACAACTGATACCCTGCAACTTAAAGAATGATTATGCTCTACGAGGCAATGTAGATATGACAAATGAACACTCACGAAATTATGGATCGAGGTCTTGAAGAAAAAAAGTAATTGTGTAGATGTACTGGATGCATTATTGAAAGTGGATAAACTATTTCAAGTGTGGCTGATATTCAACACATGTATTTATATTGACAATGATATTCTCTGCTAAAATCAGCCTGATGATTAGCGAAGCAAGCTGCACTGGGAATAGGGTTGCAKATTTCTCCGCTTTTCCAGAAATCCCATTTGGAATATTGCTGGAATCAGGAGGGAATAAGCAGGAAATCTGTGAATCCGCTAAKCAGGACTTCWGGAAAACCTGGGAAATMMTGCCACCCTAGCTAGCAATGAGTGATCTGTCAAGGATGGAGCAGAAAGCTTGCTGCAGGCCAGTGGGAGATGAGCTAAGCTTCAGCCCAACAGTCCCCAAGTTGGTCTATGATAATGTTGTTGTTTTTTTAAATCACGTTGAGACCACTGCTTTCGATTAAAAGCAGGGTAGAGGTATATGGATGCRATAGATTGTCTAATATTCAGCCTATTGTTCTACAATAGGTCACTCTTTTTAACATATGAAAGTCACTAYGGTTGAACAGTGTGAAAACATTAAAAAGCAGGACTATTCCATTGAACTCGCGGATAACAGCGGAAGAGCCTCTTGGGAGCAGAGGAACAATACAAAATGGGCAGTATGTGAAGACAACGGGAATGGAACAGAGGAAGATACAAAAGTGCTGTTCAGAAGCTAAAGAGTATCATCTCCTGAATGCAGCATGAGACTTCTGGAAAAACAACACATAGAGGAGCATGAGGGGGGAAAAAAGCAAGGGCAAATATCAGCATAAGTGCATATAGCCCATATGATTTTCTAGCCATGATGTAATTACTCTGTAAGATTGAGYACTGAATGACCACCTCCATGTCACAAATGGTAACAAAAAAAAAAAACATACCTGCATTCCTTAGCAGGAAAAAATATAATTTTGTACATGTGACAAAATAAAAGCAGGTATACGAACCTCAGTCGTACAGAGWACAAATCTTTGCTATTTTCAATGGTCAACAACATACAATATGAAAAACCACTAAAACAGGTAGCCAGAATGGGGGTCAATTCCATACTCAGCCCAGTAAAAATAAACAGAAATTCAGTTAACAACCTGAATACTGCCCTTTACCTCCAGTAGTTTTCAACTCAAGAACAGAATCTCACTTCATTTCCCAAATTYCCTGGAGCTGAAATGGAATTGCCCCAAACTGCGAACTCAACAAGCAGCAGTTTCTTTCTACAATGAGACACAGCTATATGTCACAMGGAGCGAGGCTGAGCGAGGGTAAGCCAGTAAGGCGGTGCAGAGCATACTTGCCTTCTTGAACTGTTTGTCGCTGGCCTCCGGTGTGGCGGTGACCGGGGCCTCTGTGGCTGCTTTCACTGGAGTGTCCCCAGGGGCTTCTGCTAGGAGACAACAACAAAACAGTCAATTATAACACTTGACAAACATAAGTTTACCCACACATGATAATACATTCTCTTTAATAGTTTATTAGTAATAAGTAATAATGAGTCAAAAGTATTGGCATGCCCAACATTACAGAGGCCTTTACCTACACCCCAGATCAGAAGCAGCACCCGGTCCCACGTGACAGAATCTCAAATGTTTGGAAAATATTGCTCACAATAGAATTTGCTGAAAGCCGTGGTATATAAGACAGTATACCACGGGTATGACAAAACAGTTATTTGTCCTGCTCTAATTACTTTGGTAACCAGTTTATAATAGCAATAAGGAACCTCGGGTGTTTGTGGTYTATTGCCAATACACCACGGCTAAGGGCTGTATCCAGGCACTCCGTGTTGGGTCGTGCTTTAGAACAGCCGTTAGTCGTGGTGTATAGGCCATATACCAAACCCCCACGGGCCTTATTGCTTKAAAACTGCCCTTGAGTGTCATGGAACAACAATCTCTCGTCCAGCCAATGAAAGCCCCGTCAATAACAAGCCTCGCACATACCGTACAGGACTGCGTCCCAAATGGAACCCTATTCCCTATATAGTGCCCTACTTCTAAAAAGAGCCCTATGGGTCCATGTCAAAAGTAGTGCACGACATAGGGAACCACTTGGGACAAAGGAATACACCTATTGTTTTAGCAAGTCAAAGAAGAGGGAGGGATGTGGTTCGAGGTGTTTGCATCCATCAAAGACACAGCGCTTCTTCCAAACATCTGAGAAGCATCAGCTACCAGCAGACAAGGAGAGCCCTCTCAGCCAAGGATAAGGGATCCCATAATGTAAGTACAGGAGGGGGGAAGAGCCCAGTGAAGCCAGGGAGAGAGGAGGAACTTGAAAGTCAAAATACAGAAACACACAAGCAGAACAGACAAAAGCCACAGTCAGACTAAACTACATGACAAGGGAGAAGAGGAGATTATGCAAAACAAACACACTGTCTCTGTTGTTAAGAGCACTGTAGACCAGAAGGATAAAGATCGTCATTATCATATCCAATTAAATTCATTCCAAGTATGTCCAATTCAGTTTTCAGAGGAATTGTGTTTTTAGAGGAATTCAATTACACAATGAGACAGTGCACAAAATGTCCTTCTCTGCACCCTTTTGATATCAATATGACGTAAGGATAAATCCTCTGCATCAATTAAAGCCTATGTGTCAATCAAAGCACACTCTGGTACTAAGGCCACCCAAAAGACAAATCCTTCCATTAATAATTTGTCATTGGTGTCTCAAACAGCAGCATAGRGAACCACAGCATGAGTCGTAATACCCATAAAACCTAGCAGTCAAACGGGGAAATGGTTCCAATTGTTTTTCCACCGTTCATTCCCCCCCCCCCCATTGGTGATTTTAGAAACACTTAAAATAATGTCTGTGTTTCGTGTAGGCTTACCCTGGGGTAARGTTTTGATAACCGTGTAAATCTCTCAAGGAACAGGTGACTTATCAATATATTCACTTGTATTTTCCCGCAAAAAAAATGAAATGCTTATTAGCTTCTAACGTGGCTATCACAAAGAACTACAAATACCATCGTGATCTGGACCAGACTGCCGAATCGAGGCAAAGGTAAGAATCTCTGGATTAACTATCTAATGTTAGCTAAATGTAGTAATGAATAAATTGGAGACATTTCTTTAACTTGACAATTCCGTGAACAGTCTTGTGCAACTTTTAAACAGCTAATTAGCATTTTCAAATATGAGAATAAATCGAGCAGAATATGTTAATAAAAGTCACCTTGTCCGAGAGAGATTTACATGGTTATCAAAACATACCACCTGTGTAAGCCTACACGAAACACAGCGCTTATTTTAAGTGTTCTAAAATCCCCAATGGGAAAAATGTATGGTTTAACTGCTAGGTTTTAAGGGTATTATGACATTCCACTGTGATGCTCTATTGGACAGATAAATCAGTTGGTAGTCTGGAAAGCCAATCGTGTTGAGTTAGGAGGTGCCAATCCAGGAACACGTGACATCGTCTTTGGCTCCAAACCACTGTCAACCACTTCTGCAAGGGTGCTGCTGCACACACACCAACGTTGGGTAGTCAAACAGCGCCAGGGAAGAGAGTGGAGGGGCTGAGTGTGGGGTGTACACACCTAACAACAGACGCAGACCAGAAGCTCCTTCACTACCCACACTCACACCTGTGAAGAATGCGGAGGGGGTGGGGGGGGGGAAGAACACACACACAAAAAAAAAAATCAAAAGACTGAAGCAAAAAGGGGTCAGAGCAGGGTCACTGCTGGACACATGTGGCTAGGCCCTGCTGTCAGAATGTGAGCTTGTTGTTGTGGCTGCATCCTGCAAGTCCAGAGGCGATGCCGTTGACTACTTGTGCAATCTGGGCACGTAATTGTGATACTACTCATTATACAGGATAATTAATCGATTGACCTAATTTGACTGTGTGAAATCAATGGATTGGTACTGTTCACTTATGCTCATCACATGCATACAATAGTAACATTGTAAAATMATTAATATTGACCCAAAMTAGACCCAGTTACTTTGGAAATTATACTTAGCCCATAGAGATCCTATTAAATTGCTAGAGGGGCAATGTCATAAACCATCAAAGTTSCAGAATAGGGTGAAAATG
Organism: Salvelinus sp. IW2-2015; assembly: GCF_002910315.2. Classification (NCBI taxonomy): domain Eukaryota; kingdom Metazoa; phylum Chordata; class Actinopteri; order Salmoniformes; family Salmonidae; genus Salvelinus; species Salvelinus sp. IW2-2015. Next base: position 4,772,207 of record NC_036856.1, on the reverse strand, counting down.
GCAGCCATATTAGTCAGGGAGAAATCCAAACTAGTCTAATAATTGSAATGAATGGCAGMAYAGGCCAAATCCCTCTTTTTACAGGACAATAAAAGGCATGTGATARKAGAAAGTGTGTAACACAATTGTCTACCTGAAATATTGTCATATAACTATAAATGCAATCTATAAGGGTTTCATACAAATTTGATGTATAAATAGCTTCAAAAATATCTGTAAACGGACCATAAATGTCTCCATTTTTTTTTTTTTCTTGGAAAACAACAGCAGTAGTCGTTGCATTTACAACTTGTCGTGACATCAACTGATTTCAGCCAGTGTATGGCTGTGGATTGACTGGATTATTTGAATGGAATGTTGGCTGTTCATTTGAAACAGTTATGGAATCATTCCTCCCAAAAAAAACTGTCTGGCTCGCTAGGTAACAAATATACAGTGCGGACACATAAAAAATAAATTACTTTACACAATATCTTATCACAGCACTGGAAAATCATGGATGCCCAACTCCCTGACCAAAATGGCTGAGCTTTAGCCCAGCATAAGAAGGTTCCTGTCCATTCTAGTACTCAAATGCCTAAATCTGTGACTTAGCCTACAAAAACAACCGCCGTCAGTACATACTTAATTATAGTATGCTTTGAAAAATATCAAATCATAGAGACGGGTGGAAATTGCTCCATAGCTCTCGAGGTGTATTCATTAGTGCACGCCGTCGCAATATGTTCTGCAAGGGAAAACATTTAYCAACGAAGARAATAGTTTCTTATTGGACAAATTCAGGTAAGTCCCTCCCCATTTCAGCCCATTTGCTTCCAAGTGAATACACCCTACAGTATGTCGCCTCTCTCCTCACTTCCAGAAAGCAGCATATTGAGCTGCACTATTTCAACACAAGGCAGCCCAATTGTGGTGTAAGATGCACTTCACAAGAACATCAACGATGCAAAAGCCCATGTAGGAGGCGGGAAAGTGAAAAGTGATTGGAACTGGCACCCGTAAATTAGCGAAAATAAAACATTTAACTCTTTTGTTTGCTGGAAAGTAGATTTCTACAGTAGGTAATGCAGGTGTGATTAGACAAGGATTGACAAAAGTAGCCCACTTCAAATTCAGATTACCAATGACGTGGAGTGTGACTTTCTACCACTTGGAGCAGGTGCTATAGCTATTCTGGATTCATAAAGCTCAAAACGTTRAGCACTTTTGCCACTTTATCTAAGATCTATAAAAAAAAAAAAGATTGAATCGTGGGCAAAAATAGTTGATTAACTGGTTTGTCCAACATTGCCATTTTATGCTTCAGTATGCCCATCTTTTCTTTTTTATCTGACAAGACTGTGTACTCACCGGTGGAGAGGATGCTCTTGAGGAAGGTGAAGTTCTCTCCTATCTTATCAAAGTCAGGTAACTCGGGAAGGAGCTTGGCAATCTCCTCTAACTCAGGCAGAATTTTGGTTAGTTTATCTGTGTGTAGAAAAGTGAGATATGGTTAGTGGAGTTTACCATTTGAACCAATGTTGTGCTCCTTGCGTCAGACTTAAATGAACCAAACTAAATAAGCAGCCTTAAAGATGGAATCCGCAGTAGGGGAAACAGCGCCACTGTCCGCCCCACGGCCATTGTTTTGTTAACAAAGCAGAGCTGGGGAGCGTTGCACATAGAAACATTGTTCTATCACGTGTGCAATGATGTCAGAGGGGGGGTGAAAAAACAGTGTTCGTTGTCTGCAGCAACTCCGTTGTTGGAATATCGCAAAACGGACGTGCCAGTTTCACCAATAAGGATTCCAGTTTAAGAGAAAAATAGCAATGGCTCAGTCTGAATGCTTATTAAAAAAAAATTACAATTCACATCTGAACAACCACACACTGCACTGACTGACAGGGAATAAACCAACATGACAAGATGTTTAACAGTTTCAAGTTCACAGACTTCTAATGAGGCATTTTATGGCATACAGGGGACACACCTACCTAGGTCAATATGATCACTCAGCTCCCAGACAAAATCAGGTATTACCCAATTGTATGCACTCATATCAGGCAGCATATCCTTCCACTCCTCATAGGTCTGGAAGAACAGAACATAAGTGGCATATGGTCAATTTACAATTCTATATGTGATAATGGGACAAAAAACATACGTCCATTAAAGATGGAATTGTGGATGATGGTAACTGGCCATAAAAAAGACCACGGTCACCGTAATAACTGTTAGAAGAGCAGCAAAAAAATAAATGCATGTGCAGCTATAGAAAWAGAATGAATGGGGAGTCCCCATTCAAGACAATGGTGGCATAATGGGTGGACTGGCGGCCATTGCAAGTGTACGCATAGTAGCAAAGCAGGAAGTTATCACGTTGTTAAGAGTTACGGCAGAAACGGACTCAAATGAACGAATGCCCGGCCGTCCCMTCTTCAAGCATCTATTCGTTCCACAAAAAAAWAAATATAATAATTCTTTAAAGGTTATTTTATTTTCATCCATAACTATCAGTTACACGGTTATAGAGTAATTGTGCCAGCCCTAAATTCAACACATTTGCACCTAGAAACGTGTTCAACATTCACTGAAGTAGCCAGCAAGTTTACTAGATAGTATGGCTGTGCAGAGTACTCGGACAAGACAAGTATCATAACTGATATGGAGAATTTTCTGAATAGGATTACGACGCAAGTATTTTCTGTAATTATCCGTGATAGAAATAAAGTGATTTTCAGGTGCCAGCACCCATCTCCCTTTCACTGAAACAGTATGGAGTGCTATTGGCTAGTTCTTTCTATAAAGAAACGGGCGGGGTATCTGTTGAGCCTGCTGCAATGATTGGATTAGAACAAGATGCCCTCATTTCCCCCAGACAGGCAGGCATCTCTGCCCCCTCCTCCAGGGCACAAGTCTCCCCTTCATGTATGAATCAGAATCTGTAGCTAGTCACCGTTGCTCAATCTAGTTATTTTCAGTCAACTTTATTCAATTGCTGACGATGTGATACAAGCCATGCTTGCTAGCTATTAATATTTATTCTTGCCCAGGCACGTTTACAGAGCGACAGATCATTAGAAAAAAAAATTACATATGTAGATAGTTTATTTTGATTGTACAAATGTTGAGGCATAAGTGTCGGGAGAAAAAAGATTTGCTCCTCTTGAAAGTGAAACAATATGGGACAAACGAAGTAGACTACCTTCATCTAAACCTGTGTCTGGAATAAATGCAGGCAGTAGTAGCCAGCCAGCCATGCATTAGGCGAAATGCCTATTTTGTTGATAATTGAATAGGACTAAGTATGTAAATCATGTACATTTTCATCTGTCGGGGTCATTTAACTTTGAACATTGCGTGTAAATGAGTGAAGGAACATAACGATGTGCTCGGAGCTGTACTTTTTGTACTGTTTATGTTTTACCGGCATTTAAAGCGCACATCCGTGTTTTCTGATCACAAGTAAATAGGATTACAAGTATCAAATGTGATAAAACCGATACGATTACGATGAGATTAGCACACCCCTACTAGGTAGCTACAGTAGTTGCCCTGGTAACCAAACAAATAGACTTGCTAGTTTAGCTAACCATTAGTCCTATATTGCTATTATGAAAATCTAATTCAACAATGTCAATAATGTTTTCAAAATCGGCTTTTGCTTTCAAAAGCAGCTCAAACATAGAACATGTAAGAATGAACTTCATAGCCATTGAATTATACCGTGCATTATAYGGAATTATACAATGGAATACTRGTTTCTGATTGGCTTGAAGAGCATTCTAGAGTGTGCATTATTTCCCTATAACACACGGTATACTAGCACGATAGAATTCAATGGTTATAGTTCCTTCTTACATGTTCTGATTGAGCTGCTTTTTCACTGGATGTTGAACACATTTCTACCAGCAAGTGTGTTCAATTATAACCATGGTATAAAATGAATAATCAACTCTGAGCTCTGTGTTCTGTTGATTATTAATTAACTTGGGGCTCTATGCATTCGTAGACTATCCCTTAAATAATGCACGCTCTAGAATGCCCTTCAAGCCAATCAGAAACGAGTATTCAACAATGCCATGGTATTTAATAGGGCATATTTCCCATTCTAAGTGACATGAAAGGGTTAAGTCTTTAAAAGGTCCCTTATGTTTTCTTCTATCTTGAAAGAGTCTGGGTTAAAAATAGAGGCATGACGGGAGTCTGGACATCTAGCCTACACAAGCTAAACTTCAACAGAATCATATGTTAACCTGGTGCATATAGTGAAATGGGTTTGAGATAACACGCTCGTAAGAGCATCTCATTGTGCTGGCAGCCTAGCACGTCACGTGACCTGAATAAATATACACCCTAGCAGAGCAGCAGTCAACTGTAGAGCAATTAACCCCGGTTTCATTGGATGTTAAGAACAGTAGGTGGACTCATACATTAGGTTTACAAGAGCAGCATTCAAATTGAATATCACTTGATCCTATGCCCAGTGTGAATGGTAATAAACCACTTTATCTATGTGTTTGTTATTCTCAATGCTCTTACCAAGCAGGTAAAGCCAATTAGTGTCAGAGTGCCAACCAGTATCTAGATTTTAAACAGCTTCTCTACCAAAATTATGGGACAGTAACCCAGGCACAGATTAAGCCTAGTCCTGGYCTACAAAGCACATTCAATTGAAAATCTGTGTCTATGATACTGGCCCTTAACATTCAACTCTCTCTTCTCCACCTCAAATGTGCGGTACCTTTTTGGCGGTGTACCCGCCTCCCACTGCCGAGCCCAGCACGATGTACCGGAGCTTGAGCAGCCTAGAGGCTAGGCGCAGCATCCAGAAGTTGCGGTGCTGCTGGTAGCGCCAGCCGCCATGGCCACCTGGGGGAGGCTTGGGAGGCCGCATGGGCAGCCGGGACATGGAGGTGAAGTGGCGGGCTGCCGAACAGTGCGGTGGCCGCTGGGGGTTGGCACTGGCGTTGTACCGGTGGTGGATGGCACGGGACAGCGGGTGCAGCTTCTGCAAGGGCATCCTGAACCTCACCCCCATGTTGTTGGAGACCAGGTTCTTGCAGGCCATGCTGACAGGACAGAGAAAACGAGTCAGGGATTAAGACCCACAAGTAAATTCAACACTGTACCTTCTGCAGACATCAGTTTGGTGTGATTAGTTGAAAGATMAATTATAACTGTAGATTACAACATGATGATGAACAATGGCATGACAGTGTTGATTGAAAGAAAGCGAAAKAATTATGATAGCTAGCTGAACACCTGTCTGGCTAAATACACTACAGTAACGTTGGTTACCTAAAAATACTACAGTAGCTAGCTAATTTAGTTGACTGTGTTAACTGGCTAACGTTAACTGGCTACCAGAATGCCAGCCGTTGCTTTTGTTTTGCAGATGGCCAGCACACGCCCCATCCAACGTTAGCTAGCTAGCTGGAAAACTATTTACGAGCAGGCCGCTTGTCAGTGATTGCCATTTGTTTTACAACGTACGTTAACTAGCTAATGGCCAGTTAACCCACTTCCTGACTATCAACAGAGGAATATAAACATTTTCGTAATCAGCCGCTACCGGCTCTAGCCAACTAACGTTACCTAGCTACGTTAGACAGTCATTTAATTAGAAGTTGTACATCATTGCCATCAACTATTGCTGTTTGAAAACGTTTAGCTATGTATAATTGTTTAACTTGTCTAGCTAGTATTGTGGTCAGCATTGGTAACTAGCTGGATATAGCCTAGCTAGCTAAACTAGCCAGCTGGCGCTAAAGGTTGATCTTTTGGAAATATTATTACCCCACTTACCAGGCCACTGCTCTTCCAACTCGTAACATAGCTAGCTATTGCTATTAAGTTACCAACAAGGGGTGAGTGCAAATGTATTATAAAGTCACGCTTAGGCACTATTTAAATCATCTTTCCAGATGGTACACATTGGTTATTGCTAGCTAGCTAACAAGGACACGGCAAGAAATCGGAATGACAGGTCTACTTCCCGGCAATGAGTCCAACCTCCAAATTAGCACTGCCAAAACACAGTCTATGGTGGTTTAGGTTCCTACACAGTATCTCAGTCGTACATACTCAATCACATCTCATATGATATTACACTTTCTCTAATTTGTCAACATGTAAATCAATTGGATAATTTATTATTTCAAACATTTATAGTAAGAATTTCCACACTGTAATCTGACTAAAAACACCATTGTGTCTTAATTGTTCTTCCATGGAAGCTGTGGACCTCCCAAAATTGCTGAAAAAGTAGCACAAATCCAGTACTACTCATACTCTAGGGTGTGGATGGTCTAATAATACACAATATCAACTTCATGACTCCTCAATGTTGTACAATTATGATGGGTCATTGCTTCGCTCTCTGAACCCTCCAATTTTTACAATGTCCAATTTGTACAGCTAGCTTCTGTCCTCCTCTGGGTACATTGCCTTCAAATCAAAACCTAGGAGGCTCATGGTTCTCACCCCATTCCATAGACTTGCACAATACTTATGACAACTTCTGGAAGACGTCCTCCAACCTGTCAGAGCTCTTGAACTGACATGTTGTCCACCCAATCAAAGGATCAGAGAATTAATCTAGTACTGAAAGCATAAGCTACAGCTAGCTAGCACTGCAGGGCATAAAATGGGGTGAGTAGTTGACTCAAAGAGAGAGAAAGACAATAGTTGAACAGTTTTGAACAAATTAATTTCTTCCAATACGAAGAAGAAGCAAGAGTGAGAGAGAGAGGTTGTCATTTTTTTTCAGTTTCACTTACTTAGCTAGCAAATGCAGGTAGCTAGTTTAGCCTACTCAAACACCCTGCCAAAATAGAGAGATGCTATGTTAGCTAGGTGGCTATGACTGTCCAACATAACACTGGAACTCTTCCAAGTCAAGGTAAGCTTTAATTTTACTAATTTATTGCCACTGGGACCGCCGGTGTAAGTGCTAAACTGCTTACTGACTATACACTGTAACGTTACTGCATGATTGTAGCGAGTTTACTAACTCGTTAGTTCTATTAGCTATGTTAACTATGACATTGCTTTAGCTAATATGGTGACAATGATGTTGGCTGTGTGTAGCGGTTATGATATTGTTTGGCTTTTTCCGCCTGGTCACATACATCTGATGTGTTGTGCATTGAAGTCCACAAGTTTAGGGAAAAGGTGAGAGGAGGAGAGCGCATAGATGAGAGAAGGAATACAATGTGGCTGCTATGAAAGTGAACTGTGTTTACGCTTTATCAGGGGTGTATTCATTCTGCCGATTGTGTGGAAAACGTTTCTTAAATGGAAGCAAACAGAACAAAACGGGGATAAACATACCCGAATTTGTCCAATAGAAARTCTCGTTTGCAGCTGTTGGACTCATGATTACACCTTAGATCAGCTYGAGTGTTCAAGGCGGTATTGAATGTGTCACTGTCTGTCACCTCAAATTTTTCTCTCGACCTGTGTGCACTTACGTTGTAAACTTTCATTCATAGGCTAGGTTGTAGCAACATCATAATGGGTATAGGAAAAATTTGAGTAACATGTAGTAGCCTAAACCAATCGCTGTTACATTGAACTGGGTGAATGGAATATGAATGACAGTCATCCACAGGGTTGGGTAAGTTACTTTCCAAATGTATTCCGTTACAGCTACTAGTTACCTGTCCAAAATTGCAATCAGTAACATAACTTTTGGATTATCCAAACTCAGTAACGTAATCTGATTACATTCAGTTACATTTAGATTACATTAGAGAAGACAAAAATGTATGTTACCAATTGAACAACATCTATTGCAGGATAAATCAATGTTAAAATGGACATAGCTGGCCATATATGGATGTTAAATGTTACTTTATGGGTTGGTTATGTAGGCTTCTTCTAATCCATCGCTTTCTACTACACATAATAATACGACTCAATTATATCTTTACATTAATAMACAATATATAATTTATAAGTCCAAAAATGAATGTAGGAACTACAGATTGCCCCTTTAAGTCTATCAAAAGTGTGCGAGTTTGAACATGTGTCCATTAAACCTATGGATTTTTTTTAAATATCAGCATGAATCAATAATATCAGCTGTTATTCCATAGGCTGGGATCCACACTATGCAGCTGTTATTCCATAGGCTGGGATCCACACTATGCAGCTGTTATTCCATAGGATGGGATCTGCACTATGCAGCTGTTGCAAGAGCGCATTTTCCACTGGCTGTCTACTGGTTTCAAAAACAATGATTGATAGGCATCTTAAACTTCTTGAATTCAACCATTTTTGGGTTCAAATACACATTTAGATTTGTGAAAAGCAATCCACAACAACCACAATCCGTAAGGCGCAAATAGCTAAATGAGAGAGCAGCAGTGTGATTCACATCAATGCGCTATGTAGATATCAATAATAGGTGATATCTGTATCGCCGTAGACTACACCACTGCTGTCATCCTTACCTCCAAGCGTTTATTCAAATTGGATCATCTTTGGATGCCAACAGCAGTCGCATCATTGGAAGACATAGCTTGCATTGTAGCCCATTCCTGTTCTTTTCCCGCTATCCATCAAACACATTTGGTGTGTCATCATAGTGGTCTCTGACTTGTGGTCAGACTCGCTCAGGTGGAACAAACTTACATTTGCGCCTTTTTTCAATGCTGATTTGAATGTCATTGAGAAAACAGAGAAGTGATATTAAAAGTAATCCTCGAAGTAATCTCTAGTTTTTCGAAAGTATCTGTAATCTGATTACAATATTTTTGCTGGTAAAGTAACAGATTACAGTTGCCCGTTACTCCCCAATCCTGATCATCCAATATGCTGTAATGGAAATAAGGCCATGCTCATGAAAAAAAATCATCCTCCCTCATCTTAAACGGCACCAACCGCCACTGACACACACACACACACACACACACACAATAACACAAAAAATAGTGCATTATAAAGGGAATAGGGTGACATTTGGGGCGCAGACTATAAACTGAGCAGAATACAACAAACACATTCATATATTTATATGTATATATTCTTATTCCATCCCTTACTTGGATTTGTGTGTATTAGGTAGTTGTTGTGGAATTGTTAGACTACTTGTTTGGTATTACTGCACTGTCGGAACTAGAAGCACAAGCATTTTGCATCACTCGCAATAACATCTGCTAATCATGAACGAGACCAATAAAATTTGATTTGATTTGACATTTGTTCAAATGATTTAATGATTCTCCCATTAAATAAAGGAGCCAGAGGGGTGTCCTGGGTGGCATCCCTGACATCTGATTGGCCACCCCAAAATTTAATTCGCAACTGGCAGTTTGATGCTGATTGACCTCTCATTTCACCTCTTGTTGAAAGAAGCATTTATTTTGATGTTCGGCGGCACAGTTTTTCAAATCGAGGACGAGGAAGAAAGAATATTAACGTTGGTTGCGAGATACAGAAGAAGAACATACAGAAGAAGAAGAGATAATATTTCCACAAGCTCTTTTCGCGATTAGCGAAAGCATCATATTTTTTTAAAGTTTTAAGGTTTAGCATCGGGTTAGGTTTCCTGAACAACTTTTACGAAAGTTGAGTCGCTGTGCAAGTTAACGTTAGACATTTGGCTCCATTAACAGACAGTTAACCAGATAAGAGAGATCGGTTCCCAATTTAGCCTAACATTATGTTTACATCTGTGCTAGTAATACAAGCATATAATGTACAGTGCAGTGTCGTAAGTTACAGTATTTGAATGTTTAGCTAATGTGGGGTAACTAGTAGGCTACAGCTGTCAGTGTTCAGCAAGTTAACATTCAGCAGTTTGAAATACATTAACTCAGTTAGATTTTTGTACTTGAACTCAATTGTTATTAACAATTTGTCACGTTCCTGAAGCACCACCCTCCTGCAAAAGGAGGGTGGTGCTTGGAATCATTGTTCTTCCTCTGTCAACCATGGTTACCTGCAAGGAAACACGTGCCGTCATCATTGCTTTGCACAAAAAGGGCTTCACAGGCAAGGATATTGCTGCCAGTAAGATTGCACCTAAATAAARCATTTATTGGATCATCAAGAACTTCAAGGAGAACGGTTCAATTGTTGTGAAGAAGGCTTCAGGGCGCCCAAGAAAGTCCAGCAAGCGCCAGGACCGTCTCCTAAAGTTGATTCAGCTGCGGGATCAGGGAACCACCAGTACGGAGCTTGCTCAGGAATGGCAGCAGGCAAGTGTGAGTGCAACTGCACGCACAGTGAGGCGAAGACTTTTGGAGGATGGCCTGGTGTCAAGAAGGGCAGCAAAGAAGCCACTTTTCTCCAGGGAAAACAGCAGGGACAGACTGATATTCTGCAAAAGGTACAGGGATTGGACTGCTGAGGACTGGGGTAAAGTCATTTTCTCTGCTGGATCCCCTTTCCGATTGTTTGGGGCATCCGGAAAAAAGCTTGTCCAGAGACGACAAGGTGAGCGCTACCATCAGTTTACCAACAGTAAAGCATCCTGAGACCATTCATGTGTGGGGTTGCTTCTCAGCCAAGGGGGTGGGRTCACTCACAATTTTGCCTAAGAACACAGCCATGAATAAAGAATGGTACCAACACATCCTCCGAGAGCAACTTCTTCCAACCATCCAGGAACAGTTTGGTGACGAACAATGCCTTTTCCAGCATGATGGAGCACCTTGCCGTAAGGCAAAAGTGATAACTAAGTGGCTCGGGGAACAAAACATCGATATTTTGGGGCCATGGCCAGGAAACTCCCCAGACCTTAATCCTATTGAGAACTTGTGGTCAATCCTCAAGAGGCGGGTGGACAAATAAAACCCCACAAATTCTGACAAACTCCAAGCATTGATTATGCAAGAATGGGCTGCCATCAGTCAGGATGTGGCCAAGACGTTAATTGACAGCATGCCAGGGCGAATTGCAGAGGTCTTGAAAAAGAAGGGTCAACACTGCAAATATTGACTCTTTGCAACAACTTCATGTAATTGTCAATAAAAGCTTTTGACACTTATGAAATGCTTGTAATTATACTTCAGTATTCCATAGTAACATCTGACAAAAATACACGTGGTCCCGTGTGGCTCAGTTGGTAGAGCATGGCGCTTGCAACGCCAGGGTTGTGGGTTCATTCCCCACGGGGGGACCAGGATGAATATGTATGAACTTTCCAATTTGTAAGTCGCTCTGGATAAGAGCGTCTGCTAAATGACTTAAATGTTAAATGTTAAATATCTAAAGACACTGAAGCAGCAAACTTTGTGGAAATTAATATTTGTGTCATTCTCAAAACGTTTGGCCACGACTGTAGGGCTAGACATGATCTAACTAGTAACTMACAGTTGGTTGGTAGTTGATTTTAAGGTACAGTTATGATAATGGGGATGTGTAATTAAGATTGAGATTGGACAAAAATGTGGGTAATTGGATGCTTACATGTCTTATTTTTGTATAGGGTCAATTAAACATGAAAAGAAAGGGAGAGATATCAGACTTCTGTTCCAAAAGGACACAATGGTAAGCCAGGCCTATACTTTAAACTACACATTTCAGTTAGCAGCTGTTAGTATCTAATCTTGTGGATGCCTTAATTATAAATTTCCATAGAGATATGACACATTATTTAACGTGTAATTCAGACATTTCAAGATCCAGAGAAGAGGGTCCTGTACAGCCGTGTTTGAAAACATTTCCCAGAACTCAGCATGGTACTCGGAAAAGGGCTTTCAACAGCTCCTGGAATAAGGACAATTCATGGCCTGTATGCATTTTTCTCTGCCCAATACACCTGAATCTGCCTTCACATCACAGTCAGGTTATTGTAACTGGAAAAAGGCGCTATTTGAAGATTCTGGGTTTAAGCTCCATTCGAAGGCAGAGCATCATATCAATGCTGTGTATGCTTGGAATCAGRATAAAAGGGCTATTGACAGCAACTCATTCATGTTAGATGTCATAAATGAGGACRGGAAAAAGTAAGTGGAGGAAAACTGTACTTACATTTAAACAATTGCAGATGGGCTCCTATTAACTGCCACTCAAAATATAGCGCAGAGAGGTCATCGAGAGTCTGATGACTCTCACGACAAGGGTCATTTTTTGACAATCTTAGAAGAAATAGCAAAGCATGACCCTCTCATAGAGAAAAGGATGAATGCATGTGGCAATGCTAAGTACACAAGCCACCAATTCCAGAACAAAGTTCTTGAGGGCTGAGCTGAGATGGTACAAAGTGAAATAATAAGATAGGTAAAAAAAAGAAGTTTTCAGTGTAATTGCAGATGAAACCAAAGATTTAAAGAAAAAATAACAAATGTCTTTAGTTGTGAGGTACTATTACAACGGGGCCATCCACAAAAGCTTTTTCTACTTTCAGTCAGCTGAAAGCTTAGATGCAACAGGTCTCACAAAAATGATAATTGAAAAACATGGTCTGGACTACAGAAATAATCTTGTGGGGCAAGGCTATGACGGTGCATCCGTCATGAGCGGAAAGCATTCTTGTGTGTCTGTACGGATTCAAAACAGTGCAAGATTAGCATTTTATGTGCACTGTAATGCACATTGTTTGAATTTGGTTCTTGTCGATGCTGTAAAATCAGTGCCTGAGGCAGTTCCCTGTTTTTCTCTCCTGCAGAAGCTTTATAACTTTGTATCTGGCTCYTACGTTCATCTCAAGTTGCAGTTCAGAAAGAGCTGTATCCACAGCAGCAGACCAGGGAACTACAGAGACTTACGGATGTAAGGTGGGCCTGCATATACATGGCATGCCGTAATCTGAGGGACAGGCTTTCAGCAGTTCTGAGAGTGCTACAGGATATCACACTTGAAAATAGTGGTGATAGATTAGTGGAGGCAAAGGGCCTTCTTTCTCAGATAGATTTACATTTCATAGGGATTTTGGTTACCTTTTGTAAAGTGGTTGGTGATGCCAAATGTCTTTCTGACATGCTCCAATCAAGCTCTCTTGACCTYGCAAGGGCTGTGGATCTAGTAGGTGCCCTTAGACACATTACAGGACTACAGAAGTGAGGGTTACTTTGGAGAACTATGGAATGAGGTTGTAGAGATTGCAGAGCACTGCAAAATAAGTGTACAAACAGTGTGTAAAAGACATGATGATGAGCACTGTAGGACAGAAAAATAGTGACAAAAGTGATGGTGAGAGCTTCCAAGGAGCTATCTTTTATTTGGTGCTTGACAGTCTCACAGCTGAGCTGCAGAAGTGTTTTTCAAAGCAGAATTGCYAGATAARGCAAGGGGTCCAGTCTCTCAACCCAAAGAGTACAACATTCTTGAATGAGGAGCCTCTGTTTGCATTTGCTCAGACCTTTGAGTCAGATTTAGAAGGACCTCAAACATGAGGTTCGTCAAACCAAGCGGCTTCTTGATAGGAGAGAGAAAAGTGGAAGGGACAGGCCGTCTACTCTCCTTGACTTTGTTGTGTTTCTAGAACCTTATAAAAGAGGTCTTCCATGAGCTATTTCGACTTTGCAAGATTTCTGTTGTTACACCAGTCAGCAGTGCTTCTTGCGAGAGAAGCTTCTCAGCTTTAAAACAGATTAAAACCCACCTTAGGACAACAGTGGTCGATGACAGGTTAAGTCACCTCGGATTTCTCAGTGTTGAGTCAAGGAGGCACGCTCCCTCAACATGGATAAGTTTGTGAAACATTTTGCCAGTTCTCACCAGAACCGCAGAATTATGCTGTTTTAAATCTACCTAGGATAAATTTGGTACTTAGGCGATTCCTCTGCTCATGATTAAAACCTGCACTGTGTACTAGCTAGTACACTGACATTCTAAAATCATAAATCCAAAGTGTATCATGTCACACAGATGTCATTTAGTCTTGATTAGGCCAATTCCAAAACTTTTCTTAGCAATTAGTTAACATAATATATATGAACATAACTATGATACTGTAAGTCTGTAATATTGATGGGCTCCCAAATAATTTTTCAAGTCCATTTCTGCTTGATACTTGGTATGTCAAATTGCAGTGTGTTTTTTTGTTGTAAATAAACTATGCAATTTTATGTAACACAAATGCTATCTTATCTCCTTGGTGCTTGAGCTTTATTTTCTGAAAATATTTTGGATGTTCAACATTTATAGACCCAGATTATATATTCATGAAAATAGTGACCCAAGTCTCCAGTATGTGAGTAAGAAATTGAGCTGCAGTTCGGAGGTAGAGACGAGGGTTATTCATAGTATGTTAAATAATTCTAGTGAAGCAACCCTTTTGGACCACAGTATCTGCCACATTGAAGAACTCCGAGTTAAGTGAATTATCACTTCTACCTCTAATCAGCAATCATAGGATTCATTCATGCTCCTTAGATGCCAGCTTAGGGTAACACACACATTTTCTGTCATGGTCTATGGACCCCCTGAAGTAGCCTTGGCCACSCCCTGGCCACCCCATGTATAACACTCTAGTTCTGCCACTGGCTCCAACATGTGGAGAACGTGTCTCACAACCTCTCCTCCTCCTTTCCTGCTGGCGGCTGCGTGTTTGCTCCCTCTGCTGGTAGAGTGCGATCTGGGCTGAGCGATGTACTGTATATAAACACTAGATTGCGGATGTTATGTATTGGACAATGAGAGGCTCTGAAGCCACCGTCCACCACTCTTCTGAAGGAGTAGTCCTCCATTGGAATAAATTAAACTCTACAGAACTTAAATGTAATGTTTAATTAACCCTTTACACTTGTGTGAATTGGCTTGTATGGCTAGGGCTAAATTGAAATGTTTCCTACAGAATAAATATGAAAAGCATATGCGTAAGGAAGGCAGCAATTGAAAGGGAACAGTTTGGTAATTATGGGAAAATTATTAGACCAAAATTGAGGTCACAACGGTTCACCGGACACAATCTAAACATTACACTTTTGATTGTATATGCGTTTTACATTTACTGTACTTTCCGCGGCATTTTTTAATAACGAAATCTGAAAAACATTTACTAACATAAAAATAATATTTCTGGAAAATGAAGGGGTAGGTGCAACATAAGACAAATAATTGACAAGGGTTTGAGACAAATAATTGACAAGGGTTTGAGTGAGAGGACGAACTAGTGTCTCTAAGTAGCCACACACCTCTCCAAAGTCTGCACAGTTCCTAAATCATTTCAATACACTTTTATGACTCAAAGACGCGTCTTTTTGAGCTCTCCTAGCTGTGTGGTTGAGGAACTAGAGCAAGCTTGATGTTTTGTTTCGAACACAACCCTGCATCCCCGCCATCACACCAATTACTGTTGTTGTTTAAGCAATCCAAAAACGGTCCATTATAAATCGCAATCTGGCACAGGTGGGCATCAATTGAAAGCTTGTTCTATTGCCAGCATAATATCTCGTGGACAGATTCACATGTAAACGGGAATTTACAAATTTTCTATCATTTTACTTCTGGGTAAACAATATTAATGCCAACATGACTTGCTAAAATATAAAAAATACGATTTTACTGTGTTAGGCTTTCACAGGGAAATTCAGAAACGATTGTAATGGTGCTTCAGAAATTATTAATGAACAGTGGGCGATTAGCACACAATTTTTTTTTTTTTTGCTAAAAATGTGGGGAGCCTCACCTGCCCTGAATGATGG
The DNA here is from genome assembly GCF_002910315.2 of Salvelinus sp. IW2-2015. Lineage (NCBI taxonomy): Eukaryota > Metazoa > Chordata > Actinopteri > Salmoniformes > Salmonidae > Salvelinus > Salvelinus sp. IW2-2015. Next base: position 4,756,623 of record NC_036856.1, on the reverse strand, counting down.
GTCGTCACTGGTAATGAATGCATCCAGCATAGGCGGAAATCCCAGGGGGGACGGGGGGGACACGACCCCCCATCCTGGGGAAAATATGATTTGTCCCCCCAATATATCACTGTAAACATAACTATGTAATTTCAATAATATTAATAATACGCAATGAAAGCACTTGTGCTGATTATAGACACTTAATAGCGCGTTTTAAATTTCACAAGATTGCGACCCCACGCCCTTTGCCTCACAATGGTTTGATCCACTGCCAGTTCTTTAGCTGGCAAGGTAATAGGGGCTCGTATCTACTGTCAGAAAGGCACTCAGTGTACATACTGACGTGAGGTTAATCCAGTCAATCGCGCTTTAGCAATGTATATATTTTTTTTTAATGTTGCAGGGTTCACACACTAGCTGATTTGCAGAGCTAGCGCGCAAACTAAAGCAAACATTAACTATCAAGCTAGCTAGTACCATTCCATTTATGGGCGTCGTCAAAGATGGAATATTTGCTATCGTCAGTTTATTCCAGATTAGCATGCAGCTGTAGTGCTTCAAAGTCCCTGTGATAAGGTTAGCGATAACTGAAGTCCAAACTGAACAGAACTACACTCTCTTATACCATTGCTTAATATATATTAATGGTCCGTTGCAAAAGCTAAATTGTCGCTAGTGTTTTTTTTTATTTTTTTCACCTTTAACCAGGTAGCAAAGATTATAGCAAACACCACAGAAACGGAATTGGGTGCTCGCTAGCTTTGCAAATTCAGCTATTGGTGGAAGCCTGCCAAATATGAAACAAACTATGTTAAAATTTCAAACGTTGCAGCATGTGTTGTGTAAATGTGTGTGTGCAGCTAGACCGGTCAGCCAGCCAGCCAGGTAGAAAAATGTCAGAAAAAAGTAAAAAGACGGACATCAGAGTATTTCAGTACACCAAAACGCAAAGTAAGAACTCTAGTAGCCTAATATCTCAAAGACCGTTGATAAAATGTTCATAGAAAGAAGTGAAATGCTAATGGAAATATTTCACAATGATGTCATTAGGCAGAGCAGGCACCAGATGGCACACAGACAGCAGAGCTGGGGACAGACTGGCAGAGACAGGGAGTCTCAGGTAAGTTTGTTGAGTCTTTGTTTGGCAACATTATGAAAGGTCCTCAATTTTTTTGATTTGTAAATAGGGACATAATTGGAAAATGCCATGAATACCCCCACTCTCAATTTAAACTGGTGACTGAACCAGATTTGTTTAAGGCATGGTATTGCGTTTTGTGATTAATTGTGTAGTTTTGGGTACCGGTAGTTAGGAGTACAGCAAACACCTTATTTCTTTTCTAGGAGCAGACTGAGTCAGTGAGGGTGGTGAAAGGGAAAGAGCCAAGGAGAGAGACTTCAGAGGACAGTGTCACAGCCACGGCAGGACCAGGTGTCACCCTTGTTGCCAGCAGCACCAGTATAGGGGACAGTGGCACAGCATCGTCCAGTTACCTCAGTGATGACACAAAACCATATCACCACACCCCCCAATTTATAGAACCGCAAACTCTTGCAAACGTTTCAAGAGAGAGGAACACTGCACTGATAAGGAACATTGCTATAACTATTATTATTATTAGTATTATAATGATTTAAACAAGTTGGGACAACCCTTCAGTTAACTACTGTACCTAACAATTATCCAGTAGTAGTGATTATGGTCCCTCAATATACATTTAACATATTACAACATAGTCTATGTGTTACAGCACTACTTTTGGTGTCCCCCTCAGGAATTGCTCCTGAGAAAATTTCATGTAATTGTCCCCTCCAAGGTTGATATCAGATTTTCGCCCCTGGCATCCAGGTGCGTGTTCCACAGTGCATTTTCTTCACAGTAGACAAACATATGCTCATTCTGTTCAGAAAAAGAACTGAATATGGCTCCATATTCATATGCTTAGGTTGGAGTCATTGAAACTCGTTTTTCAACCACTCTACAAAGACACAGACCTCCAAGTGGACACATGCTGGATCTCTACAGATGGAACAGATTGATCTGCAAGCAAATGTTGCACGAAGAGAGCACTTTCAACTAACTGATCGTGACACTTTCTGGCTGCAGGCTGTGTCTGAGACTGTTTTCCCTGGTCTAACCAAAGTAGCACCACACACCTTGACCATGTTTGGCTCCACATACAGCTGTGAGTCTTCTTTCTCCACTATGAACATCATTAACAATAAGTACCGTTCTAGTCTCACCAATGAGCACCTACATATGTGCATGACAATGGCACTGACTCCATTCCAGCCAAGGTTCAAATGACTGGCAGGGCAAGCAACAGCCCATTTCTCTCACTAATGAAGAGAGATGGACAAGTGAAGTGGGAGAGAGTAGGAAAGATAAATATTAAACCTGTGGTTTCTTATTTGTTCAAAAATCAACGCACTTTTTTCTGAAAACAGGCACTTTTGTTATTTTTTTTTSTGAAGGTCTTGTTTTGCTTGAAGTGAAAACATTTGTGATAGGCCTACTTTTATTTATGATTAGGCTGCATATTTATTTTACCTCATGTTTAATGTGTCTGCATTGAAAATGTGCAATAAATATTGTTGAAATGTTATTGAAATGTAGTACTTTGTTTATTAGCTATACATATACAATAACTACATATGACCGCAAATCATAGCACCCCTGCCTCACACCATGGCAACCCTGCCTCCCTACAAGCTATGGGTATGGGTTCCTGCCTCAATTAGAAAAAGGGGACTGTCTTAAACAGCTAAACCAAAGGGAAAGTTTTGGGATTTACAAACTACAGGCCTCTAAGTACCCTGGTTTAAATGAAGATATGGATTTCTCACCTTTTCTGTAGGGTRGTGATAGGTCCCTTTGCTGTCATCTAGTGGACATTTTGGTCTACTGCCCTCAGCTATGTTTAGASTGTTGTGGTCCATGTTTGCTGTGTTCTAGTGTACTATAGAATAGATGGGTCTCCTATTCTTGGCACTTTGCCCAGGCATATTTAAGGTTAGAACTACCTTTTCTAGGCTTTTTGATGCTTCTACCTTTGAGTTGAATTTTTTGATAACATATCTACAGTATTTCACTTTTTAATGTGTATAGTATTGCTTACTAGGTGTTGTCCAATAAATTCTGTAACCACTCCCTCTACTAATCAGGGCTGATTGGAAAAAGCTGTTCGAAAGAGGACATTGTATTATAATTTCTTTGTASTCCCTACGAAGGTCATGCAGCCYAGTTTTTTTGCTTTGTTTCCTTTGAACATGCCATACAAATAAAGGCATTTTAATTAATTATTTATAGAGTGCCTTGGTCCTCCTTTCTTTTCCCTTCGCTATGAGACTTGAAATTGAGCTCAGGTGCATCCTGTTTCCATTGATCATCCTTGAGATGTTTCTATAACTTGATTGGAGTCCACTTGTGGTAAATTCAGTTGATTCGACATGATTTGGAAAGGCGCACACCTGTCTATATAAGGTCCCACAGTTGACAGTGCATGTCAGAGCATTGTCCATAGCATGCCGAGGCAGGATTGTGTCGAGGCACAGATCTGGGGACGGTTACTAAAACATTTCTGCAGCATTGAAGGTCCCCAAGAACACAGTGGCCTCCATCATTCTTAAATGGAAGAAGTTTGGAAACCAAGCCTCTTCCTAGAAATGGCTGCCCGGTCAAACTGAGCAATTGGGGAGAAGGGCCTTACTCAGGGATGTACCAAGAACCCAATGGTCACTCTGACAGAGCTCCAGAGTTCCACTGTGGAGATGGGAGAACCTTCCAGAAGGACAAACATCTCTGCAGCACTCCACCAAATCYGGCCTTTATGGTAGAGTGGCCAGACGGAAGCCACTCCTCAGTAAAAGGCACATGACAGCTCGCTTGGAGTTTGCCAAAAGGCACCTAAAGGACTCTCGGACCATGAGAAACAAGTTTCTCTGGTCTGATGAAACCAAGATTGAACTCTTTGGCCTGAATGCCAAGAGTCACGCCTGGAGGCAACCTGGCACCATCCCTACGGTGATGCATGGTGGTGGCAGCATCATGCTGTGGGGATGTTTTTCAGTGGCAGGGACTGGGAGACTAGTCAGGATCGAGGGAAAGATGAACAGAGCAAAGTACAGAGAGATTCTTGATGAAAAGCTGCTCCAGAGCGCTCAGGACCTCAGACTGGGGCAAAGGTTAACCTTCCAACAGGACAATACCCCTAAGCACACAGCCAAGACAACACAGGAGTGGCTTCAGGACAAGTCCCTGAATGTCCTTGAGTAGCCCAGACTTGAACCCGATCGAACATCTCTGGAGAGACCTGAAAATAGCTGTTCAGCGATTCTCCCCATCCAACCTGACAGAGCTTGAGAGGATCTGCAGAGAAGAATGGGAGAAACTCGCCCAAATACAGGTGTGCCAATCTTGTAGCGTCATACCCAAGAAATAAAATAGGAAAAATATTCCTCTGTCTAATTATTTTACATTCTTCTCAAAAATGTCCAATGGTTGCATTCTTGTTAATGATTTCCTGTTTTTAGTTTTTTTATGAATAAACTTTTCATCATATCCCCCATTTGCACAAAATACTTACTTGCCAGCTTGCAATACATTATTTCAACCACTAGGTGAGTTGCGTGAGCACGTTCTCATGTCAGGTTAAAACAATTTAAATGCCTTTTGCATGAAAACTGGCGCATGCACATTTTGGGCTCTATTTTGTATGTATGCACAGTTGATAAATGAAGCCCCATCTCCCTCCGAAAAGAGGTGACCGTGCAACCAGGCTCCGGAGAGACAGACACGAACTTAACTGCCTGTACAAACCGACTGAGAAACGCCACTACCCACTGCTGTCAGAATGTACAACATTAGCTCTTATATGTTTTCCCCAGAATTCCATTTTTAACAATCACATTTWAACATTTCAGTTTATCATAAAAAAAATGTCCTGTAATGTTTTAAGTGTCCTGTATTCTAATTATTCCATGCATTATGTATTTTAAGTGTCCTGTATTCTAATTATTCCATGTATTATGTATTCTAAGTGAGTGTTTAGTAGTTGTTTAATGGTGTAAATTCTGCATGTCTTGTATCTGTGAACAAGAATCAATTAACTCAAACTCACTCACACACACACACACACATAATAACAATACTGGTAATCAGTAATCTGACTGTTTATTGGTTGATATCGATAGATTGTTAGTGTGTGAGGGAGGGGGGAGGTATAAATAGTAATATGAAATGTGATGCATGTGAGGAGGCTGGATCCCGGCATTGTTGATGATGATAAGTTGTTGATAATGACAATGGTGGTGAAGATTAGGAACCCCAAATAAACTTCTAAACACTGGCAATATAATTCCTTTCTACCTTCTCCTATCTAGATGGACGCAACACCGACAAAGATTCCTACACTAGATTCCTAGTGTGTGAAATGTCCACTTTAATCACTGGAATGAATATCTAAACACAGCATGTGTTTGATCATGTGTGTGTTTCATTTTTAATGGTCCTGGGGCCTCATTTATCAATATTGCGTAGAAACGATTTTAAAATACTGTGCCTCTGTGCTCTTGCACAGACCTTGGCTATTTGCGTTTCGAACCCCCCCATATATGGTCAAAATCCTGTTAAATCCTGTGGGGAATATACTGTAGCGACCCGCACAGACAGCTGTGTGTTATGTGTTAGGCTAGTAGGTGGTTGTGTTGTACTGACCAGTACCCAGTGTTCGCGGGGTCCGACATGTCAATCAACCTGCTATCTGCCAARCACGGGAATGCCTGGAATGTTCTGATGCCGGGCATCCTGGCGGTTGGCGGAGTGGCGTGGAGGGGGGTTGGGCAGGGGGATGGAGCATTGGAAGTTAAGACCAGGTTTAGCCTTTGTTCTCCCTCTTACGTCTGGGCTTCACAAGAGAAGGTCGCGATTGGCTTGTGGTTATCGTTCATTTATTTGGCGTGGGCTACGGCCAAACAGTAGCCTGTGTAAAGTTGGTTTAATAAACCGTCGATTCGCAAACTCAATCCTCTGTCTGGACAATTGTTCATTTATGATCTAGTCAGGTCATTACAATACAATGAAATACCATGAAATACCATGACATAGCCTGTAATGGCCCAACCGAAAAAAGCTAAAGGAAAAAAAGAAGAGAAACATTTTCTGAGACTGAAATGGAGGTGCTAGTGTCAGAGATTGAGTACAACCAAAAAGGTTTTATTTGTCTTGCTCAATTGTCGTTTGACCAGTCACCAGTAAAAACAAAAACATAGCTACAAAGAAAAGACCAATAGGGTCAAGTTGCTATAGCAATGGCAAATACACTCCGTATGCACCAGTTTATTAGGTACACCCGTTCGCTCCTACAGACAGTGAGTCACGTGGCCGTGGCTTGCTATGTAAAGCAGGCAAACGGGGCATCGAAGCATTCAGTTACTGTTCGATTTGAAAATTAGAATGGGCAAAACGAGTGACCTAAGCGACTTTGAGCGTGGTATGATGGTCGGTGTCAAGCGCGCCGGTTTCAGTATCTCAGAAACAGTCAGCTTCCAGGGCTTTTCACTCAAGACAGTGTCTAGGATTTACCGAGAATGGTATGACATCCAGTCAGTGGCAGTCCTGTGGGCGAAAGCAGCTAGTTGGTAGGAGGTAAAAGGAGAATGGCAAGAATTGTGCAAGCTAACAGGCAAATAACGACACAGTACCAACAGTGGTGTGCAGAACGGCATCTCGGAACGTACAACTTTGTCAGTCCTTGTCACGGATGGGCTATTACAGCAGACGACCAGAACCGTGTTCCACTCCTATCAGCTAAAAACAAGAACAAGCAGCTCCAGTGGGCACACGATCACTAACACTGAACATTTGAGGAGTGGAAAAACGTRGCCTAGTCAGGATTTGGCATAAGGTGCATGAMTCCATGGCCCAGTCCTGCCTGGTGTAAACGGTACAGGCAGGTGCGTGTGTTTGTAATGGTGTGGGGAATGTTTACCTGGAACAAGATAGGTCCCTTAATACCAATTGAGCAACGTTTCCATGCAACAAAGAATTCAAGCTGTTCTGGAGGCAAGGGGTACTGGCTGGGTGTTCCTAATAAACTGGTCACTGAGCGTGTACCTCCAAAACAGTTCCTTTCTTTAGGCCTATAGGCCAACATTGCTGTTCTGTTCCACGCGACCACTTTGCCACCACATTCAGCAGCGTATTTTGTGCATCACACATCAGTGGAAGCCTTTTCTGTTCACAAAGTTGAACTCGTTTTGGGATGGTGCTTTTATGGCGATGTGGGTGCCTTCTATTTCTCTGTTTGTAGGCTATTTGGGAACCCATTGATGGCAAAGAAACTCCTCTTGACTTCAACCTGTTGTATGTTACAGTTCGTTATGGTGAAGATTGCATCCAAAACATTGGTTTCATCGAGGGATGTTAGTTGCCGATTGGCAAGCTCCCGCTGAAAAGTTGCCAAAAACCCACGTTGCCAAAAACCCGAAGGTGGATAGCACTTTGATGTGCATCGGAATGGAATGTTTGCCTTTCTAAAGTTGGTCTTAAGTCCTCAGAAAGATCCTATAAGATTTTGATGAGGCAATCGGTAGCTCCTGCAAAAAAGCCACCCCCCTGCATTTCGCTCTCTGCGAAATGCAGCGTGCCTAATCTTACAATAGGGCAAGATCAGCCAACTTTCATTTAATTCCCCATAATATCAGTATTTTAAAGTATTTCAACAATGGTTTCATGGAAATGTGAATTACTATGTGGATTATAATTAATGGACCTCTTTCGAAAATTAAGTCTGAAATTTCAAAGTGGATATAACAGACTCTTAAGCCTTTTAAAAATCAAATACACTACAACTTTGAAAGGTGGATTGCAGGAAAGTTCTCCTGCAACAGGGTGATCCAATTAAGATCCTACATCTGTACATGGTCTTGATTTGCTACACCATGTACAGAATCATGTGCAGGTGTACAGTATAGTTTATGGACATGTATGTGTGGGTGTTGATGTCAGGAATTCCAACCCAGTCACCAGATTTCTGTCATCTGCCTTAAGATAGTGCTTGTCTTGATCATTCTATTGTGATCTGGCAGACAGCAAGGTCACCTCCCAAATAACAAATCAAGGGCTCACGTTTTACGATCTTCAATTACACTAATAAACCTAATATTTGGTGCAGAAATAAAAACAAGCCATGAAAAGGAAACAGAATAAACCTTTATGATCAATGTAAGTATTTTGCATACAATTGTTTGAAATTGCCAATTGTTTCCTCCTGGCCATGTGAGTTAACAGTATAAAAGTGCACCTCTAATTCCAGCTGAACAAAACCTGCAGAACTTACCTGTGCTTCACAAGTCCTCTTCTCACCCCTACACCGTGTTGCTGTTTCGAGTTCTTTCTTATATGTCCTCTGATTGTCACGTATTGTCATCGTATTTGTCTCATTTTCAAAAGTGCATCATCACCATGGCGATGTTGACAATTTCCCTGCTTCTCTATGCTGCCTTTTCTTTGAGTGGTGCAGCAGGTATGACACACAGCAAAGCAACTTCATACTTTACAATGTTGACACTTTTTACCTGTCATTCTCATGGTATCTGTATTTTTGTTGTTGCTGAGGTCCAACCCTCACTGTAATGTTGCCTATTCTGTTCTGGTTTCAGAGTCCCTACTGGAGGAAAATATGGAACAAATCCCTGGAAGTGTTTCTATAGAAGTCCCACTGGGCACAGACGTCAATTCAACGTCTATTCCACGTTGGTTCAACCAGTGTGTGCCCCGTGGGTATTATTTTGTGTAAGGCCAGGATATTGAAACCTTACCCTTTTTTTGTGTGTCCATTCTGCTCATTCAATACCTTTCCTTTTACAGTGCCCTTTCTGGAGACTCATATTGAACAGGTTCCTGCTATGGGTATGTTGATTATTATCAGTGAATACAACTAGTAGAGGTTCCACTTCAAATTGTGTTTCCCATCTCAAAAAGTGTCCCTCCTCCACTGTGTTTTCCTCTGTTTTTATAGAGGATCTGAATGATGAGGGGAAACACCTTTGAACAGAATCCACCTCTTGGTAAGTCTGTACCAGGTAGACTCCCCTCACTAGTAGATGCTTTCTGTTGTCAGAATAAGGAGTGGGCAGTCGTGTGTAAACAAAGATACTGCGTTAACATTGCTATGACCGGTCTGTTTGAACTCCACACGGTGTCTGTCCTCCTCCCAGTGACTGAGCGGAGAGAGGAGGACGTAGAGGAAGATGTAGAGGACGTAGAGGAGGGGGGGGCAGAGAGCAGGCAGCGATGCCCCACAGGCTGGTCTAAATACAGATCAAGCTGCATCACTGCAAATAACTGGGCTGAGCCTGCAGCAAACTATTACAGACTACCAAGGGAAGCACACTACCCACGACTGCATGGCCAGGCACAACTCCAACACCATCATTAAGTTTGCAGACGACACAACAGTGGTAGGCCTGATCACCGATAACGACGAGACAGCCTATAGGGAGGAGGTCAGAGACCTGCCGAGTGGTGCCAGAATAACAACCTGTCCCTCAACGTAACCAAGACTAAGGAGATGATTGTGGACTACAGGAAAAGGAGGACCGAGCACTCCCCCATTCTCATCGAAGGGGCTGTAGTGGAGCAGGTTGAGAGCTTCAAGTTCCTTGGTGTCCACATCAACAACAAAGTAGAATGGTCCAAACTAGAGGTCGACCGATTATGATTTTTCAACGCGATACCGATACCGATTATTGGAGGACCAAAAAGCCGATACCGATTAATCGTCCGATTTAAAAAAAATAATGACAATTACAACAATACTGAATGAACACTTATTTTAACTTATATAATACATCAATAAAATAAATTTAGCCTCAAGTAAATAATGAAACATGTTCAATTTGGTTTAATAAATGCAAAAACAAAGTGTTGGAGAAGAAAGTAAAAGTGCAATATGTGCCATGTAAGAAAGCTAACGTTTAAGTTCCTTGCTCAGAACATGAGAACATATGAAACATAGAACATATGAATGTTCTTATAGGCACTTTAGTATTGCCAGTGTAACAGTATAGCTTCCGTCCTCCCTCGCTCCTACCTGGGCTCGAACCAGGAACACATCGACAACAGCCACCCTCGAAGCAGCGTTACCCATGCAGAGCAAGGGGAACAACTACTCCAAGTCTCAGAGCGAGTGATGTTTGAAACGCTATTAGCGCGCACCCCGCTAACTAGCTAGCCATTTCACATCGGTTACACCAGCCTAATCTCGGGAGTTGATAGGCTTGAAGTCATAAACAGCACAATGCTTGAAGCATTGCGAAGAGCTGCTGGCAAAATGCACGAAAGTGCTGTTTGAATGAATGCTTACGAGCCTGCTGCTGCCTACCACCGCTCAGTCAGACTACTCTATCAAATCATAGACTTAATTATAACATAGGTCATTAATATGGTCGAATCCGTAAAATATAATCTCAAAAACAAAACGTTTATTCTTTCAGTGAAATACGGAACAGTTCCGTATTTTATCTAACGGGTGTCATCCAAAAGTCTAAATATTCCTGTTACATTGCACAACCTTCAATGTTATGTCATAATTATGTAAAATTCTGGCAAATTAGTTTGCAACGAGCCAGGCGGCCCAAACTGTTGCATTTACCCTGACCCTGCGTGCAATGAACGCAAGAGAAGTGACACAATTTCACCTGGTTAATATTGCCTGCTAACCTGGATTTCTTTTAGCTAAATATGCAGGTTTKAAAATATAGACTTCTGTGTATTGATTTTAAGAAATGTATTGATGTTTATGGTTAGGTACAGTCGTGCAACGATTGTGCTTTTTTCGCAAATGCGCTTTTGTTAAATCATCCGACGTTTGGCGAAGTTGGCTGTCTTTGTTAGGAAGAAATAGTCTTCACACAGTTCGCAACGAGCCAGGCGGCCCAAACTGCTGCATATACCCTGACTCTGTTGCAAGAGAAGTGACACAAAACCCCTAGTTAAAAGAAATTCATGTTAGCAGGCAATATTAACTAAATATGCAGGTTTAAAAATATATACGTGTGTATTGATTTTAAGAAAGGCATTGATGTTTATGGTTAGGTACACGTTGGAGCAACGACAGTCCTGTTTCGCGAATGCACACCGCATCGATTATATGCAACGTAGGACACGCTAGATAAACTAGTAATATCATCAACCATGTGTAGTTAACTAGTGATTATGAATGATTGATTGATTGTTTTTTATAAGATAAGTCTAATGCTAGCTAGCAACTTACCTTGGCTTCTTACGGATTCGCGTAACAGGCAGGCTCCTCGTGGAGTGCAATGTAAAGCAGGTGGTTAGAGCATTGGACTAGTTAACCGTAAGGTTGCAAGATCGAATCCCCGAGCTGACAAGGTAAAAATCTGTCGTTCTGCCCCTGAACAAGGCAGTTAACCCACCGTTCCTAGGCCGTAATTGAAAATAAGAATGTGTTCTTAACTGACTTGCCTAGTTAAATAAAGGTGTAAAAAAAAAAAAATGTCATCGGCCAAATCGGTGTCCAAAAATACCGATTTCCGATTGTTATGAAAACTTGAAATCGGCCCTAATTAATCGGCCATTCCGATTAATCGGTCGACCTCTAGTCCAAACACACCAAGACAGCCGTGAAGAAGGCACGTCAAAGCCTAGTCCTGAGATCTTCAAAAGGTTCTACAGCTGCAACATCGAGCGCATCCTGACTGGTTGCATCACTGCCTGGTACGGCAATTGCTCGGCCTCTTACCGCAAGGCACTACAAAGGTTAGTGCGTARGGCCCAGGACATCACTGGGGCTAAGCTGCCTACCATTCAGGACCTCTACACCAGGCGGTGTCAGAGGAAGGCCCTAAAAATGGTCAAAGACCCCAGCCACCGACTGTTCTCTCTACTACCGCATGGCAAGCGGTACCGGAGTGCCAAGTCTAGGACTCAGAGGGTCTGTTGGAGGGTCTGTAGCAGGGGACACTGCCGTAGGTTCTGCCAGACAAGGTGCCAGTCGGCCTGCAGACCCAGGACCATTTAAAATGCTTAGGCTTACACTCCCTTATACTGAGGCAAGCAACGCTGCTGATGCCAAATAATCATGTTTCCAGAACACTGTAATCTTTGCATTTCACATGGGGTTCCTTTCGATTATGGTGCTGATAAGGATCATAATGGATACTATGTTATAGCACTTTTCGAAAATGTACGTCTATTGTTTTTTGTTATATGCTGAGAAAATCATTCATTTTCTGTCACATGCTTTTTGAAAATGATTTGGTGCTGTGTTAAACAAAAGCTTAAGTCACTTGCTTGTACATTAATGTTGAGAAATTATTTTGTTTATTGTAAATGAAAGGAGTGTATACATTTTATTTCCTGTCAAAAATGTACCAACAAAAAAACATAAAATAATTTCTTTCATCTCTCTGTGTTTTCATAATGTTCCTTCAATACACAAGAGGCTAAATGTATCTCACCGGAGAAAGCATCCAAGTAAGAAAAACAGAGCCTCTCTGTATATGTAGGCCAACTAAGTGAGCTCAACTGTGAATGGTCCTGGCGCACCAAAACAAAGTGTCAAGGCAAGCCAGTTTGGATTTGTCTTCACTCTTATCACATCGCAACCAGATACGTCATTGAAAGAAACAACTTGAATTGTTATGTTCTTGTCCTCCGGTAGCTAGCTAGCTAAACTTGGCCCTTTACCCAAATCCCTTTCCATGGATGGAGATAGGGATTTGGGCTTGTGGTTTACTTGATTCTCCGTACTGGCCAATGATTATAACYGCGATTCTGATCCAACCATAAATTCATACATTGTGCCCCTGGACTGAAATGATTTAAGTTTAATATGTAGCTAGGTGTAGAAGTTTAACTAGCTAACGTTGCCCATGACAGGAAGTAAGGCTAGAGAGCAAGCATTTTAGCCAAGTAGCCTAGGACAACACAAAATAAAAGCATGTACTGTATGACAGAGACATAGACCGTTTCGTCAACATGACAGAAAGGCGGATGGCATTGGCGTTTCTCCACAAATAGGGTGAGTGTCACGTCTACTCCTGTTGTCGCGGGTTTACTAAACCACCGGTCCTGGCAACCATCATTACATGCACTTGGCGTCAATCATTACGTTCACCTGTTCCTCATGATGAGGCACACCTGGACTCCCATTTCCTCACTCATTACCTCCCCTATATCTGGCACTCACTTTGGTTTATTCCCCAGGCAGTAATGATGTTGTTTKTTGTATTGTTCCATGGATTGTTTATTATTAAACTCACCACTTGCTTCCCGAATCGGAAGTGAGTCAAGTCCCGAATTATAGTGAGTCAACATGTTTTTTCCTACTTGAACGCACGCACATATACACACACAAATCGTAACCATGGACAGCCACAACATATTTAYATTACTTTGATTGGACTAAATTGTTGTATCTTTTAGTTGACACTAATAGACTAAGCATAGTTGAAATGGTGCTGGAATAATGGAGGCAGCYCCTGTTTTCTCTGCGACTTCCGGTATCTCTCTGGGGTTGTAAATAGTTTAGTCCGAAAAAGTCGGAAACATTAACTTGATTGACCGTGCTGTAGGTCATTTAACTTCTTGTTACGTGCATTATGCTTTGCTGACTTCACCGGACAGAGGTTGCGTTCCAGTTTTGTGATAAAACAATGRTGTGGTTGAAATTATTCTGCCACTGTCTTATTGTCTCTGCCTTGGGACTATAGTTCATATGCCTTGCAACCATGACGTAACAGGATATTATAGAGCTAATAACGCAATTATCACAAGAGGTTGTAATATGGCTTTTTCCTGGCTTGGTTTCCCCAGTGATGAAAAAAAATAAGTTTTAACGCTCGCACTGCTACTGTTAATTTGTTAACGCATTCAGACATTGAATCATTGAGTTTTTGTAGCTAAGCCTCAGTTTTTCAGCTCTAGTGTTTAATGTAGATTGTATCTTCAGTTAAAGTTGTATGAAGGGAAAAYGTGTAAAAGAGATGGTTGTCCTTCTGGAAGGTTCTCCCATCTCCACAGTGGCGCTCTGTCAGTGTGACCATCGGTTTCTTGGTCACCTCCCTGACCAAGTCCCTTCTCCCACAATTACTCAGTGTGGCAAGCTCCAGGAAGAGTGTTGGTGGTTCCAAACTTCTTCCATTTAAGAATGATGGAGGCAACTATGTTCTTGGGTGCCTTAAATCCTGCAGACCTTTTTTTTTTACTACCCTTCCCCAGATCTGTGCRTCGACACAATCCTGTCTCGGAGCGCTACGGACAATTCCTTCGACCGCATGGCTTAGTTTTTGCTCTGATGCGCACTGTCAACTGTGGGACCTTATATAGACAGGTGTGTGCCTTTCCAAATTATGTCCAATCGATTGAATTTAAAACAGGTGGACTCCAATCAAGTTGTAGAAACATCTCAAGGATGATCAATGGAAACAGGATACACCTGAGCTGAATAGAATCTCATAGCAAAGGGTCTGAATGCTTATGCATGTTCTGCTTTTTATTTTCAATACATTTGCAAAAATTTCAAAACCTGTTTTCAGTTGTCATTATGGGGTATTGTGTGTAGATTGATGAGGATAACATACATTTTTATCAATTTCAGAATAAGGCTGTAAGGTAACAAAATTTGGAACAGGTCAAGGGGTCTGAATACTACTTTTTCATCTTTGGATTTGCGCTTTAAACAGCTGCATATTATCAAGATATCGAAGTGTCACCAACAGGTAAACAATAGGCCAATAGCAAATGCAGCATATGACATTCATTTTTTCACATGTAAATAGCACTTTTTAGTAGTGCTGAAAGCATTCCATTCCATTATTTTGGAACTCGAATCAATGAGCCCAATCATTCCTCCAGGACAACAAAATCATAAACAACAGAGTAGGGCTGGCAAGTAAGTCGCTCGTTTTGGGGTTATGCTGAGGTAAAACAATTTAGCTAATCTACTTCCATATTTTCAACTCCTATCCTTGAAGATCAAGGGGTATAACATTTATTGGAATGATTGGAATTCTGATAGACTTTAGTTTTCTATGAAAATATATAATTTAATCGTATTATATATAGTAGATAGCGATGGGTTAGAAGAAGCCTATATAACCAACCCATCAACATTTGGCCAGCTATGTAAACTTTAACATTGATTTATCCTGCAATAGATGTTGTTTAATTGGTAACATACATTATTGTCTTCTTCTAAAGCGTCTTAAGGAGTAAGTAATCTAAAAGTAACAATGTAATCAGATTATGTTACTGAGTTTGAGTAATCCAAAAGTAATTATAATTTTGGACAGGAAACCGTAACGGATTACGTTTATAAAAGTAACCGACCCAACCCTGGCTGTTACATGGACCCATGTAAACATCCATAAAATACCCATGCACACACCAGTGCTTTAACTTTATTAAAAAATAAATAATTTCACCTTTATTTAACCAGGTAGGCCAGTTGAGAACAAGTTCTCATTTACAACTGCGGCAGGGCCAAGAAAGCAAAGCAGTGCGACAAAAACAACAGACACAAACGTACAGTCAGTAACACAATATAAAATAGAAAAAGCTACAGTTGAAGTCGGAAGTTTACATACACTTAGGTTGGAGTCATTAACTAGTTTTTCAAACACTCCACAAATTTCTTGTTAACAAACTATAGTTTTGGCAAGTCGGTTAGAACTTCTACTTTGTGCATGACACAAGTAARTTTTCCAACAATTGTTTCCAGATTATTTCATTTATCATTGTATCACAATTCTAGTGGGTCAGAAGTTTACATACAGTAAATTGATTGTGCCTTTAAACAGCTTGGAAAATTCCAGAACATGATGTCATGGCTTTAGAAGCTTCTGATATGCTAATTGACATAATTTGAGTCAATTGGAGGGGTACCTGTGGATGTATTTCAAGGCCTACCTTCAAACTCAGTGCCTCTTTGCTTGACATCATGGGAAAATCAAAGGAAATCAGCCAAGACCTCAGAAAACAAATTGTAGACCTCCACAAGTCTTGTTCATCCTTGGGAGCAATTTCCAAACGTCTGAAGGTACCACGTTCAACTGTACAAACAATAGTACGCAAGTATAAACACCATGGGGCCACGCAGCCATCATACCACTCAGGAAGGAGACGCCTTCTGTCTCCTAGAGATGAATATACTTTGGTGCGAAAAGTGCAACTCAATCCCAGAACAACAGCAAAGGACCCTGTGAAGATGCTGGAGGAAACAGGTACAAAAGTATCTATCCACAGTAAAACGAGTCCTATATTGACATAACTTAAAAGGCCGCTCAGCAAGGAAGAAGCCATTGCTCAAAAACCGCCATAAAAAAGCCAGACTATGGTTTGCAACTGCACATGGGGACAAAGATGGTACCTTTTGGAGAAATGTCCTCTGGTCTGATGAAACACAAATAGAACTGTTTGGCCATAATGACCATTGTTATGTTAGGAGGATAAAGGGGGAGGCTTGCAAGCTGAGGAATACCATCCCAACTGTAAAGCACAGGGGTGGCAACATCATGTTGTGGGGGTGCTTTGCTGCAGGAGGGACTGGTGCACTTCACAAAATAGATGGCATCATGAGGCAGGAAAATTATGTGGATATATTGAAGCAACATCTCAAGACATCAGTCAGGAAGTTAAAGCTTGGTGGCAAATGGGTCTTCCAAATGGACAATGACCCCAAGCATACTTCCAAAGTTGTGGCAAAATGGCTTAAGGACAACAAAGTCAAGGTATTGGAGTGGCCATCACAAAGCCCTGACCTCAATCCTATAGAATATTTGTGGGCAGAACTGAAAAAGCGTGTGCGAGCGAGGAGGCCTACAAACCTTACTCGGTTACACCAGCTCTGTCATGAGCAATGGGCCAAAATTCACCCAACTTATTGTGGAAACTTGTGGAAGGTTACCTGACACGTTTGACCCAAGTTAAACAATTTAAAGGCAACGCTACCAAATACTAATTGAGTGTATGTAAACTTCTGACCCACTGGGAATGTGATGAAATAAATCACTCTCTAATATTATTCTGACATTTCACTTTCTTAAAATAAAGTGGTGATCCTAACTGACCTAAAGAGGGATTTATACTAGGATTAAATGTCAGGAATTGTGAATCTGAGTTTAAACGTATTTGGCTAAGGTGTATGTAAACTTCCGACTTCAACTGTGTGCAAATGTAGGGAGGTAGGCCATAGAGGCGCAAATGACAATTTAGCATTAATACTGGAGTGATAGATGTGCAGATGATGATGATGTGCAAGAGTGTAAGTAATAATGTGGGGATAAGGTACTCAAGTGTGCTATTTACAGATTGGCTGTGTACAGTGATCAGTAAGCTGCTCTGACAGCTGATGCTTAAAGTTAGAGAGTGAGATTTAAGACTCCATCTTCAGAGATTTTTGCAATTCGTTCCAGTCATTGGCAGCAGAGAACTGGAAGAGAAGGCGGTTAAAGGAAGTGTTGGCTTTGGGGATGACCAGTGAGATATACCGGCTGGAGTGCGTTGTACGGGTGCGTGTTGCTATGGTGACCAGTGAGCTGAGATAGGGTGTGGCTTTACCTAGCAGAGACTTGTAGATGACCTGGAGCCAGTGGGTTTGGCGACGGCTATGTAGTGAGGGCCAGCCAACGAGAGCATACAGGTCTCAGTGGTGGGTTGTATGTGGTCCCGTGTGGCTCAGTTGGTAGAGCATGGCGCTTGCAACGCCAGGGTTGTGGGTTCATTCCCCACGGGGGGACCAGGATGAATATGTATGAACTTTCCAATTTGTAAGTCGCTCTGGATAAGAGCGTCTGCTAAATGACTTAAATGTAAATGTTGTATATGGGGCTTTGGTGATAAAACGGATGGCACTGTGATGGACTACATCCAGTTTGCTGAGTAGTGTTGGAAGCTATTTTGTAAATGACATTGCCGAAGTCAAGTAGGATAGTCAGTTTTACGAGGGTATGTTTGGCGGCATGAGTGAAGGAGGCTTTGTTGCGAAATAGGAAGCAAATTCTAGATTTCATTTTGGATTGGAGACGCTTAATGTGAGTGGAAGGAGAGTTTACAGTCTAACCAGACACCTAGGTATTTGTAGTTGTCCACATATTCTAGGTTTGGACCGTCCAGAGTAGTGATGCTAGTCGGGCGGGAGGGTGCGGGCAGCAATCGGTTGAAGAGCATGCACTTAGTTTTACTAGCATTTAAAAGCAGTTGGAGGCCACGGAAAGGAGTGTATGGCATTGAAGCTTCTCTGGAGGGTTGTTAACACAGTGTCCAAAGGGCCAGATGTATTCAGAATGGTGTCGTCTGCGTAGAGGTGGATCAGAGAATCACAAGCAGCAAGAACTACATCATTAATATATACAGAGAAGAGTCAGTCCGAGAATTGAACCCTGTGGCACCCCCAGAGACTGCCAGAGGTCTGGACAACAGGCCCTCCGATTTGACACACTGAACACTGTCTGAGAAGTAGTTGGTGAACCAGGTGAGGCAGTCATTTCAGAAGCCTTGGCAATTGAGTCTGCTGAAAAGAATGCGGTGATTGACAGAGTCGAAAGCCTAGGCCAGGCCGATGAAGACGGTTGTTATGATATCGTTTAGGACCTTGAGCATGGCTGAGGTGCACCCATGACCAGCTCGGAAACCAGATTGCATAGTGTAGAAGGTACGGTGGGATTCGAAATGGTTGGTGATCTGTTTATTAACTTGGCGTTAGAAGATTTTAGAATGGCAGGGCAGGATGGATATAGTTTGGGTCTAGAGTGTCTCCCCCTTTGAAGAGGGGGATGACCGCGGCAGCTTTCCAATCCTTGGGGATCTCAGATGATACGAAGGAGAGGTTGAACGGGCTGGTAATGGGGGTTGCAACAATTTCGCGGCGGAGAATTTTAGAAAGAGGGTCCAGATTGTCTAGCCCAGCTGATCTGTAGGGATCCAGCTCTTTCAGAACACCAGAGGTCTGGTTTTGGGTGAGGGGGGGGGCAAGTTGCTGCAGGGGGTGCTGAGATGTTGGCCCGGGGTAGGGGTAGCCAGGTGGAAAGCATGGCCAGCCGTAGAAAAATGCTTATTGAAATGATCGATTATCGTAGATTATCGGTGGTGAGTGTTTTCTATCCTCAGTGCAGTGTGCAGCTGGGAGGATGTGCTCTTATTCTCCATGGACTTTAGTGTCCCAAAGCTTTTTGGAATTAGTGCTACAGGAAGCAAGTTTCTGTTAGGCAAGTTAAGGCTAGCTTTTTCAAACTGACTGAGTATATTGGTTCCTGACTTCTCTGAAAAGTTGCATATCGCGGGAGCTATTCGATGCTAATGCAGAACGCCACAGGATGTTTTTGTGCCGCTCAAGGACAGTCAAGTCTGGGGTGAACCAAGGGCTATATCTGTTCTTAGTTCTAATTTTTTTTGAATGGGGCATGCTTATTGAAGATGGAGAGGAAAGCACTTTTGAAGAGCGACCAGACATCCTCTACTGACAGGATGAGGTCAATATCCTTCCAGGATACCTGGGCCAGGTCAATTAGAAAGGCTTGCCCGCTGAAGTGTTGTAGGGAGCGTCCCGTCGCATCGGGAGATCCTGTTGAAACCCCCTCGGACGGTTACGTCTGCAGACCAGTCGTGATGGATCGGCTGGGCTCTGTGTCGGCAGCAAAGGATCCAGGCCAATTGGCAAAAGTGGTATTGAAGCCCAGGAATTATCTGATGGATCTCTTCGGCTAGCCGGGAGATGGGCCTAGCTCAAGGCTAGCTCCAGGCTAACTGGTGCTTGCTTCGGAACATACGTTAGCCAGGAGTAGCCACTCGGATAGCAGCTAGCTAGCTGCGATGATCCGGAGTAAAGTTTCAGAGCTTGCGGTAGGAATCCGGAAATGTGGTAGAGAAATGCAGTTCGATATGCTCTGGGTTGATATRGTGGTGTGCAGGCTGGCAGGAGTTGACCGGGCTGAGGTTGGCAGATGTCCGAGTTAACGGTGATGACCGCTAGCAGTGGCTAGCAGTGGCTAACTGACTACTAGCTGGTAGCTAGTTAGCTGGCTCGCTTCTGAAGGGGGTTCCGGTTCTAAAGTATAGAAAATAGCAGATCCATACCACATTGGCAGAGGCGGGTTGCAGTAGAGTATGTTCAGTCCGTAGATGGAAATTGAGATTATAAATATATACGAAGATAAACTATATATACAAGGGACGGACAAGACAATCAAAACAGACATCCCACTGTTACGCCATCMTGGAAGACTATAATAATCAAAGATTTACGGTAAACTGCAATTCCTCCATGAGAAAAAATTATGCACACATGGTTCCAACCTGACATATAAAATATTAACATCTAAAAACGAATAAGCAGTTGTTGCACATCAGCTGGTGGTGTCAGCATTTCTTTATGGGAGAACATGGATGGACTGTAGGAAGAGGCTACAGACCACCAGATCAACGTGACACTTTAAAGGCGTCCACACTGTCTTTTTGATCAAAGGTAAGGGCTATCTCTCTGATAGGGTGTGACGGAAACACCTGAAGGTAGATTAAAAGTGCAAGAGTAAATTGAGAGTAAATCGTAATGGGCGGATCCCATTACGTCGCGTAACGCGCTCTGTAGGTGTGGCTACATTGCGCGCTCTGAATAAATACCAGTAAACCGCTTACAACCTTCCCACTTGCTGGCCAATAGATTTTCTGGTGGAGTTCATATTCAATGCGGTTTTCAGTACATTTCTCTTAAGCCATCCCTTTTTAAATACGGTGCACCAATTTTAATTAGAATTGTCGACAGACTTAATTTAATACATCGAGAGAATGGGTTCAGAATATAGGGATCATTTAAAGAAAGCCAGCTATGCATATTAGTCTCCGTATCAGCACCAACTGGCAGATTTAAATATACTCTGATRTTGTAGATTATTTAAACTAATTTTAGGGTTAGGAACATATGAATCATTAAAACGGGTTGGAGTGCCTTTACGCACGAAATAGTGTATATTGAATAATAAAAAATGGTGGTTTGATTCATCKGGAAAGTTGTCATATTCAAGTTAAATCCAATAAATATTGGAAGGTGGGGGAAAAAAAGTGTACAATAGGGGTTGAACAATAATCATATAAATCTACCCTAAATCTCAATAATTATGGAACTGTATGACAATGGTCCAGTCGTGAACCGTGCGCCAGGCTCCAGGTTTAACCTGCTAAGTATGGTCTAAATTCTGTAATGATTCAAATCGGCTACATGTCCTATATTGTCCAACGTTAGCCTAATATGATCCACTAATGCTAGKGACCCTCAACTTACAATGTGATAGAGGAAAGAAAGGTAAACGGAAAGGAATGCAATTGTGCAAAAAACAAATGTATGTTGCTATTAAAGATGGTAGCTCCCGATAGTGGCTAATATTTCCCTTACTAAAAGGATTGCAGACAGAGTGCAGTATAACTGCAGTACACTACAAATACTGCATCCAAAATAACACTACTTTTATTGCAATATTTTTGCATTGTAACTGCAGTTAAAGTGCTGTATAACTGCAATTCAACTGCAGTTATTCTGCAAATTTGCTTCCAAAATAACGCACTCGACTGCAGTTACTGCACTTCTATTTTATTGCAGTTTCCAAAACTGCATACTGCATATTTGTTGTAATTAATTATTTAGTCATGTTTATCATTTTAAATACAGTAACTTTTAGAAAATACATTTTGACACTGTCAAGAAGCAATATGACCATCCTAATAATCTAAGCCAGATAGGCCTATCACGTGTGTACCATTTATATCAGTCAAAAAGGTGTCTTGTCCTGCTTCTGTAATCTGCTCTTGCATTCAATCCAGTCATCAGCAACAGAGCATTGGGGGTAGGTGCATGTCTGACATCAATGTGTGCGCAGTTACAATGATCATTTAATATGTCTTGGTGTGTTTGGACCATTGTAGTTTGTTGTTGATGTGGACACCAAGGAACTTGAAGTTCTCAACCTGCTCCACTACAGCCCTGTCGATGAGAATGGGGGCGTACTAGGTCCTCCTTTTCCTGTAGTCCACAATCATCTCCTTAGTCTTGGTTACGTTGAGGGATAGGTTGTTATTCTGGCATCACCCAGCCAGGTCTCTGACCTCCTCCCTATAGGCTGTCTCGTCGTTGTCTGTTATCAGGCCTACCACAGTTGTCATCTGCGGACTTAATGATGGTGTTGGAGTCGTGCCTGGCCATGCAGTCGTGGGTGAACAGGGAGTACAGGAGGGGACTGAGCACGCACCTCTAGGGGGCTCTAGTGTTGAGGATCAGCATGGCAGATGTCTTGTTACCTACCCTCACCACCTGGGGGTGGCCCGTCAACAAGTCCAGGATCCAGTTGCAGAGGGAGGTGTTTAGTCCCAGGATCCTTAGCTTAGTGATGAGCTTTGAGGGTACTATGGTGTTGAACGCTGAGCTGTAGTCAATGAATAGCATTCTCACATAAGTGTTCCTTTTGTCCAGGTGGGAAAGGGCAGTGTGGAGTGCAATAGAGATTTTCATCATCTGTGGATCTGTTTGGGCGGTATACAAATTGGAGTGGGTCTAGGGTTTCTGGGATAATGGTGTTGATGTGAGCCATGACCGGCCTTTCAAAGCACTTCATGGCTACGGATGTGAGTGCTACGTGTCTGTAGTCATTTAGGCAGGTTGCCTTTTATGTCAGCTGTTATGACCATGTCATAAGGTGGTATGACACTGGGTGTCAAGTGTTATTTCTATTGGGGAAAATAAAGTAGATGTTTTTCCCACTTGGAACAGGTAGGCTCGCTAGACCTTGTTAATGGTTTCCTCGCGCGTGAAGGTGGTGGCATTATTAGGGAATTAAGTCAAGGTCAGAATATGGCATATCTGTAGACACATCTCCACCACACCTTCATTTATTCGTATTCCACCTCGAACGAATAGTGGGTTAATAGCATGCTATTCTCATGCTTAAATTAAAGGTCAGAATATGCATAGATAGAAAAACGCATAAGGAAATTACGTTCCATTTACGCCCGCTTAACTTGGGTCGGAATCTGGCCCAAAGTAGCTGATATAGGATCAGTTTTTGCCTTAAACATTCCTACTCTGAGAAAATATTTATGAATATGGTCCCCGTTTTGTAAATCTGGTCTGTAAGTAATCCATATTTACTACTACACTAAACAAAATAATAAATGTAAATGGTTCGTTTCATGAGCTGAAATAAAAMATCCCTCAAATGTTGTGCACAAATTTGTTTACATCCCTGTTAGTGAGCATTTCTCCTTTGCCAAGATGGTCCACCCACCTGACAGGTGTGGCATATCAAGAAGCTGATTAAACAGAATGATCATTACACAGGTGCACCTTGTGATGGGTACAATAAAAGGCCACTAACATTTGCAGTTTGGTCACACAACATAATGCCACAGATGTCTCAGATGTTGAGGGAGTGTGCAATTGGCATACAGACTGCAGGAATGTCCGCAGGAYCTGTTGCCAGAGAATTGAATGTTAATTTCTCTACCATAAGCTGCCTCCAATGTCATTTTTGAGAATTTGTCAGTATGTCCAACTGGCCTCACAACCACAGACCATGTGTATGGCGTTGTGTGGGTGAGCGGTTTTCTGATGTGAACATGGTGTGCCCCTTGGTGGGGTTATGGTATGGGCAGGCATAAGCTATGGACAACAAACACAATTGCATTTTATCGATGGCAATTTGAATGCACAGAGATACCGTGACGAGATCCTGAGGCCCATTGTCATGCCATTCATCCACCGCCCTCACCTCGTGATTCAGCATAATGCACATCCTCAAGTCGCAAGGATCTGTACACAATACCTGGAAGTGGAAAATGTCCCAGTCCTTCCATGGGCTGCATATTCACCAGACATGTCACCCATTGAGCATGTTTGTGTTGCAGTTCCCACCAATATCCAGCGACTTCGCACAGCCATTGAAGAGTGGGGCAACATTCTACAGGCCACAATCAACAGCCTGATTAACTTTATGTGAAGCAGATGTGTCGCGCTGCATGAGGCAAATGGTCACAGATACTGACTTAATATATTTTTTGAATCCTCGCCCCTACCCATTTTTTTTGTATCTGTGACCAGCAGATCTGTATTCTCATTCATGTGAAATCCATAGAACAGGGCCTAATGGATTTATTTCAATTGAATGATTTCCTTACATCAACTAACTCAGTAAAATCTTTGAAATTGTTGCATTTATATTTTTGTTCAGTGTATATATTGTAATGTTTAGTGCAGTAAGACTGATAATTGTTTAAGACAACACTAACCTAATACGGCACCCCATGGTGGATACATAGTACTACAGTTTATGGTAGCCAGTTAACCACTGTGTGTGTGTGTGTGTGAGCCATGCAACGCTTTTAGATAAACAACCAACTCGATCTTTGAAAAATACATTTTACTCCTATATCTGAGGGTTAAAAGTGATTGTTGGAGCTGTGGTCCTCTCTGGGACTTATTTTGATTTGATCAGTTTGGCTTATCCTCTATTGAGGACTTCCAGCTGCTTCTGCTCTGTTTGCTAAAGATTATTTATTTATTCATATTGAACATATGGAATATTACATATATTCTCAATCTGTCTTTGTCTATCCCACCTGTAGACATGGAGCTGGTGACTGTAGCTGCTGGTTCTGTTGCTTCGGGTGGGGTCTCGGGCCCATTGGAACTCTGGAAAAGATAAAGAATTTATAGACTTTGACCCATTTCATGATAATAACATAATCGACACTGATGCTCTTTTTCTTTGAGGCCGTTTTTTATTATCCACCCCTGCAGGCTAGTAGTTGGAAACAAACAAGTGTCACATACTCAACAACTCTGTCCTCCTCCCCTTCATATGGAAACAATAATTCAGGCAGAGCAGGCCCAGCAGATGTGATCAGGTGACTTAATCCTTCCCCAATCTCTGGAGTCATTACTAAAAAAACAACCAGGGTTTCTTTCACCAACATTTGCAATTGAAACTAACAGAAGCCTAATTATTTTAGGCAGGGGGGAGCAGAGCTAGCTGGGGGAACCCGCCCTGCCTCTACCATGGAAGGAGAAACACTGCTGATGAGATTCGTTGAGCAGTAGTGCCCGGACCGAAATGCGTTACAACGAAAGCCAAGAAAGCAGGACAAAGACAGAAGAAAGCAGAAATGAATAACAGGACCAAAGGTCCACAGCCCAATCAAGCTGATCTGGGAGCAAACAGAGCAGAAACAGCTGGAAGTCCTCAATAGAGGATAAGCCAAACTGATCAAATCAAAATAAGTCCCAGAGAGGACCACAGCTCCAACAATCACTTTTAACCCTCAGATATAGGAGTAAAATATATTTTTCAAATACTTGTGCTACTTCATTTTGTTTGTCCAGTAAATTGTAAAGTACTGGGATGGTTACAACAAATCTCCAATTGCAAAATTCAAGCGCCCCTTAAAGTATTAGAAAATATTTGACCAAGGTCTGATAATCACTGCTTCATTCTTGTGCTTTAACATCCATTTAAGATATGTTAAATTCTGAGCGGGCACAAAATACTTGAGGATACCTGGGGGGTGGTCTGGAAGGGGGCTCTGTCAGGAAGTTAACATTTTTCTAACACCTGAAATGGCTTTTTCCTGAGAATTTAGAGCCCTAATCATTATGCTTAAGTCAGTAAAAAAATCTGCATATCTAACCATACCTTTTGAGCTGTCTGTATCCTGATTGGTGGTTATTTTGTTAAAGAAACTAAACATGCTACTCTGCATCGCTGCAAAAAATGTAAAGGAATGTGAGTCTTATTTAGTAATTGCTTGCTTTTTTAAAAAGTCTACCAACCTTGCCAGTAGGCATGCCAGCTAAGATAATTAGGCAAGCTAGCTACTCTAACTTGATTGATAGCCTGCAATGGCATCTTGGTAGCTAGTTGGGAGATCGGAGACATATCTTGTCTAGCTAAAGCCAACTTCATAAAATTGCTAGGTGGCTAGTAGTATTACATAGAAACACCAGCCCAAAATTCAACAACAAATAAGTCACGTTTATGGCAATGTCTGTGTATTTAGAGAAATACGTGTTGGAGAAAAACGTTCACAATTTGGAGACCCAAAATCATGCATTTTTATTTTGTGAATACAGGGGAAGTGTAACTAGGCGTCAGTCTACTTAACTGTAGGGGAAGCACTGAATACATCTACACTCATAAAGCAGAGCGCTTCAGTTCATAGACCTTCTCTGACTTGCTGAATATGAGTAATAATAATGTCACCATGACGAACTGCCATCTGGACACTGTTCCTCCATTACAGAGAGCACTCATTAGACTAAGGATACACACACACACACAATTTCAGGTCATAAAGGGGACTGGGAGGACACAAACAGTGGAGGAGATGGAGAGCAGCTCTCCCCAGCTGGGGTGACCAGAGGTCACACTTCTACACACGTCCACACATCACGCACACACTGAATCCAGTAGGAAGGCAACTGACCTTCAGAATAAAATGTACAATGTGGAAAGATTTTAAAAAAAATGTACAACTGATATTTTGTAACACCATCATATTTTTTGACCACTTTGTCACTACATTTTCTGGAGAATGATATGCTTTCATTTGTGGCCTCTAGATAGAGGTTTAATCACGGTATCGAGGTTCCCATTCATTTCAAAGACTTTGGATATTCCTCTGCTTATAATGCTCTTTATGGGTTTCTTGGCTGCTGCTGAGGAACTGATTCACAACAATCACTTGACAAAATAATTGGACAAGACGGGTTCAGGTTCAAGTAAACTCATCAGACTGAAACACATGGAAATGTTACATGCTGACCAAATCGGCTCTGTGCGCCATCATGATTTTGTTTATTCCCATATCCCCATCAGATGCGTTCATGACACACAGGTTAAAATACCAACACCAACTATATTAATTTGGGAACAGGTCGAAAAACAAACATTCATGGCCATTTAGCTAGCTCGCTGTTGCTTGCTAATTTGTCCTGGGAGAAACATTGGGTTATTTTACCTGAAATGCACATGGTCAATTTTTTGCTGGATCTTTTGACCCATTGAGTCATACAAAATCTTCTGTACTCTGACAATCCACAAATAGAGGGGAAACCTAGTTCAAATCAAATGTTATTGGTAACATACACATTTAGCAGATGTTATTGCGGGTGTAGTGAAAGACTTGTGTTCCTAGCTCCAACAGTGTAGTAGTATCTAACAATGCACACCTCAAAGTATAATGGCATTAAGAAATATATAAATATTAGGTTAGCCGTCTTCTAGTCAATGCCACTCTGACATTGCTCGTCCTATTTAAGCTCCTAAAAACCAGTAAGTAGATGGGTGAGGCGGGACTTGCTTGCGCAAGCAGTTTGGATGAAATTATTGAATAGTGCCTTCAGAAAGTATTCATACCCCTTGACTTATTAAACATTTTGTTACAGCCTGAATTCAAAATGGATTAATTATATTTTATTTCTCACTCATCTACACACAATACCCCATAATGACAAAGAGAAAACAGGTTTTTAGAAATGTAGCAAATGTATATAAACAAACTGAAATATGACATTTACATAAGTATTCAGACACTTTACTCAGTACTTTGTTAAAGCACCTGTGGCAGCAATTACAGCGGAGTCTTTATGGGTTAGTCTCTAATAGCTTTCCACACCTGGATTTTGCAGCATTTGCCCCATACATTTTTTTTCCTAAATTATTCAAACTCTGTCAAATTGGTTGGTGATCATTGTTAGACAACAATTTTCAGGTCTTGCCATAGATTTTAAAGTAGATTTAAGTCAAAACTGTAAAATGCTGACCAGACCACTTTGCGTGCATGTTGATTTGGTCCACCCACACCAGACGCGATCAGGACACACAGGTTGAAATATCAAAATGAACTCTGAACCAACTAAACTCAGCAAAAAAATAAACGTCCTCACAAAAAAATAAACGTCCTCACTGTCAACTGTGTTTATTTTCAGAAAACCTAACGTGTATGGACATAGCAAGATTTAACAACTGGGACATAAACTGAATAAGTTCCACAGACACATGACTAACAGAAATTGAATAATGTGTCCCTGAACAAAGGGGGGTCAAAGTCAAAAGTAACAGTCAGTATCTGGTGTGGCCACCAGCTGCAAGTACTGCAGTGCATCTCCTCATGGACTTTGCCAGTTCTTGCTGTGAGATGTTACCCCACTCTTCCACCAAGGTACCTGCAAGTTACCGGACATTTCTGGGGGTAATGGCCSTAGCCCTCACCRTCCGATCCAACAGGTCCCAGATGTGCTCAATAGGAATTGAGATCAGGGCTCTTCGCTGGCCATGGCAGAACACTGACATTCCTGTCTTGCAGGAAATCACGCACAGAACAAGCAGTATGGCTGGTGGCATTGTCATGCTGGAGGGTCATTATCAGGATGAGCCTGCAGGAAGGTTACCACATGAGGGAGGATGTCTTCCCTGTAACTCACAGCGTTGAGATTGCTTGCAATGACAACAGGCTCAGTCCGATGATGCTGTGGCACACCGCCCCAGACCATGACGGACCCTCCACCTCCAAATAAATCCTGCTCCAGAGTACAGGCCTCGGTGTAACGCTCATTCCTTCGACGATAAACGTGAATCCAACCATCACCCCTGGTGAGACAAAATCGAGACTCGTCAGGGAAGAGCACCTTTTGCCAGTCCTGTCTGGTCCTGCGGTGGGTTTGTGCCCTTAGGCAACGTTGTTGCAGGTGATGTCTGGTGAGGACCTACCTTACAACAGGCCTACAAGCCCTCAGTCCAACCTCTCTCAGCCRATTGRGGACAGTCTGAGCACTGATGGAGGGATTGTGCGTTCCTGGTGTAACTCGGGCAGTTGTTGCCATCCTGTACCTGTCCCGCAGGTGTGGTGTGATATTCGGATGTACCAATCCTGTGCAGGTGTTGTTACACGTGGTCTGCCACTGCGAGGACGATCAGCTGTCGGACATTGCAAGTTATTGCCCCGGCCACATCTGCAGTCCTCATGCCTCCTTGCAGCATGCCTAAGGCACGTTCACGCAGATGAGCAGGGACCCTGGGCATCTTCTTTTGGTGTTTTTCAGAGTCAGTAGAAAGGCCTCTTTAGTGTCCTAAGTTTCATAACTGTGACCTTAGTTGCCTACCGTCTGTTAGCTGTTAGTCTTTTTTACGACCGTTCCACAGGTGCATGTTCATTAATTGTTTATGGTTCATTGAACAGGCATGGAAACAGTGTTTAAACCCTTTACAATGAAGATCTGTGAAGTTATTTTGATTTTTTTGTTCATATTAATTTGGAGACAGGTCTAAGCTTGAAACATTTATTGCAATTTAGCTCGATAGCTTGCTGTTGCTAGCTAATTTGTCCCGTGATATAAACATTAGGTTGTTATTTTACCTGAAATACTCTGACAATTAATCCACAGATAAAAGGGTAAAAGTTTGTTTCTAGTCATCTCTCCTCCTTCAGGCTTCTCTTTGGACTTTATATGGCGGTTGGTAACCAACTTTTAAGGTGCATTACCACTACCACCTGGAGTGTGGACCTCCATCTTTCAATCACCCACGTTGGTATATGCTCCTAAAAACCAATGAGATGGGAGAGGCGGAACCTGCAGCGRGTCACAAATAGAACCATGTTCTATTTTAGCGCCTGGCTACACAGATGCTCGTTGATGCGCGCTAGCAGTGTGGGTGCAAAATGRCGGAWTTTACCTGTGCTAAGCTCCATTCTGTTTTTTCTTATCCTGAAAAGCTCCCCAGTCTTTAATGATTACAAGCATACCCATTACATAATGCAGCCATTGCTGTGCTTGGAAATATGGAGAGTGGTACTCAGTAATGTGTTGTATTACTCAGTAATGTGTTGTATTAGATTTACCCCAAACATAACACTGTATCAGGATGCATGTTTTGGAACATTTGTATTCTGTACAGGCTTCTTTTCACTTTGTCAATTATGTTAGTATTGTGGAGTAACTACAGTTCTCCTTTCACAGCCACTTAACTTGAACTGTTTTTATCAGTCACCTTTGGCCCCATGGTGAAATCCCTGAGCTGTTTCCTTCCTTTCCGGCAACTAAGTTAGGAATAGACAATGAATATCAAACGGATATATCATTGTCTGTTTTTTTTTATTTTTATGACCCATCTACCAACATGAGCCCTTTGGAAAACCTCCCTCGTCTTTGTGGTTGAATCTGTGTTTTGAAATTCCCTGCTCTGCTGAGGGACCTTAATTGTATGTACAGAGATGAGGTAGTCATTCAAAATCATGTTAAACACTATTATTGCACACAGTGAGTCCATGCAACTTATTTTGTGACTTAAGAAAATACTTGTCTCGACATTTTAGCTTTAAATGTTTTATTCATTTGAAACTATTTCTAAAAACATAATTCAATTTTGACGTTACGGGATATTGTGTCCAGGCCAGTGACACATTTTAATTCAAGGGGTTTGAATAGTTTCTGAAGGCACTGTGTGTACATTTATTTTGCAACGCTCATACATTCAACGCTYGCGGTTTGGTCAGCATGTTAGGACTTGGGAGACAGGATACAAGTGGTTAGAAAGAGCAAATTATGTAATGCAGTGGTTGGTTAGAACAATGTAGAGCAGGATGCTGTCCTTTAAAACATGGTGAATGGTTTTGGTGCTTGGATGGACGAGAGGCATAAAAATCTCAAATAAAACAGAAGGGGAAAAAAGATCTTAAACATTGTCCTGGTGGTACTTCCTTGCTACATTATTTGTCCTAGTAGTAACCTACAACAAACACTCATCCCAATCAACATCAAATGTTAGTCTACAAACAGTCTCATTCAGAAACATTGTAGGTAAAAACAATTATGGGATATGTAAACTGTCCAATTTGATTAGGCTTTTATCTCATAATGTCTTGTGAACAACAACTGACTACTTTGTTCACACTTGGCATGATATTCTCCCGCCAAACTGAACAACGAGACAGGAACATTGGACGCATAACATCAGGCGCCACAGCAGCACATGGCTGTAGCAATTCCTAACTAAGCAGTTTTCTATGTTGAGAAAGGCTTCTATGCATTTTTTTTGTTTGTTAAATCTGACAAACGGCTATTTGGTTTCTGCTATCTATCGTGTGGTGTCCAACTCCGATCTGTGTTCTCTCAGGCATAATGTGGTGATAGAACTTTGTAAAACACAGTCCCGTTTCTGTCTTTGATTGTACTCTAATTTACATAATCTCGCGCCAAATTATCGGAAGACAAGAGACCCTAGTTTCGCGCGCTGAGGCTAAACTCCGGTCACAGTTTTGATTGACAGGCATTATAGCCCCTCAGAGAGCAACTCAGAAGTGCTAATAGCCAATAGTGAAACAAAGATTTTTTTTGGCAGGCGGGGAAACACTGTTGAAGATTCTTATTGATTCAGTCCCCCTAACAGCAGTCTATACAGAGGAGTTGTGTACGGATTAAGCTTGACGGTTTACTAAACGTCATTTAATTATCTGCATTTGGAAGAAAAAACAGGTAATATAAATGTTTCTACTTTGACAAGTTTGGTATTTTGAAAGTTGCTGGCTAGCTAACTGGCTGAAACTTGGCACATTGAATAAGCTAGCTATCGTTAACTTTGCTAACATTTGGGAGGGTGAATTCGAAATATTCTAGTTAAACTTTGTCGAGGGAAATGAACGTTAACGTTACATGCTTCACATTACTCACTAGGTACGTGTCAGTGTGATCAATGTAATAGTATTTCATTTGGTTACCTAGCGACCTACTTCAACTCCACAATTTATTAGATACTAACCTTCGTTATGTTGTAGCGTTATCTAGCTACTGTACGTTAGCTAGGCTAATGTAACGTGGTGTGCTGTCAATGTCGATTACCACATCCACCAGTAGTCTGATTTAATCAGGCTGTAACTACCTATATAAGTACCTATTGTCTAGAACAGTAGTCTGATTTAAATCAGTGAGTAATGTGAAGCATGATTAAATCAGACTACTGAACCCATTGCCTGATATCATAAATGTTCCCTACAAGCCAGAATTTTAAATAAAATCAATTTAAACGGCGCTCTAACTTTTTAGAGAGCCTGTAGGTACAGTATATGGTTCGGCTTGGCACCGAGGTAGCCAGCAGTTCCGATCCGCTTGCTTACAGCAGCACTAGGGTCGGACAGGTTTCCTGTGTAGAATAAGACACCAAGGAGCCAGCAGCAAGATATGTCTTGGCTTGGAAAAAACACCCCAATCCAGGGATTATAAATGCGTTGCACCCAGGATTGTCCCGTTATCCCAACTGTTACACCGAGAAGATTGAAGGACTGTTAAAAAAAAAAAGCGCGAGAAGATTGAAGGACTGCTTAAAAAAAGATACCTGGCTTTGTGGAATTCAGCTGCGACTACATCGATTTGCCTAAGGTCAATATTTTAACAAAATTTAATTATGAAATGCTTACCTTGAACACATGTTTGTTCTCTGTACTTGGGAGCCTTTCTTTGCCGAAATCAGTACTTTATTTATTTTATTTTTCTCAAACGTTACATGGAACCCAAACCGGCTGCGCTGTGCGCCATCATGCATAAATTKATTTTGTCCCCCCACACCAAACGCGATCACGACGGGCAGGTTAAAATATCAAAATAAACTCTGAACCAATTACATTCATTTGGGGCCCGGTGGAAAAGCATTAAATCTTTATGGCAATTACGCTAGCTAGCTTGCACTTGCTAGCTAATTTGTCCTATTTAGTTAGCTTGCTGTTTGTCCTGGGATATAACCATTGGTGTTATTTTACCTGAAATGCACAAGGTCCTCTACTCCGACAATTAATCCACACATAAAACGGTCAACCGAATCGTATCTAGTCATCTCTCCTAGGCTTTTTCTTCTCTTGACTTTATATTGCGTTTGGCAACTGTCATAAATATGGTTGCTTTACTGCCACCGACCTCGTTCGTCTTTCAGTCACCCACGTGGGTATAACCAATGAGGAGATGGCAAGTGGGTACCTGCTTCTATAAACCAATGAGATGGGAGAGGCAGGACTTGCAGCGCGATCTGCGTCAGAAATAGAACTGACTTCTATTTTAGCCCTTGGCACAGCAGACGCTCGTTGGCAGTGGGTGCAATAATTGAATAATATAGATATAATATAGTCAGCCTGTTAGTGCTACCATTTTGAACACATATGCACCTAAATATTTTCCTGTGATACCTGGAAAAAATGTTTTGTAATTGATAACAATTTATACTATTAATACCTCAAATATTGTGCTCCTTTAATTTTTTGCCCTTACATTTTCAATTTAGTAGCACGTGCTCCTTTTAATAAAAAAAAAGGCAGCGTAGAACCCTGCTACTCTTTCCTTGTTGAGATTCAATTGACACATGCGCATTTGTGCTTAATTCCACAAAGCCTGGTCTCTGCTCCACTCCGTTAGTTGAGTTCATCAATCTTACTTCACTGTGGAGTTTAGTCGGCTCGTGTTATATTGGATATTCGGTTTTCTCTTGTCAAAAGCAATTAAACCAAGCATGTCATGAACATTGTATATTCTGAATCAGGAGGATGGAGAATGATTTTTTWAAATCTTAGAATTGTTTCAATCCCCAGATTCAGAATATACAATTTTCATGGTCATGTCATGCTTGGTTCAATAGCTATTGATGAGAGGGGAACCAACTATCCAAAACAAAATTATTTTGACCTCGGTGCCAATATGAACCATGAACCACTGGCTGTGACACAGCCTGCCGTGATTGGCCAAACCCTCCCCTAATAGCGCTGGGCCAATCACAGCCTGCCGTGATTGCGATCGAACCCGGGGCTCTAGTGACGTCTCAAGCGCTGCAATGCAGTGCCTTAGACTGCTGCGCCACTCGGGAGGCCCCGTGGACCTGGGTCTTTTAACGAATGTWTGTTAAAATGGTCGAAACAGTTCTACAGCTGAACATCAAGAATCAACAAAGTGCCTCCCCTGCCACAAATTGCTGAGTGATATGGCATATTATTAGTGATGCACTGATATGACATTTTTGGCCAATACCGATATTTTCCTTGCCAAAAAACCCAGATAACCGATATTTAAACTATTTGCGGCCTTTTAAGCATTCTAGTATAGTTAACACACACATGGACGCAGCGGTCTAAGGCACTACATCTCAGTGCAAGGGGAGTCACTACAGTCCCTGGTTCGAATCCAGGCTGTGTCACATCCGGCCGTGATTGGGAGTCCCATAGGGCGGTGCACAATTGGCCCAGGTTTGGCCGGGGTAAGCCGTCATTGTAAATAAAAATTTGTTCTTAACCGACTTGCTTAGTTAAATAAAGGTTACACTACACTGACCAAAACATTATTTTGTTGGCATTTACGCATGTCCCCATTACCAGTAAAACATAATCAATACCTATTTCTTTCACTTACTTGCTGTGCTGTTTCGTTGTTCATTTGTTCTGTCGTTTCATTCTCAACCAGGATTTCTATGGAACACCGTTTGGGTCATTGCCTGTCAAAAATCTATAATTTAAAACTGTTTGACGTGTCAAATAACACTGTTTGAAAAATAATAAATAACACCTGAATATGACTGCACGTCACATAATAATTTAACGCGTTCAAATTTTTTCCCCGTAGTTATTACAGTGTAATCAATCACTCGTATTTCATGTCACAACGATTTATCGATACGTATGCTATGATGCTGGTAAAGTTGTCTCGCACACCTACAGTGCAGGTCATTTAAAAAAAAAAAGCTAGCTTATGGATGCAAACAATGTTCTTTTTTATTTATTTTTATTTTACCGTTATTTTACCAGGTAAGTTGACTGAGAACACGTTCTCATTTGCAGCAACGACCTGGGGAATAGTTACAGGGGAGAGGAGGGGGATGAATGAGCCAATTGTAAACTGGGGATTATTAGGTGACCGTGATGGTTGAGGGCCAGATTGGGAATTTAGCCAGGACACCGGGGTTAACACCCCTACTCTTACGAAATAAGTGCCATGGGATCTTTAATGACCTCAGAGAGTCAGGACACCCGTTTAACGTCCCATCCGAAAGACAGCACCCTACACAGAGCAGTGTCCCCAATCACTGCCCTGGGGCATTGGGATCTTTGTTTAGACCAGAGGAAAGAGTGCCTCCTACTGGCCCTCAACACCACTTCCAGCAGCACCTGTTCATTCCCCCAAAACATAGCAAAACGACATCTGTTTTCAGTAGCTACAGTTCTATAGGTAACTATATAGCTAGGTGTCATCTAAAATTACCCTAATTTATAAGACAGTTCTTATTTGATTAAACTGTTTGGGATAGGGGGCAGCATTTTCACGTTTGGATGAAAAGCGTGCTCAGAGTAAACTGCCTGCTAATATATGCATATTATTAGTATATTTGATAGAAAACACAGAAGTTTCTAAAACTGTTTGAATGATGTCTGAGTATAAAATAATTCATATGGCAGGCAAAAACCTGAGAGAAATCCAACCAGGAAGTGGGAAATCAGAGGTTTGTAGTTTTTCAACTCATCGAATATACAGTGTCTATGGGTCATACTGCACTTCCTAAGGCTTCCACAGATGTCAACAGTCTTTAGAAACTTTTTTATGCTTCTACTGTAAAGGAGGGGGAAGGGAGCTGAATGAGTCAGAGGTCTGCCAGGTGGCATGAGCTGACCGCGTTCACTGAGAGCGACCTGCGTTCCATTGCAATTCTAAAGACAAAGGATTTCTCCGTTGGAACATTATTGAAGATTTATGTTAACATCCTAAAGATTGATTCTATACATCGTTTGACATGTTTCTACGGACTGTAACGGAACTTTTTGACTTTGTCTGGACCTATTGATCGCGCGTCATGGATTTGTGAACTCAATGCGGTGAACAACAAGGAGGTATTTGGACATAAATGGACTTTATCGAACTAAACAAACATTTATTGTGGAACTGGGATTCCTGGGAGTGCATTCTGATGAAGATCGTCAAAGGTAAGTGAATATTTATAATGCTATTTCTGACTTCTGTTGATTCRGCAACATGGCGGGTATATGTTTGGCTTGTTTTGGTCTCTGAGCGCCSTACTCAGATTATTGCATGGTTTGCTTTTTCCGTAAAGCTTTTTTGAAATCTGACAAAGCGGTTGCATTAAGGWGAAGTATATCTATAATTCTCTGCATAATACTTGTATCTTTTATCAAAGTTTATTATGAGTATTTCTGTAAATTGATGTGGCTCTGTGCAAATTCACGGCATGTTTTGGAGGCAAAGCCAAATGTAGACTGAGGTTTTTGGATATGAACTTGATCGAACAAAACATGCATGTATTGTGTAACATGTTGTCCCGGGAGTGTCATCTGATGAAGAATATCAAAGATTAGTGATTCATTTTTATCTCTTTCTGCTTTTTGTGACTCCTCTTTGGTTGTAAAATGGCTCTATGCTTTCTGTGACTAGTTGCTGACCTAACATAATGATGTTGTGTTTTCGCCGAAAAGCCTTTTTGAAATCGGACACTGTGGTTGGATTAACCACAGTGTCTAATACCATAATAAAATGGTGTCTAATACTTATATGTTTGGGAAATTTTGAATTATGAGATGTCTGTTGATTGAATTTGGCGCCCTGTAATTTCATTGGCTGTTTGGGAACGGGGTTCCGCTACCCTCGCCGACAGGTTAATGGCGGTCAGATTTGCGGTTTGCCTTCAAAAAAAAGTATGTCATTGACAGTGATGCAAATTAATACAAATAGTAGAACTATGCCATACTTTTATTTTGAAGGCAACCCGCAAAGTCCACACCTGCGCCTAATCCTTATTGTGGCTACATAACCTGGTCCGGTCGAGCCTCACTAGCCAGATGAAGCTAGCTGGCTGCTTATAACGTTAGCTTTGGGCAACAGGGTTAAGTAACTGGCTAGCTATTTATTTTCATGAACTGAAGTTCAATTTCAATAGGCGAACAAAAAGTGGCAACCTAGCTAATACTTACTCACAAAGATTCCTAAATCATTGCTAAGAATAATGAAAATGACTGCAGTTTCTACTGGTCATTTGTTTTCAGGCTGGTTGTATTGTGCTAGCTAGGTACCAAGCTAAAGCTAGCTACCCCAGAAGTTGCGGTCGAACAAATTATGGTTTATTACCAACGCGGTATTGTAAACACATCGTTCGTGGCCGGTGTTTGCTTGTTTGCAGACTTTTTTTGTACCGTTTTGACAGTGCTACTGTATCTTTTTTGACACGCAAAGACCCAAACGGCATTCCATAGTATGTATGTATGTATGTCGTGAAGGTAATAACAGTGACGCTATTACTGTGTAACTGCGGTGGGGCAACATTGGAAAAATAGCGCACTTGGTAGTGTTAACCGGTGTTTGACCAGTCGGCGAAATCCAACATCACCCACGACAGAGAACGTTTGATTGTCAAGGGAAATTAATTCCATTATCTTGGCCTTAATGGATTTCGCCATTTGAGTTGTCTCACTGAAATGTTGTTACTCTTTCAAATGTCTGCTTGACTTGTTAACTGCTTGATCCACACAGCAGACATTGTGGGCTAGTTTAGGAATGCTGTGTTGCACGTCTAGAGCGAAATTTTACGTGGCGTCATTGTCACATACCTACGTTATATAGGTATGCACGTCAGCTTTGAGATCGGTTTTGCGCATCGGCGTTAAACTAGACATCAGCCAATACCGATGTTTCCATTTTTAGCTAATATCGTCCGATTCCGTTATGTTCACCGACATATCCTGCATCTCTACTTTTTATAGTTCAGGGCTCTACGCTGATGTCCATCTAACTAGAAATGTAGAAGCATACAAATCATTATTGGAGAACAATTGAAGTATTTGAGTGTTCTAATTTAAAAGAGATGACAAAGTTTATATAAGTTTTTTTGGAGTGATCCCTGCACAATGATTAGGTGAGCCAAATGTTCAGCCTTCGCTTTAAGGGATGGGCTGTTACCATGGTAATTTGGGCACGCACTATGTGATGGAAAATATTCTGACTGCGAACTCAAACTAACATTGAAAAACAACCTACTTTGACTACCCTCCCACTTTTCTGAATTCTTTGCTCTTGTTTTCCGTAAGATGTCGGTGGCGCGCGGGTTGTCAGTGATAGGACACACCTGAGACCAGGTGCCCCATATTTGAATAAAACGTAACTGGCCAAGAAACACAAGGATGAAGTTATACTTTAGTAGACTTTCTTGTCAATTCAACCAACTTATACCTTTAAAAAAAAAAAAAAAAACTGTCCCCAAATTCTCTGACCCACCACCGTGGCTGGTGAAATGGACATTCTTACGCGCCAATGAAGTCTAACGTTACCCACCTTAGGCGGGTGTTCATTTTAACCCTGTGTGTGCCCCATCCTAATCGCTGCCAGAGGAAACTAGCCTCCTCCCAGCTGAACACTAAGCTCGCTAGCTAATGTAAAATAAAACAAATGCATGGGCTGTCAATATAACTTATGCTGGGTGCGCACTACACAACTTTCAATCTTAACATCGCTGAGCCTCTCATATTAAACGACTTTCTTTCCTAAACCATGTGGCACAGACGGGTCCCACCACAAGATTCTTAATTTGGTCGTGAAGATTCTTGATACTATGCTGTTTCGTGAACATTGTCAGTGTAGCTAGAACGAGATGTGGCTCAAAAGCAAGCCTCAAACGTTTTCAGTCAGACATTCACGCTTGCCATACGGAGTTGCACCATCTAACCAACATTTTGACTTGATTAACATTGCTTGTGAACTTCAGAGCTGTAACGATTTGATACTTTAGTTAAACACAAGTACAAACACATAGCCTACTAGTAGTATCAGMGCATAAAATTAACTCCCTCCACATGCAGGTAGATTTATTTATTGGTGTGTAAGAAAGTATATTTCAGTTAGTTTTCTAAAAATGCTGCAGTAGCTGGCTCCATAGTGTATCTGTGGTTTTTGTTACATAGCTGCTAATGGCACAAAGAAATACAAATCCTACAACCCAACGGGCGCAGTAACGTTGCCTGGCAGGGTGAGCTGTGCACACTGAGTGAAGTACGGATTCATTTTTGGAGGCGTTGCGCACAGGCATAAAATGTGTATTTTACTCAAGTTTACAAAGTGAATCTTTGTCCTTCTGTTTCCCGGCTATTTACATTTGTATTGTTCACAAGCTTTCTTGTTTTAGAAACATTACAATGCTTGGTCATTCTTTTTAGTTTGGTGCAAAATATTTGGCCTGGTTAAAGATCTGCGTGGCTGGTAAAATATATAAATTCTATCTGCCACAGTGGCTGGTGGACCAAACCGTTTATTTAAGGCCCTGAGTTAGTCATCGCTCATGCTCAAGTCTACACATTCTGGGTGATGCGAAACAACGTAATTTCACGGGCTTCTTCTCTGGCGAGGTCTCATCACCAATAGTAATGGCGTCTTTATGTAGGCACTAACTCCACAGCTCGTTGGTCAATTCTTATGGGGAAATTAATGTTTTTGTTGTTTATCAGGTCTGTGTTAAACACCGGCTTAGGAGATCTTAAGTTTTGTACAATGAGATCATCAGCTAGTGTCACTTGTGAATTTTGAAGCATTTGTAATCAAAACAAGCACCAAGGCTTCATTAAGGTCATGTTAACMGACTAATATCTCATAGAACAAAACCTATACGATCTAAGCATGTGTTAACCTCAGACCTTATGTTCAGCATTTATCCCAAAACCTKATTTCCTCATTCATTTACCCCATAGGAATGGCTGAACGAACCAGGGGTAACTCATTTCTGTTTTTTAGGACTATAAGCTGGTGAGGTCTTGGCAATTGCTGATCACCATTCTCAAAACTTGTCTTTGCACTTCTCCCACTTATGAGCGTTGCAGATTTTGTGCCGGAAAAATCAAACGTTTGAGAATATTGGAATGGCTCAAAGACTGGATCGGTAGCCCTCAGATTGCGTCTGACTCGTTAACATTAAACAAGCGTCTGATTGCTTTGCCCCGAGTAGTAGGAAACAACACGGATTTTGTTTCCGATCTCAACTTGTCCTGGAAAGCTAAAATCGGAGCCCAAAATCGTGTAGTGTACGCCATACTTAGCTTATGTTTAAGTTTCGAGTCTGTAGTTATGTTTAGGCAGGGCAAGCCCGTTTGGTGATTTCAGGTATCATAAAAATCTATCACAGTATGTTTTGTAGACTCCTTCAGCAGTTATATTTTTTGAAGTCTTTTTTTTACTAGATTTAAGTACAGTACCATTTGGATATMTTCAATTTATATTCCTAAGTTAAATGATGCTGCTTCCTGTTGACAAGACATTTAGATAAATAGCCCAATGTCAAAACAGTTTGTCCAAATCAATATGTAGAAAGTTTGATATATTGAAAACATAAAATGTACTATCTACACATACAGTACATGTTTAAAAAAATAAATAATAATTGTGACTTTTATTTAACTAAGCAAGTCGGTTAAGAACATTTTCTTATTTACAATGACGGCCTRCCCCGGCCAAACCCTAACCCGGACGACGCTGGGCGAATTGTGCGCCGCATGGTCAATCCGACGTATGCATTGGCCGTGTAGAATTTATGGTGATACAGCCTCTGCAGAAGTCAGGGKATCCATACGACTTGTGTTTTGCACAGCAGCGCTGTTGTTAAAGTGAGTTTGTGTTTATACCCGACTTCCCGCCCCCACCTATCGTCAACCAATTATGTCAATGCGGAGCTATACGGAGCCCTCCGCATTCTTAAGAAATCTAAGAGGCGCACGGAGATGCGGTACGCAGCTCAATTTGGCCTCTGCATGCCTCTGGAGGCTCCACAATTGTCACACCCTCCATACAAAGCCATTTTTGGATCAAGCATAAATTGGCGGGTAATGTGTTGAAACAGTGTGCTTAAAACATTGTCAGGAAGTGAAGCCACATTGTTTGTTTGATACAATGATGGGGTTGCAGTAGCTGCATTTAAAAGGGGTAGGAGTGGCTTAGTAATACAGTTTTCCACACTGTATTAAAATCAGTATGGCATGTTTGTTGAATGTTGTTTTGCTTTGTCATTGGGCATTTAAATTACTTGGAAGCCTTTCTTTACTGATATTGATCCACTTGATCAATGGTATTAATCAATAGTTGGCACAGTAATACAGTACTCAAAGGAAAGAAGTGGAGAAACATTGAACGACACTGCTTTTTCAACTTGAGTGTGTTAGATGTCATGCTGCTGTTAACCCACAGTTTGGCTCTCTTCTGCACAGGGCAGCTGCAATGTGGATTCAAGTGCGCACCATGGATGGCAAGGAGACTCATCGGATTGACTCACTGTCCAAGCTCACCAAGGTGGATGAGCTGCGCCTCAAGATCTCAGAGCTCTTCAAAATTGAGCCAGAAAGACAGAGGCTCTTTTACCGGGGCAAGCAGGTGTGGCAGATGGCTACTTTTCTGTTGCAATTCAGTTACAAAAAAGAGTTGCTGGGGTCCTTACTAATCATGTCTCAATGTATATGTTTTGTTTCTGATCCCAGATGGAGGACAGCCACACCATCTTTGATTACAACGTGGGGCTGAATGATATAGTGCAGCTGCTTGTTAGACAGGCTACGCCCCCTGATGCTGTCCTCAAGAGCAAGGACAAAGAAGCTGAGCTGTCTGACTCTGACTCTGGCTGTGGCTCGGCACAGAGCGAGTCGGACAAGAGCTCGACCCACTCGGAGACAGAGGTGCAAGCAGCTGGCACCTCTGCCCAAACAGACACACCAGACCTGGTCGACCCGGGATTTGGCTTTTACAAGGTAAACATGGAGCATCTCTACAAGGATGAATATTTGCTGTATTGGTATCATTTGATGTAGTGAAAGGATGCTTTTAACTGGATAAATGTAAAATGGTAAATCTGCTTCAATATTGTGGAGCCTTCTTGAATTGSCGTTGCTTCTATTGTGTTCAGTCTTAATTTTAAATTGCAATACAGGTTTTAGATCTGTGACAGTAGCATTGCATGGTTCACTTTACAATATCAACTTATTTTTTTCTTCTCCAGATTAACGAGTTTGTTGACGCCAGAGACTTGAACATGGGCGCCTGGTTTGAGGCCCAGATTGTGAACATTACAAAGACCACAAAGACACCTGGAGAGGAAGAGGGCTCTGACTCTAAACTCGGCGAAGAGGAAGTTATTCACTACCATGTCAAATATGAAGAGTGAGAACTCCCTCATGTYTTCCATATTTTAAAGATCTGATTGGAGACATTATGCCTCATTGGTGACATTTAACAGTTTTACCCTCAATGAACATGTATAGAAAAATGATTGATTATGTCTGTTTGGAAGGTGTTGCTGTCTATCGATGAGCTGGACCAATGGGAACATTGCTTTTTGGCGCCAGTGTGTCAATACCACAGGGTACCACTTGGTTTCCGTATCTGCGTCGGAGCGCTTAATTTGTTCCATTTCCTCCTACTCTTGACTTTTTATGTATTGCTTTTTTGAATGCAGTCCCACMCCATCGGTCTTTCCTGATAAAAGTATATGTAATTCCATAACACTGCAATTGGCAAATAAAACATTTGTGCTTGATKATTTGCACATTGCTCTGCCACATTGGTTTGCTTGCAAGTGTAAGAACCGGAGGAACATTGAAATGAACGTTGACTCGTATTGCATATGTTTCCAGCAGTCAAGGCCCTCAGAATTCAAACACTTATTTGACCCGTTTCTGTTCTCTCCCGATATGTCAATCATCTTACAAAAGCCGCATTATGTAGGAAGCACCTGCTGTGTGTCTGAACTGAATACTGACACTGCCTATGTCTGTGTGGTCTCTCTAGCTACCCAGAGAATGGAGTGGTGCCTCTGCAGTCCAAGGATGTACGCCCACGCGCCCGCACAGTCTACCAGTGGCACCAGCTGGAGGCGGGKATGGTGGTCATGGTAAACTTCAACCCAGACGAACCCAAAGAGCGCGGCTACTGGTACGACGCCCAGATCCAGAAGAAGAGGGAGACACGCACTGTGCACGAGATCTATGCCAAAATACTGCTTGGGTAATATAATTGGTCTTGTTAGTCTCCGCTGTAAACCCCCTCCCCCTTAAAGGGTCATACCATGATGGTAATAGCATTTAAATGAGTTCAGTGACTCATCTGCTTGAATGGTGTGTTCTAATGATTTGTTGAAATTCATTGATCACTTGTTATACAGTATTGATACATCTACACAGTATGGTATGTACTTTAGTATTATGTGAATGTCAAAGTTTTGCCATTTAGTTGTTTTGCATATTAGGACCATGAAGGGTATACRTAGAGTTCATGTTTATTTCAGGGTTGCCGGTGACTCCCTGAATGACTGTCGCATCATGTTCTTGACTGAGATCTACAAAATCGAGGAGCCTGGAGCCTTGGCTGYATCCGGAGCGGGATCTGATAGCCCATTGAAAAGTAAGTTSGAGCTGTTTGCAGGGCTTTAAATAAAATGTAATTGGTAGCTATTTAAAGTTAGGAGCACAACYATTTAGGAGTAGCAGATTTAAAATAGTCTTAAAACGCTGGTAATCTGGGTARAATTTTTGTACGGTTTGGGCTAGAAACGAGCTGTTTCCTCTGTCGTAATGGTACTCGTCTCATATGCATATACTGCATTCTATACTATTCTACTATCTTAGTCTATGCCACTCTGACATTGCTTGTCCATATATTTATATATTCTTAATTCCTTTACTTAGATTTTTGTGTTGGGTATATATTGTGTAATTTGTTAGATATTACTTGTTAGATATTGCTGTACTGTCGGAACTAGAAGCACAAGCATTTCGCTACACCTGCAATAACATCTGCTAAACGTGTATGTGACCAATTAAATTTGATTTGAACCAAGACCGTCACGAATCTGCACTCACTTTTTATTCTAGGGCACTCAAACAGCGGTACAGTGAAGCATGTGCGCATTTTTCTTAGGCGCATGTTTCTTAGGCACACTGGTGCTTAGGTTTAAAGAAGACAAAGGTTAAGAAAACAGAATTCTTATATCCTATAACTCTTTGCAACGATGGGGTAGTTAGCAACGCCGCTGGTCCCAGATTTGTGACGACGTTGTCTTAGAAAATATACAGATTAACTAGACCGGTGCTTCCAAATTTAAATTCCAGGTCGCCACAGCAAAATATTTAAGCGCATATGCGACCAAAATGGTTGCAATTTAGAGCCCTGGTCGTTTGACTGCGTTTAATTTTTTTGCAGGAAATTAACTCCTACACACTAGGCTAGTTATTGGATAAGGCTCATCAGCCCAGCATATTAGCAATC
This sequence comes from Salvelinus sp. IW2-2015, assembly GCF_002910315.2. Taxonomy (NCBI): domain Eukaryota; kingdom Metazoa; phylum Chordata; class Actinopteri; order Salmoniformes; family Salmonidae; genus Salvelinus; species Salvelinus sp. IW2-2015. The sequence goes on along the minus strand of NC_036856.1, from coordinate 4,712,323 downwards.
TCTAAAGTTAGTTCAAAGACAATATGTCACAATTTTAGTGTCAAATATTGTATGTGAATAATTGACTTGCACACAATACACCGGTACAGACAATGATGCGCCATAGTTTTTATTTCATCACATAGTCCACATCTCCAGTCTGTTACTCGTGTAGAGTCAGTGAGTGCATTTCTCGGATTGATTTTCATGAAGGATGAGTGCATGTAAAGCACATGCAAAATTGTGAACATTTCCAAGACTCTGCAAGTAGGCTATAGTTTAACAGTGGTGTCAGATGTTAGAAAACGACAAGACGCTATTGTTACCATAGAAACTCTGGGATTAATGTAGACTATGTTCATGATGCATAAGATGAATTTTAGTTGCCCTGGCTGCACACCAACCTCTTAGACTTAGCGGTTTACAAAGTACGTAKCATATTTTGTATGCTTAATTGGATATTCTAATACACTGGTGCAGTTCTTACAGTAGTGGTTACAGTACCCATTTTAACATTAAGTAAAAAGGTTGACGTTCTCTTTGATCCTGCTCTCTCCAGGGTCAAACGGACCCGAGTGCAAACACTGCAAAGATGACCCCAAGAAGAACTGCCGCTGGTGCAACTGCCATGTATGTGGCGTGAAGCAGGACCCGGACAAGCAGCTGCTGTGTGACGAGTGTGACATGGCATTCCACATCTACTGCCTGAACCCTCGACTGACCAGCCTCCCCGATGACGACGACTGGTCAGTATAGACCCATTTCCCTGCCGCGTCTTGAAAAGTTGCGCACAGGTTCCGGTTTCAGAAAAAGCAGTGGATAAGATCACATGCAACTTCAAAAGCAGCTTGTGCAAGTTAACACGTAATCAGATGGTTATCGTCTACGTCGCAATGTCATCAGATAATTTGATTATCTAGCGAGCCGGCAAGATAAAAATCACAAATGGAGCTAGATTAAAAAAAAAAAAAGCTATAGCCACAAAGCTATAGTCATCAGTCTTAGGTGTTTTCATGGTCGTCACTCACTCACTGTTAAAAGAACAATCCATTCAACAAATCTTTTGGTATTTTTTTCTTTCTTCCACTGTTGATACAGTCCCAAAATGTTTGCATGTCAGCGATCAAGTTTTCAAGATGTAGAACTTTCAAAATGCTAATTCTCATAGCCAGCGTGATGTCTTTTGCATCATATGATGCAAAAATCCCCATACTGGCTGTATTTCTGCCTGCTTGGACGGAAATGGCTCAAATGAAAACATGAAATGACCCTGGGAATCGACAGAACATTTCTGAGAGAATCACAAAACATTCAAAATAGATCATACAGAACTTTCATAATACTTAAGGTGTCACAGTATCTTAAACTTGATTGCTGACGTGCAAAACATTTTTAGGAGCATATCAACAGTGGACTAATGAAACCAAAACCTGAAGCGTTTGAGTGGAATCTTTAAGTTTGTCAAGCTCCCGACCTTAGCATAAGCGATCCTGCTACAGAGCTTTTTGGTACCGTTCTTGACGTCTGTAAACACAAAAATTGGTCTATACTACAGTACAGTCTGGGCTGGTATTCTGTCCGTCTCGCTGTTGCCAYCTTCTAGTGCTGCTTATGTGATGGTCATAGTCATGCCGATGTGTCAGATGGCACTTCAACTGTTTCTAATTGGAGTTTGAGGAGAGAAAGTGGTGGTTTCTTCAGGCTGCTTTGTTTTGGTCATTTTGAGTCGAGCGTTATCAGCTTTCTATCGTGAGCACAAGTTAATGGTGTACAAGCACAAGTTCATCGGTGTCTGGCTAGACTGTAAACTCTCTCCTTTCAGACTCATATCAAACATCTCCAATCCAAAATCAAATCTAGAATCGGTTTTCTATTTCGCAACAAAGCCTCGTTCACTCACGCCACCAAACTTACCCTAGTAAAACTGACTATCCTACCGATCCTTGACTTCGGCGACGTCATCTACAAAATAGCTTCCAATACTGTACTKAGACTGCATCCAATTTGCTATCAGTGCCATCCGTTTTGTTACCAAAGCGCCTTATACCACCCACCACTGCGACCTGTATGCTCTAGTTGGCTGGCCCTCGCTACATATTCGTTGCCAGACCCACTGGCTCCAGGTCATCTACAAGTCTATGCTAGGTTAAGCTCCGCATTCTCAGCTCACTGGTCACGATAACAACACCCACCCGTAGCACACGCTGCAGCAGGTATATCTCACTGGTCATCCCCAAAGCCAACACCTCCTTTGGCCGCCTTTCCTTCCAGTTRTCTGCTGCCAGTGACTGGAACGAATTGCAAAAATCGCTGAAGCTGGAGACTTACATTTCCCTCACTAACTTTAAACATCAGCTWTCTGAGCAGCTAACCGATCGCTGCAGCTGTACATAGTCCATCTGTAAATAGCCCACCCAATCTACCTACCTCATCCCCATATTGTTTTTATTTACTTTGCTGCTTTTTTGCACACCAGTATCACTACTCACACACCATCTGCTCATCTATCACTCCAGTGTTAATCTGTTAAATTGTAATTACTTTGCTACTATGGCCTATTTATTGCCTTACCACCTCATGCCATTTGCACACACTGTATATAGACTTTCTTTTTTATCCTATTGTGTTATTGACTGTACGCTTGTTTATTCCATGTAACTGTGTTTCTGTCACACTGCTTTGCTATATCTTAGCAAGGTCACAGTTGTAAATGAGAACTTGTTCTCAACTAGCTTACCTGGTGAAATAAAATAAAACTGTCCAAATGACTTTTTGTCAGAACACCCACGGATGCTTGTGTAGCTCTCCCTGGTCTCCATATCTGTGCTACAGTGAAGTGTGGTCTGTTACCTCTGCATTGGTGGAGCTGTCTTCTCTCCTACATGTATTCAGCGGACCAGCACAACTTTCCCGTGCCACTATTAACTCTGCACGTGTGTGATGKAGTGGTTTTGTACTGCATCACACATTTTGGATGTTCTGTTGCCTGCTTGTTCTGATCTGTATTTATTTCAATACCTCTAGGTATTGTCCCGAYTGCCGCAACGATGCTAGTGAGGTGGTGCTAGCAGGAGAGAAACTCAAGGACAGCAAGAAGAAATCCAAGATGGCTTCCGCCAGCTCAACCAGCCAGAGGGACTGGGGAAAGGTAAGGGCATTTAGAAATGGTGCTGTGGGCGTACCTCTTAGGGGAGAAAGTACATTGTCTGAATAACTGTACTTACTTTCTAAATAGTAGGCATTTTGAGTATGTGGGAAAAATAACGTTTTATGGTATGTGAAATCTTCTAAAATGTAGTACGCTTTAAATGCAAGGGGGTCATACACATTCCGGCTTTTAAATCTAGTTGAATTCATTGCACACTCTTGAGGAAGTGAATCCTTGTTTGAGACCCATGTGTGTCTGACAACAGGTGAGGGGACACGCTGTGCTAAACTGAAAGAATTGCGGGAATCAACGCAATTGAGCATTAATGATGCATTCTCAATAGGATGAGCTTAGTATGCTGATATTTGTTGCGTACTCCATTTGTTTTTACTAAACGGTGTTCTAAATAATTTTGTACAATTAGTATACAGTTTAAGTAGGCAAGCTAGATTTCAGACACGGCCACTGTCACACTTCTAAACTTGACATAGATTTGTTGTTAGTTGAGTACATTCTTGTGTTTTCTACAGGGCATGGCTTGTGTTGGCCGCAGCAAGCAGTGCACTATTGTCCCTTCCAACCACTACGGCCCTGTCCCTGGCGTCCCGGTCGGAAGTATTTGGAAGTTCAGGGTCCAGGTGAGTTGCTGCCTTTTTGCAGTAGGCTGAAAAGGAATGCGGTAACGGCAGTCTTTTTTGATAATGTACCCCAAAAAATGAGAACATAATTTGACACATTATTTTTCAATGACTAGGTCCTGGTAGGTTGTCCGCTGACATTTTCACTCCGTTTTTGTTTTGGCAGGTGAGTGAGTCTGGTTGCCACAGGCCACATGTTGCTGGGATCCACGGGAGGAGCAACGATGGAGCTTACTCCCTAGTGCTGGCTGGGGGCTATGAAGACGACCAGGTATTTAGACTATCTTCCATATTGCACATCACAGGAGGCTGCCGAGGAGAGGAAGGCTCATAATAATGGCGTGAATGGTATTAAACACATGGAAACATATGTTTGTTCGACACCATTCAATTTATTCCGTTCCAGCCATTACTATGAACCCGTCCTTTCCAATTAAGGTGCCACCGGCGCCTGTGGTGCACATGCACATCTATTACAAGCCCCCCCTCCCCACGCCCAACATTGTAGCTGCAGGGTTGGAACACCGTAAGCATGAAAYGTCACTGCACTAACGCTGGTTTTCAATTGGTCCCAGGATGACGGCAACGAGTTCACCTACACCGGCTCTGGAGGGCGAGATCTGTCTGGAAACAAGAGGACAGCCGAACAGTCGTGTGATCAGAAGCTCACCAATATGAACAGGTTAGTGAGCAAAACTAYTCAGATCTCTTTGCACAGAGAACACCCACGGATGCTTGTGTAGCTCTCCCTGGTCTCCATATCTGTGCTACAGTGAAGTGTGGTCTGTTACCTCTGCATTGGGGGAGCTGTCTTTTCTCCTACATGTATTCAGCYGACCAGCACAACTCTTTCCCAAGCCACTAACTTTGTGTATGGGTGATGCAGTAGTTTTGTATGAGGGGGAAATTGGTGATATGCAGATGACCGGGCTTATTGGCTTTGCATGGCTATGCCTCTTGAGCACTGTTTTGTGACTGTTTTTAACAATCATTACTTGTTCTTACAATTCACCTTTTTTATTGATTTGCTAGAACGCAATGATTCAAATAGTACACGTCTTATGTTTAAACTGTGAGTGTTTATTTGATGATTCACTGCAGTCTACAATTTGGTTCATTCAAATGACACTCAATCTTAATTTGCCTGTGACCCAGGGCTCTGGCTCTGAACTGCAACGCATCGTTGAACGAGAAGGATGGGGCCACAGCAAAAGACTGGAAGGCAGGCAAGCCGGTCAGGGTGGTGCGCAGCTCAAAGGGCCGCAAACACAGCAAGTTCAGCCCGGAAGATGGCAACAGATACGACGGAATCTACAAGGTGGGAATTATGTTTTTTTTTTTTATGTTTCATGTGAAATTAAGTTCCATTAGGCTTGGGCAGTATACCGGGGTATTTGGAGAAAACCACAGGATGGTTTGGCCGRCAACTAATTATTTGAAGTTAATATATTTAAATATTTGTAGCTACTTTAAGTTAATACCTTGTGCAATACGTAGAGATGAAGCAMGTTCGTACTTAATTTCACCTGTCACATTACTTTACAGTATGAAGCTTACCGTAGTTCCCAAGAACAGTTGAGCCAGTAAAATGTTTGTAAATAGCACGGAGGGACCTGGTCCATAGCGTTCTATAGCCATCGGCGAGTCTCTGTTGAATTCAATTCACTATTAAATGTTTGACGTCAGATATCTTATTACTTTCTGTCAGAAGTCAAAGAGCTCTGGATTTCTTCCCTGTGCTTCCTGCTAGTGTTTTTATTTCTTTTTTCAGAACAACATAACTTTATTAATTTGCACAATTTCTTCATTCACTTTCACTTGTAAATGTCRGCGCTCACTGACAATTACATTTGGTAGCTACTAGCTTTGCTTTTATAACTGAGCTGGGTTTGCCTGTCTTTGAAATTAATTTGTTCGTTTTTGCTCGTTAGCATTTAGCTAACAGCGGCTGTGATTTCACTATTAGTTAGTAATTTTGTTAGCATTCCGGTACAGAGTCAATGTGCTGGGGCACCGGTTAGTCGAGGTAATTGAGGTAATATGTACATGTAGGTAGAGTTATTAAAGTGACTGCATAGATAATAACAGAGTAACAGAAGCGTAAAAGGGGGTGGCAATGCAAATAGTCTGGGTAGCCATTTGATTAGATGTTCAGGAGTCTTATGGCTTGGGGGTAGAAGCTGTTTAGAAGCCTCTTGAACCTAGACTTGGCACTCCGGTATCGCTTGCCGTGCGATAGAGAGAACAGTCTATAACTAGGGTAGTCGGAGTCTTTGACAATTTTTAGGGCCTTACTCTGACACCGCCTGGTATAGAGGTCCTGGATGGCAGGAACCTTGGCCCCAGTACTGTACTGGGAAGTACACACCCTGTCTCTTATACACATCTAGATGTGTATAAGAGACAGCCTATAGGCTGTCTCGTCGTTGTCAGTGATCAGGCTGTTGTCATCGGCAAACTTAACAATGGTGTTGGAGTCATGCCTGGCTGTGCAGTCATGAGTGAACGGGGAGTACAGGAGGGGACTGAGCATGCACCCCTGAGGGGCCCTTGTGTTTAGGATCAGCTTTGCGGATGTGTTACCTACTCTTACCATCTGGGGGGCGGCCCGTCAGGAAGTCCAGTATCCAGTTGCAGAGGGAGGTGTTTAGTCCCAGGGTTCTTAGCTTATTGATGAGCTTCGAGGGCACTATGGTGTTGAACGCTGAGCTGTAGTCAATGAACAGCATTCTCACATAGGTGTTTGTTTTGTCCAGGTGGGAAAGGGTAGTGTGGAGTGCAATAGAGATTGCATCATCTCTGGATCTGTTGGGGTGGTATGCAAATTGGAGTGGGTCTAGGATTTCTGGGATAATGGTGTTGATGTGAGCCATGACCAGCCTGTCACAGCACGTCATTGCTACAGACGTGAGGGCTGCTGGTTGGTAGTCATTTAGGCAGGTTACCTTAGTATTCTTCGGCACAGGGACTGTGTTTGTCTGCTTGAAACGTTGGTATTACAGACTCAAGACGGGGAGAGGTTAAAAATGTGTCACCATAATTTTCAATCAAATGATAATAACAATCAATCAATAGCTTTGACCAATTCCTGAGGTTTGTAAGACCATGGGTTTAATAATAATTAGTCAGACTCAGCTTATGCAAAAGGCTAGTACAGTTTATTCAGAGAACATTCTAAATCCATTATACAAAGGCATCCATTTTATAGCTGCGCACATACTTCCACACAAAGAGTAGGTATCCTACGCACATACTTCCACACAAACAGTAGGTGAGTTTTATCTCTATAGTTCTCACCACTGTGTATCACTGCCCAGCCGACAGTTCCATTCCCCCGAGATTAGGGAAACCTTGAGAAGTACTCCCTGTCCTCATAAGTTTTCTCAGAGTTCCTGCCAGGTCGGTTCAAACAGTTTAATTGTTCTTCAGTATTTTCTTAGGCACACACACATTTCTCTCTCCCAGTCCAACCTAATTGGACTTATGTTTAATACTTTAATTATTCCTTATACATGCTACATAAACTATACTCCCTAATGGTTATGTTTCAGGGTAGAATTATTTCATCATTCTTTAAACATATCAATTATTTTCTCAAAATGTCAGTGAAGACACTTGCCAGGTTGTCAATGGATGTTCGGAGTACATGTCCTGGTAATCAGTTGACCTGTTTAAAGCTCTTACTAACAACGGCTGCGGGCAGCGTGATCACACAGTCGTCCGGAACAGCTGTTGCTCTCATGCATGTTTCAGTGTTACTTGCCTCGACACGAGCATAAGTACATTAGCTCGTCTGGTTGGCTCGTGTTGCTGGGCAGCTCTAGGCTGTGCTTCCCTTTGTAGTCTGTAATAGTTTTCAAGCCCCGCCACATCCYATGAGCATCGGAGCCAGTGAAGTATGATACAATCTTAGTCCTGTATTGACGCGTTGCCTGTTTGATGGTTCGTCGGAGGGCATAGCGGGATTTTTTTTATCAGCATCCGGGTTAGCGACAGCTCTACCCTTTTAGCTCAGTGCGGATGTTGCCTGTTATCCATGGCTTCTGGTTGGTGTATGTACGTACAGTCACTGTGTGGATGACGTCATCGATGCACTTATTGATGAAGCCAATGACTGGTGTACTCCTCAATGCCATCGGACGAATCCCAGAACATATTCTAGTCTGTGCTAGCAAAACAGTCATGTAGCTTAGCATCTGCTTCATCTGACCACTTTTTTAAAATTGAAAGTCACTGGTGCTTCCTGCTTTAATTTTTGCTTGTAAAAAGGAATCAGGAGGATAGAATTATGGTCAGATTTGCCAAATGGAGGGCGAGGGAGAGCTTTGTACGCGTATGTGTGTTTTGTAAAGGTGGTCTAGAGTTTATTTTATTTTTCTCTTTTCCCCCTCTGGTTGCACATTGAACATGCTGGTAGAAATTAGGTTAAACGGATTTAAGTTTCCTTGTATTAAAGTCCCCGGCCACTAGGAGCYCCACCGCTGGYTGAGCGMTTTCCTGTTTGATTATGTCCGTATACAGCTCATTGAGTGCGGTCTTATTTCCAGCATCGGTTTGTGGTGGTAAATAGACAGCTACGAGAAATATAGATAAACTCTCTTGGTAAATAGTGTGGTCTACAGCTTATCACGAGATACTCTACCTCAGGCGAGCAAAACCTTCCTTAGATATCGTGCACCAGCTTTTGTTTACAAATATACATTAACCGCCACCCTTTGTCTTACCAGAAGCTGCTGTTATATCCTGCCAAATGTATTTATTTTTTTATTAATAAAATGAACCTTTTATTTAACTAGGCCAGTCAGTTAAGAACAAAGTCTTATTTTAAATTGACGGCCTACACCGGCTAAACTCGGACGACGCTGAGCCAATTGTGCGCTGATCTATGGGACTCCCAATCACGTCCGGTTGTGATAGAGCCTGGATTCGAACCAAGGTGTCTAGTGACGCCTCTAGCACTGAGATGCAGTGCCTTAGACTGCTGCGCCACTCAGGAACCCAGTAGTGTATAATCCGCCCGCTGTATGTTATTCATCTTGTCGTTCAGCCACGACTCGGTCAAACATAAGATATTAGTTTTTAATGTACATGCTTTTAGTTCGTCCACTTTTGTAATCGCTCTTCAGATGTCCAGAAGCTCTTTTCGGTCATAAGAGACGGTAGCAGCAACCTTATGTACAAAATAGCACGGTTGGTTAAGGGCCCATAAATTGGCAGCCATGCCCTCCGGCGCCATGGGATACCGTCCAAGCCTAGGTTCCATATGATCCTCTGTAATGTAACCCTATTAGTAATTTACAAGCCTGTTTCCATTATGTCTTGTCTCTATATTAGTCGCATATTAATACCAAGTGTAAATGGCATCTCCGTTCCATGCTGACTAACCAAAATGCCTGTCTCCTTTCCAGGTGGTGAAATACTGGCCAGAGAAGGGCAAGTCTGGCTTCCTCGTCTGGAGGTATCTGCTTAAACGAAATGACGATGAGCCAGCGCCATGGACCCGGGACGGCAAAGAACGCATCAAGAAACTGGGACTCACCATGCAGGTAAAGCGACATGGATCGTCCATTAAAATGTCCATTATGTAGCTTTTTCGGCGACCTGACACAATTTACATAGAAATGTGAGTTATAGATCTCATTCTCATTGACAGCAAGTCTTAATTCCATTTTTCAAAGCATGTATTTTGGTTTTGTACACCAGCTGAAAAATGTGTTTTGTGATTTGGTGTTCAAAACATTTATTAGGAACACACCTCTTAGTACCAGGTCGGACCCCCCCTTTGCCTCCAGAACAGCCGGAATTCTTCAGGGCATTTTACACGGTGTTGGAAATGTTCCACAGGGATATTGGTCCATGCTGATGCTATGGCATCGCACAGTTGCTGCAGATTGAACGGCGGTACAGGCATGCTGTGAACATCTCATCTCTAAGATACTCTATTGGGTTGAGGTCTGGGGACTGCGCAGGCCACTCAAGTAAACTGAACTCACTGTCATGTTCCAGTTTAACTTTTTTCAGCTCCTCAATTGTCCAGTGTTGGTGATCGTGTGCCCACTGGAGCCGCTTTTAGTTTTTATCTGATAGGAGTAGAACCCGTTGTGGTCTTCTGCTGCAATCGCCCATCTGTGACAAGGATCAGGTTGCGTGTTCCAAGATGCTGTTTTGCACAMCACGGTTGTACTGTGCCGTTATTTGTTGCTTTGTGGCCCGCCTGTTAACTTGCACGACTTTTGCCATTCTCCTTCGACCGTCTCATCAACGAGCTGTTTTTGCTCACAGGACTGCTGCTGACTGGAGTTTTTTTTGTTCGTTGCACCATTCATCGGTAAACCTTAGCTACTGTCGTGTGTGAAAAGCCCAGGAGGGTGGCCATTTCTGAGATGCTGGATCCGGCGCACCTGGCACAGACGATCATATCACGCTCAAAGTCTCTTAGGTCACCCGTTTTGTCCACTCTTGCGTTTTAATCGAACAGTAACTGAATGCCTCTGCATGCTTCGTAGCAAGACACGGTCACGCCGCTGTCTGTAGGAGTGATCAATTGAACGGGGTGGTGTATCTAATAAAATGTCCGGTGAGTCATGGTAATAAAAGTACTGAACATGTTCGCTAACTATTTAAAAAGATGGCGAACAAGCTACAGGATGAGAGTTTTGACGCAGGTATAGCCAACGCTACCGAGCGATTTTATTTTTTACGAATTGGTACTTGGAGTCAAATCAATATCGTCATAACTATAATTTTATAGAATTTAAATATTTGTTATAATAATATTGTTTATCCCAACTACACAACGGTTTAGATTGTACCATGATTCACATATATTTCTTGTTTTGTGACTAACTGAAATTAGGTGAACATGATWATGCAGTTTAAGCTCTTGTTTTGATGAATATGTTTGGTTTCAGTATCCAGAAGGCTATTTGGAAGCCCAGGCTGCCAAGGAGAACGAGGAGGTAACTGAAACACCCACCAAAGGGAAGCGGAAAAGAAAGTCTCAGTCTAATGGTGAGTGACTTCTTCAAAGTAGCTCTAGAATTATCTTTAACCACACAAGACACTGGTAAATTTCAGATTTCCAACTGAGAATACAGCTGCAAATGTTTTAATATAATTTAACAGGCTATCCTGTGTTAATTTCACGTCTTCTGACACACTGTGGTGGTCTTTTTGTTGCAGAAGCTGAAGAGAAGTCATCGCCAGCCAAGGGCACTCCCAAGAAGATGAAGTTGGAGGCTTACAAACTGAGCAAAGAACAGAAGGCCTGGATCAAGGATGACGAGCCCAACAGGAAYGTGTGGGACGAAGCCATGGAGTCTCTGGCCCTTGGCCCGGTAAGAAAAGCCTTTCTAGATTTCACACTATTGGAATTTATGCTGATGCAAAGCCAATTGGTCTTTGTTGTGACCATCTGAACTAGGGTTATCACGATACCTGTACCACGATACGACTAGACCTGATTTTCCTTAACAAAGCAATCTAAACTCTTATGTTCCTTTAAAAAAATAAAAACTTTATGTAAAATATGGTGCTATAGCTTGCGAAATAAACACGTGACTGGMTGATAACAAGGCAGTTTTTTTCCCCTCCATCATTAAGACTGTTCCTCAAGTGATTAAGTCTTGCGATACTGCTATCCGTAGAACCCTAATCTGAACCTTAGAATACAGCCAGCATTGGTGTTGTTGTAATGCTAGTTCTTTCGATTATCTTCATCACTACACCAATATAAGCTTAGGTGGTGTATTAAAGCATGCAGGTAAAGCGACATGGATCATCCTGTAAAATGTCCAATATGTAACTTTTTMGGGCGACGTGACTAAATTCGCATGGAAATATGTGTTATGAATCTGTCGTTCTCATTGAAAGCAAGTCTAAGAAGCAGTAGATCTGTTCTATATGCGCTATTTCTATGCTTCCCATTAAGTTACATTTTTGTCTTTGTTTTGTGCTCAAGCTGAAAATACAATAACTTTGGTTATGGAAAATATATTTCACAGCAGTTTAGATATGGTGTACAATGATTTTCTACACCAGGGGTCTCCAACCTTGTTTTTACATTTTTTATGATGGTTAATTATCAATATTTGGCCTGAGAGGCCCCATAATTTTCTTGTTTTTATTTTTTGTAGTTTGGGATAAACATTTTACTCTAAATTAAAATTATTCATAGAGGAACAACAAATGGGTGTTCTGAGTCCATGTCAAATGCTTAAATCACATCAAAAGACAATTTGACGTATGTAAAAACAAATTCATTTGGCTTTGCGTAATTCCCCTTTAATTGTAAATCTAGAAAGAGAGGAATGTGTCGGTTTTGTGATGTTTCTGTTGGGCCTACTGCTGCATCATGTCATGGCAGAGTTTGTAAAACAATGGCRGCCCAGTTGATACAAATAATCATAATATAGTTCTCAGGTAAGCCTACTCTGCAGTTACCATTTAATTAGGGCTCAAGTGGCGCTGAGGTCTAAGGCACTGCATCTCAGTGCTAGAGGTGTCACTACAGACACCTTGGTTCGAATCCAGGCTGTATCACAACCGGGCATGATTGGGAGTCCCATAGATCGGCGCACAATTGGCCCAGCGTCGTCCGGGTTTAGCCGGTGTAGGCCGTCATTGTAAATAAGTTTGTTCTTAACTGACTTGCCATATTTAAATAAAAAATATAAAAGTTTTTGGAGAGTGTTTGTCTGCCCACAAGACGGTTATCATTAGCATTGCTAACTGGCTACATAAGGAGTGGTAAACAAACGCTTGCACCAAACAGACACTGTTACGGTTAGCTTTTTTTAAGCCAATAGTGGATAACCAGGAGTGGGATAATGTCAATGTGGATATGTTTGGGAAGTAGCCGGGAGCTTTGTGTATATGACAGTTTGTGATGGAACAAAATGAGGGAGAAAAATACATGTACTTTCAGAAATGCTTGGCGAGGTAGTCAAAGGTGGATCTACCTGTTGGAGACCCCTGCTCTCTACATTGCTTGTTTTGTCACAAACTGAAATTAGGCTAACTATTAACATTTTAGCAACCAGGAGGAAATGGCATGCATTAAAATACTTTTTGGTTTTTCAGCTTCTGAATCGCCTCACTTACTATGGTTTGGGTACTTAACAGTTATTTTTGCATTTCCAGAAATTCCTGAACAAAGTTGAGGAGGTTTTCTTGTGTATATGCTGCCAAGAAGTGGTATTTCAACCTATCACCACTGAGTGCCAACACAATGTCTGCAGGGTAAGTTGATCTTTGCTAGCCTTGCACTGAGATTTTTCCTTTCCATCCATTAAGAGCAATAAAAATTTAGCAAGAGGTATTGAAAGGTGCATTTTTCATTTATTTTAGGAATGCCTTCAGCGGTCTTTCAAGGCAGAGGTGTACTCTTGCCCAGCATGCAGGCACGWTCTGGGCAAAAACAACCCAATGAGTGTCAACAAACCCCTCCAAGCCATTCTCAACCAGTTCTTCCCAGGATACAGCAGTGGACGGTGATAACTCGTTCCAGCTGCTTGACCAYCATGTGGACTACATGAACTATGAGGGCAGTTAAGCAGTAGAGGCAAAAAAAACAACTTTTCTTAATATAATTAGCAAATGTAAAACGCTGTCTGTTTGGTCGCTGAAATGCCACCCCATCTTCTCCGGTCCTAATTATAACGAACTGTTGCTATGAAACTGCCTTGATCAAATGTATCTAACGTTATTCTGTAACAATGCATTTTAACTTGACTTGCCAAAATCAATACACAAGTTTAATTCCTTCAAGCACATGCAGTTTTAAGATGTATACGATATGGATACTTCGCAGAACATTTTGTAATAGATGTTAATCAATTGCATACATTTCTATTTAGAAAACACTCCCTTTATAGAATGTATATTTTATATTCTGTTTTATGTCCAATATACTGTTCCTAGCTCATGTATTTCATAAGCGAAGCACAACTGCTAAATCCATTACAACCCTGTTTTGAGAAAATGTCCTCCATATCCAGGGCTTGAGTTAATGTCCTGATCTTAGATTGTGCCTGCCATCGCTCAATGGCTTGTTTTACATGTAGCCACTGCTTGACTGTCTAATGTAGCATCGTGTGTTGCTGCATCCATAACTTGTGCTTCAGTACATGACTGTGGGCTATAATAGAAGGAATGATGGGTTTGGATTTGWTATTGAACCCTAAGGTTTTTTATTTTCTATTGAAATTATTTAGTTGTGGTGGATGTGATCATTTTATGTGTTGAATTAATTAACATTCCAGTAACGTACTTACTTTAAAATGTATGTTTACTCTTTCCGAAACCTTTTTTCATTTATTTTGCCATGTGTAATCTGATGGCGTTGCTGAACATTTGATTTAAATTTGAGCAGAGCAAAAATACTCCACAGAAAAGTATACCTTTCACTAATCTATAAAATGGCAGGTTTTTCTATTTTGTAGTAATTATTTCCTAATTGTAAAATGTATTTCACCTTAACACTTTAACTGCGGTCTAAGCACACGTTTTCCATCTGAACAAACCCAAAGATGTAAAACCTGTAACCATTGTAGGGATGCGCACAATTCGGCGTTTAGGTGTGCCACAACCTTTTGATTCATGGCAGGGCTGTGGAAAACATCTAGCTCTGTTGAACTGGACCGTAGTGGTTCAACAGAAAAATATTTAAGATCCAGAAATGTAATTTAGCTCAATATCATATTTCTGATGTTTTATTGCAAAATGAATGCCAGTAGCTGCAGATGTTAGTAATACCTCAAATATTTACATTTGCATAGACTGGAAATGTATATTTTCAAAAATTGTATATTTTTTAGCACATGTTTAAGTTGTTTGTAGTTGTAGAAGTAACTTGCTTGCACATGGTTTCCGAAGTGCAGAATTTTCCAATACATCTTCAACCTTTTTTATAAAATAAAATTGCAAAATTGAAATGTTACTGAGATATAAAGAATATAAATGGTGCCTTTTGTTAAATATTATGATTACTGTCGTTTTTATTACAATAAATGCATAGAGAACTAAGCATGTCCTTTTGAAAGTACCTATTCGTTATGCTGCCACATCTTACAATACGTTTATGGCAAGCGTTGCCTGTCTGAAATCCATGTGTTCTCTGCCATTTATAAAAAATATGTACATATGTACACGTCTTTCTTTTGTTGTAAAGGATGCTGCACTTCTATTAATAACATGGCCCCTATTTCGATCAAGTGTAAATTTCTTCAGAGAAACACCATTCAGAGGACTTTTGTTGTACACATTTATGTAAATCTGTTTTTGGTAAGTTTTGATATTGCAAAATGACGCTTCCTTCAAGTTAACCCCTTCAAAACCGGATGTTGATTTAGCTCTTGCCATTGGTTCATCTATCCATCTATCAACGAGATCAGCCAAATAAAACCATTTAACGTATCCAGTGAATACCTACAAACGTGGTCTGGCCAATCATTGAGCTGAAGCTCGAGAAGGAGGCGTGAGGCCGAGCTCGTCTGTGTGCAACCAACTAGCTAATGCTCAACGGTAATCGATCGTGTGGAATTTACAAAACGAGAAATCGATTGAGAAAAATAAAGGAGAATAATTTGCTGCGGAAGGTAATGTTGAATGATTTGCTTAATTTTTGGGGGATCAAATGCACTTGGATACAAATGTTATTTCCGATGTGATCTAAACAGTTGTAGCTAGCCTAAGCCAGCAGCAGCAATGGTGGTGGTGGTGGTGGTTTTGTTGACTTTTATGGAATGGGGAAGGCGGACTGTGACTGTGTACGGGTTGTAGTGTACAGGCTGTCAACATTCAAATGAACTCATAACCGGCCATTCGACACTTAACGTTTGAGAGTTTACCAACAGCTGACATTTGTGTTTTCTTACACGTAGTGTAAGAACACCAATTTTAGATAGCAAATATAGCTGTAAGAAATGTCAGCTGTGGTTTCCTAGCGCCAGGTAGCTAACGTTAGCTTAGCTTTAATTACATATCTCTGGCACCAAGGTAGCTAGCAATTAGTGCTTACACGAGTGACCCCACACAATCGTTTTTGATTGATCCATAGAATGTCATATTTTGTTTCTGAACCACGGTTCATTCTGAGTATCGAGTTTGCTAGGTACGTCACGACGGTCATCATACTCGTGCACGCGAGCTATTTCTGCACGTAGCTAGTTTTCGTCTACCTTGAAAGACGTGCTAGTTATGCTAGATAACTAACGTTACAAATAACTCAAGTTCACGATACTATTCATGTCTACTTTCAATCTCTTTGATACGTTTGCCAGTTTAGTTCGTGTGTTAATGCTAGCTACAACTTTTAGCTCCTCTAATATGTGTGAAGCTAGTTGGCTAGCCAGTCAGAAAACGTAATTGGCTTTAAGCTCCCCAGTTTTTTTCCTCCTTTTTATAGTCAGCTGTAATTGCTGTGCGTGTCTCCTGTCATACCATATGCAGAATTTAGAAAAGTGTATGAGTGAATTTAAGAACAAGGTTAGTGAGTGCTCTTCAATGTCGTATCTCCATAGTATTTACAATCAAAATGAAGAAAAAAATGTAATGTATAGTAATAACATCACAGAATTCTAAGAAGTGACAGGATAAAGTGTTTTGATCCTACATTAAATGTGTTCTAATTAGTGATGCACCGATATGACATTTTTGGCCGATACCAATATCCAATATTTTCCTTGACAAAATGATACCGAAAACTGATACACATTTTTTTTGCGGCCTTTTAAGCATTCTAGTACAGTTAAATAGTTAACACGGACACAGCGGTCTAAGGCACTTCATCTCCGTGCAAGAGGTGTCACTACAGTCCCTGGTTCGAATCCAGGCTGTATTACATCCGGCCGTGATTGGGAGTCCCATAGGGAGGCACACAATTGGCCCAGCATCGTCCGGGTTTGGCTGGGGTCATCATTGTAAATAACAATTTGTTCTTATCTGACTTGCCTAGTTAAATATAGGTTACACACACACCACACTGACCAAAAAGTTATTTTGTTGGCATTTACGTATGTCCCCATTACCAGTAAAACATAATCAATACCTTTTTCTTTCACTTACTTGCTGTGCTGTTTCGTTGTTCATTTGTTCTGTCATTTCATTCTCAACCAGGATTTCTATGGAACACCGTTTGGGTCTTTGCATGTCAAAAAATATACTATTTAACATGTCAAATAAGCTTGTTGACTAATCAGGACCTGAATATGACTGCACGTCACATAATTAATGCTTTAATACATTTTTTACGTAGTTATTACACATTTATTACACGATCACTCGTATTTCATGTCACGACAATTCATCGATACGTATGCTATGATGCTGGTAAAGTTGTCTCGCAGCTAGCTAGCTCATGGATGCAAACAATGTTCTTCCGCAAAATCATAGCAAAACGACATCTGTTTCAGTAGCAATAGTTAGCTAGGTAACTATATAGCGAGGTGTCATCTAAAATAACCCTAATTTATAAGACAGTTATTATTTGATCTATGTGAAGCTAGCCACAATAGTGGACTTTGCGGTTTGCCTTCAAAATAAAAGTATGGCATAATTCTACTATTTGTATTAATTTGTGTCAGTGACATACTTTTATTTTGAAGGCAAACCGCACATTCCACTATTGTGCCTAATCCTTATTGTGGCTAGCTTCACAACACAACACAACCCGGTCCGGTCGAGCGTCACTAGCCAGATGGAGCTAGCTGGCTGCTTATAACGTTAGCTTTGGGCAACAGGGTTAAGTAGCTGGCTTGCTATTTATTTTCATGAATTGAAGTTCAATTTCAATAGGCGTACAAAAAGTGGCAACCTAGCTAATACTTACTCACAAGGATTCCTAAATCATTGCTAAGAATAATGAAAATGACTGCAGTTTCTACTGGTCATTGTTTTCAGGCTGGTTGTATTGTGCTAGCTAGGTACCAAGCTAAAGCTAGCTACCCCAGAAGTTGCGGTCGAACAAATTATGCTTTATTACCAACGCGGTATTGTAACCACATTGTTCGTGGCCGGTGTTTGCTTGTTTGCAGACTTTAAACTACACATCAGCCGATACCGATGTTGGCATTTTTAGCTAATATCTGCCAATTTGGAAATGTTCACCGATATATCGTGCATCCCTAGTTCTAATACAGTTGAAGTCAGAAGTTTACATACACTTCGGTTGGAGTCATTAAAACTCGTTTTTCAACCACTCCACACATTTCTTGTTAACAAACTATAGTTTTGGCAAGTCGGTTAGGACATCTACTTCGTGTATGACACAAGTAATTTTTCCAACAATTGTTTACAGACAGATTAATTCACTAATAATTCACTGAATCACAATTCCAGTGTGTCAGAAGTTTACATACACTAAGTTGACTGTGCCTTTAAACAGCTTGGAAAATTCCAGAACATGATGTCATGGCTTTAGAAGCTTCTGTTAGGCTAATTGACATCATTTTGATCAATTGGAGGTGTACCTGTGGATGTATTTCAAAGCCTACCTTCAAACTCAGGGCCTCTTTGCTTGACTTCATGGGACAATCAAAAGAAATCAGCCAAGACCTCAGAAAAAAAATTGTAGACCTCCACAAGTCTGGTTCATCCTTGGGAGCAATTTCCAAATGCCTGAAGGTACCACGTTCATCTGTACAAACAATAGTACGCAAGTATAAACACCATGGGACCACGCAGCCTTCATACCGCTCAGGAAGGAGACGTGTTCTGTCTCCTAGAGATGAACGTACTTTGGTGCAAAAAGTGTAAATCAATCCCAGAAGAACAGCAAAGGACCTTGTGAAGATGCTGGAGGAAACGGGTACAAAAGTATCTATATCCACAGTAAAACGAATCCTATATTGACATAACCTAAAAGGCCGCTCAGCAAGGAAGAAGCCATTGCTCCAAAACCGCCATAAAAAAGCCAGACTACGGTTTGCAACTGCGCATGTAGACAAAGATCATACTTTTTGGAGAAATGTCCTCTGGTCGGATGAAACAAAAATAGACCTGTTTGGCCATAATGACCATCGTTATGTTAGGAGGAAAAAGGGGGAGGCTTGCAAGCCAAATAACACCATCCCAACTGTGAAGCACGGGGGTAGCAGCATCATGTTGTGGGGGTGCTTTGCTGCAGGAGGGACTGGTGCACTTTACAAAATAGATGTCATCATGAGGCAGGAAAATGATGTGGCTATATTGAAGCAACATCTCAAGACATCAGTCAGGAAGTTGAAGCTTGGTCGCAAATGGGTCTTCCAAATGAACAATGACCCCAAGCATACTTCTGAAGTTGTGGAAAATGGCTTA
This sequence comes from Salvelinus sp. IW2-2015, assembly GCF_002910315.2. Classification (NCBI taxonomy): domain Eukaryota; kingdom Metazoa; phylum Chordata; class Actinopteri; order Salmoniformes; family Salmonidae; genus Salvelinus; species Salvelinus sp. IW2-2015. The sequence continues at coordinate 4,693,261 of NC_036856.1, read as the reverse complement.
AGGACAACAAAGTCAAGGTATTGGAGTGGCCATCACAAAGCCCTGACCTCGGTCCTATAGAATATTTGTGGGCAGAACTGAAAAAGCGTGTGTGAGCAAGCAGGCCTACAAACCTGACTCAGTTACACCAGCTCTGTCAGGAGGAATGGGCCAAAATTCACCCAACTTATTGTGGGAAGCTTGTGGAAGGCTACCTGAAACGTTTGACCCAAGTTAAACAATTTAAAGGCAATGCTACCAAATACTAWTTGAGTGTATGTAAACTTCTGACCCACTGCGAATGTGATGAAAGAAAAGCTGAAATAAATAATTCTCTCTACTATTATTCTGACATTTCACATTCTTAAAATAAAGTGGTGATCCTAACTGACCTAAGACAGGGAATTTTTACTTGGATTAAATGTCAGGAATTGTGAAAACGGAGTTTAAATGTATTTGGCTAAGGTGTATGTAAACTTCTGACATCAACTTTAGATACTTTTGTATTCTATTGAAGGCCATATGTACTATTCTATCCTACGTATCCTATAGACTAAATATTCTATCTACGTACTGTCCAAAATGTCTATATATCCCATCATATACAGTACCAGTCAAAAGTTTGGACACACCCACTCATTCAAGGGTTTTTCTTTATTTTTACTAATTTCGACAGTATAGAATAATAGTGAAGATTTCAAAACTATGAAATAACATATATGGAATCATGAAGTAACCAAAAAAGTTTTAAACAATTACAAATATACTTTATATTTGAGATTCTTCAGATAGTCACACTTTGGCTTGATGACAGCTTTGCACACGCTTGGAATTTTCTCAACCAGCCTCATGTGGTAGTCACCTGGAATGCATTTCAATTAACAGGTGTGCCTTGTGAAAGTTAATTTGTTGAAATTCTTTCCTTCTTAATGCGTTTGAGCCAATCAGTTGTGTTGTGACAAGGTAGGTTTTCAATGTTGTGTTCATGTTTTGGTTCAGTGTAGATGAGCTATCCAAGCAAGGGTTGACAGTCGATGAGACCAAAATAATAATTTTATAAACATATTTTGGTTGTACATCGTTTGCGTCTAACTTTTCTCACTCATCATAATTTACCTCAGTCATTAGTCGTTCATTCTGCTAAACCTCTCTGTTGCTCAGGGGCCAAATGTAATTTTTTAAATATATTTTTAATTGAACCTTTTATTTAGCTAGGCAAACCTCTTGGCGCACAGATCCCTTTAGCGGGATCATTTTCGTCAACATCCGCTGAATTGCAGAGCGCCAAATTCAAATTAAATTACAAAAAATATTAAATTTTCATGAAATCACAAGTGCAATATACCAAAACACAGCGTAGCTTGTTGTTAATCCACCTGGCTTGTCAGATTTGGGGAAAAAAAGCTTTACAGCGAAAGCAAACCAAGCGTTTGTGTGAGGACATCGATCAGTAGACAAAACATTACAAACAGCTAGCAGCAAAGTAGCTTGGTCACGAAAGTCAGAAAAGCAATACAATTAATCGCTTACCTTTGATGATCTTCGCGGATGTTTGCACTCACGAGACTCCCAGTTACACAATAAATGTTTGTTTTGTTCGATAAAGATTATTTTTATTTCCAAAAACCTCCATTTGGTTGGCGCGTTTTGTTGAGTAAGCCACATGCTCGTGCAGGTCATGACGGGCAGACGAAAATTCCAAATAATATCCGTAAAGTTCGTAGAAACATGTCAAACGTTTTTTATAATCAATCCTCAGGTTGTTTTTAACATAAATAATCAATAATTTTTCAACCGGACGGTAAACTATTCTATACAAGAGAGAAAGAAAATGTCTAGCTAACAGTGTCGCGCGCATGAACTAATTGAAGGACATCTGGCAGTCCACTGACGCGATGTGATAAATCTCGCCAATTTTTTAGAATAAAAGCTTGAAACTATGTCTAAAGACTGTTCACACCCTGTGGAAGCCATAGGAAAAGAAATCTGGTTGATATCCCTTTAAATGGAGGAAAGGCAGGCAATGGAACAGGGAGGTTTCAAAATAAGAGGCACTTCCTGGTTGGATTTCCTCAGGTTTTTGCCTGCAAAATCAATTCTGTTATACTCACAGACAATATTTGGACAGTTTTGGAAACTTTAGAGTGTTTTCTATCCTAATCTACCAATTATATGCATATTCTAGCATCTGGGCCTGAGAAATAGGCAGTTTACTTTGGGAATGTTATTTATCCAAACATAAAAATACTGCCCCCTAGCTTCAAGCGGTTTTAAGAACAAATTCTAATTTACAATGACGGCCTAACCCGGACGACGCTGGACCAATTTTGCGCCGCCCTACGGGACTCCCGATCAAGGCCGGTTGTGATACAGCCTGGGTCTGTAGGGACGCCTCTAGCACTGAGATGCAGTGCCTTAGACCGCTGCGCCACTCGGGAGGCCCTATGTATCAAGCGTCTCAGAGTAGGAGTGCTGATTTAGGATCAATTTAGCCTTTTAGATCAAAATGAATAAGTTTACATGGACAGGTGGGACCTGATCCTATATCAGCACTCCTACTCTGAGACACATGATACATACGGTCACAGGTCTGACTGTGTTTTATTGCTTTGTTGTTGTAGATTATAGTTTGTCCTTTTCTCTTTGTATTTTCAGTTCGACCTGCCTCCATGTCATTGGCAGTGCCCCCATATCCAACTGCCACCATGTCGCTGGAAGCGTCAGCCCCAGCACCAGACCTAGCCCCAGCACCAGACCTAGCCCCAGCACCAGACCTAGCACCAGACCTGGTCCCAGATCCAGCTCCAGACTTAGCCTCAGAACTAGCCCCAGACCTAGCTCCTGAACTAACCCCAGATTCAGCTCAAGCCCCAGAGCTAGCCTCAGATCCAGCCCCTACCCCAGCTCCTCCAGTTCCAGTCATGAACCCGGGGTGTAAGATCATGACCTTTCGGCCAACCATGGAGGAATTCAAGGACTTTGCCAAATACGTTGCCTACATGGAGACTCAAGGAGCACACCGTGCAGGCCTGGCAAAGGTACACACATACACACACTTTTTATATAAATGGCTTTCTGACCTATTAGAACTGACCTACTCTGAAAAAGTAGTCCTATTGTGTATATTTTGCAGTATAACAAGACAACAGTTCACACAGAAAATCTCCTGGGTGCTCTAAATTCTGACAGTTTTGTTTGAATTTAGCCATGCAATGTTACAGTAGCTCCACCTACTTTTGCCATATGTTTCTCTCCCTCTCGCTCTCTCTACCCCCTCCCCTCTCTTGCTCTGTCCCCTATTTTTTACTCTGTCACTTTCACTCTCATCCTCTCACTCACTTTCTCTCCATCCCTCCTTCTTTTCTTGCAGGTGATTCCTCCTAAGGGCTGGAAGCCGCGGCAGTCGTACGACACCATAGAGGAGATGGTGATCCCGGCTCCCATCATGCAGGTGGTGACGGGCCAGTCAGGCCTCTTCACCCAGTACAACATCCAGAAGAAGTCCATGACCGTCGGGGAGTACCGTCAACTGGCCAACAGCAGAACGTAGGTCCTCACCTAGCTACCAGCCATTCTACACTCAATGAGACACAGTCAAAYTAGTGCAGAAGAGATAAGGGCTGGATGTATACTGTCTTTTACTATGTACCGATATTGATGCACTGATCGGTTTGGGTTTTTACTTTACCTTCTATAACAGTATTTCAATGTTAGGTTTGCTAATAATATTATTAATAATACCCTTTTTATTACAGTTCTCAAAACTCTCTTTTTATATATACAATAGAAACAACATATGTTTAGAATCAAGGTAGTTAAAATAGCAATAGTGTTAAATGAGATACGCAACTCCGGCGTGTGTAAGGTCAGTTTTTGTAGTTTACTCCGTTTGCTACTTTCAAGTTGTCTCTCTCCCTCTTCTTGCATGCTGCTTCCCACAACAAGCCCTGCCTCTCAAGGAAAGCAGTTCCCGTTCACTCTGCATTCTGCATGGTCAGACGCAACAAGATGTTGTTGACAATGATGCTGCTTTCAAAGCGTTCTGTAATAACACTATTAGTTTGTGTATATAACTGTCTGCGAACAGCTAGTTTGTCTTTTCTTAGCATGCTGTGGCAATTTTTTGTTGTTGCTGCTAATGCTAATTGCTAGTTAGCTGAACAGTTAGCTAGCTATATGTAATCAGTTAGAGGAAACCTAGCTAGATAATACAGCCTGATATCAGTGCTGGTGTAGGTCTAGATCAACGTGTTGTTTGTGCAACAGTGTCTTCTAAATCAGAGAGGAATAGGCGATTGGCATGAATATGGAATAGGCATGAATATGTTAGCTAGCTAGCTATCAATGCTGGCTATCTATACGAAAAAGTGGGATGTAACATCGAATAGGGTCCCCTGGGAAACGCTGACCAAACGCTGGGGAAACCCTGTCACAATAATTCCTATTTATTTGTTGTCATGTCAAACAACAATGTATTCAAAGTGTTGCCCACTATTTCAACTATTGAATTACAATAATCATTATACTTCTATGATTCCAACAGTACACCAATAAACAAGGCCTAGATTGTTTGCCCATATCATGCCACAGTGTGGAAATAATAACAAAAGTGCAGAAATTGATAAATCCTTATAATAAATGTTGGATTGAACAGTATTAAACAATCAGAATGGAGAAAGCCCATTTTGAAATCACGTATAATTTATGTGTTGCCACCCTAACGTCATGAACAAAATTTAGGCACTGGGCAAATTTCCGGTCTGCTGAGCGCAAACTTGAATGTTGTGAAAATTCTGTGAAACTCTGTGAACATTGAAGGTGTACCCGCTTTAAGTTACAGTTTTAACAGTGGCCAAGTAGGCTACTATGGCCATTTGATCATAATGTAGGCCTACAACAGTGACCTATCATCAAAAACAATGGACAAAAATGCATGCCATTAAATTTTTAACATGGAAATAGCTGTTCTACCATTKAGTCTACAGTAGCAGCCAATGAATGTGTGGTGTTCAATGTAGGCCTGCATTCCATGAGACTTGCAGGGCTTGCAAAATAAATTTCGTTATTATTCCCATACCAGTATTACAGAGAATCAGAGAAATGATGCTATGCTCTACGTATTGTTCAATACGTCTCAAAATACAACACTGCCCCTTTAAGACAGAAAAAACAGCTGTTTACCTGACTGCTTTTCAACGATGGCTAGAAATGCATACTTTTTGTGCTCTTGTAGGAAGCAACCACTCCCCCATTGTTGACTATAAATTAACTATAACTGGGCTAATAACTCACTAAGTAGCAAAGAATATGAACAAATGTGCACACGTGGTACATGCAGCTCTCGCTTTGATCTCAAAACAAGCGCATCTACTCATTACACACTCATACTGTAGCTTAGGCCCGTCTGGACTGTTTGAGTCGTGCCTGTCAATGCAATAGAATCCTTCTCCAATGTGCGCTGTCCACAAGAAAGCCTCTTGCACGGCTAGTTTTGCATACTAATTGCGTAGTTTGTTTCGGTACATTACATTGAAAGTGGTGAATATTGCGTTGATTCGATCACAGTAGAGTGAAACCTTATTAGTGTTAACTGAAGGGGAAAACTCAATAGAAAGTTGAGTGAAGTTCAGTCTCGTGCTTCTCTGCGCGGGCTGATATTTCTTCTACGCGGCAGGGCCGATTGGAGCTGTGCGCCCGCACGCAGGTTTGAGAGAATATTTGGTTATGAACTACTCTTAAAACATATTCTTAGAACTTTTTTACTCTTCAAAAACAGTAAAATACCGTCCAAAATGTTCTGATATGATATTTTGGCCATATCGCCCCAGCCCTAGAAAAGTTTTTTTCCCCCTAGGAAAAAGTTAGCGCTAGTCATAAGTCATAGTTAGTTAGCGCTAGTCATCTGTACCTGCGCCAAAACGTCATTTTTTATTTTTCATCTTATAGCTTGTTCTCCATCTTGTTTTTTAATTAGTGAGCCAACATGTTTTCAGCGCTTTTATTTCCATGACTGAACAAAACACATTTTGTCATGCTCTCTCTTGTCTCTCTGCTGCAGACGTATAGTGAGCAATATGTTTGAAACATCAAATAAAAAATAAACTTATCGCAGTATAGAATCACAATACATATCTTATCGACATCTAAGTATTGTGATTATGTCATATGGTGAGGTCCCTGGCAATTCCCAGCCCTAATTGTACACCTTTGATTCATTCTTTAGATACTGTTATTATTGTAGTCATTAGATATTATTGGGTTGCTTTGCAAGAAAAATCAGTCTTCACGCTACAGGTTTTACTGTCTTTACCTCCAGTGTCTATATCCAATGTCTTGACTGGTCATAGGATGAAAGGCACTCATAAATCTCCCGACTGTTACTGGGTCATGTTCATTAGGGTACACCATAGAAAAAAGTTTTTCAATGTTTATTCTTTTTATTGGAAGAAATTGAGATGGTATCTCTTTCAAAGCGTCTTCTGTTTTGTGCCTACTAAACACGACCCTGTCCTCCTCTCTCTCAGGTACTGTACTCCCCGACACAAGGACTTTGACGACCTGGAGAGGAAATACTGGAAGAACCTCACCTTTGTTTCGCCCATCTACGGCGCCGACGTCAGCGGCTCCATCTACGACCCGGTAAGTCAGCCCGGTGACAGCATTTCTAATCACATACATGGGTTGTGTAGCAAAATGTTCTGCAGCAGAACAAGTAAATGAGCATTTGTGGGACAAGTTTAGATGGTACCTCCCTGGTTTTGAAAAGTTGAAAATCCTATTATATAAAAGTTACTTAATAAACTTCTTTGGGATACGTTGAAGCAAGTTCCACTAGGTACCCTTTGGGACAGAGTTACTCAATTGTGTTGAATTCCTTACTTCCTTACTACTAGTTGTTTGGCCTTAATCCCATCTGGTGGTTAACATGTGTTATTACATGACCTTGAGAACTGCAATACAGTACAATGAACAAGATATTTTACCGGATTTYTAAATGTGAAGTATCCGGTTGGCGTTTCCACCCGCAACCAAATATGGTGATGAGAGAYAGCCCAGTGGCCGACAGRGGGAGAAGACGAAGCGAGATCGATTTTGGCCGCRGTTCTGCTAATTTTCATACAGTTTTTTTATGTTTCCAAAACTAGATTCTGTAACAGAGTGAACAGCGTTTTGTAGACTTTACCCTTTGCTAAAGTTTTAAAAAATGGCGTTGTTTTGGAGTGCATGGGTAAATAGAGTTATTGCACAAGCCGTTCCCTAACGGAAACATGCAAATAAATGCTAGGACACGCCAATAGGATCTCACTAGCTCATGCTTGGCTTTGCTCACCGCCTTGCTTGTTCTGCCTTCTATGATTAATTTGCTCCCAATGGAAACAACAGGCCTTGGTCTATCTTGGGTTAGTTATACAAATCTTTTGAATGCAATGGCAATCTACTTTATTCACTGGGTAAATACTAACTGAAGTACAACTGTAACATAGCAACTCCATGTCGTAGGCCTTGGATTGTTCAATACATATTTATATAATTGTTTTCTTACCTTWAAAAAAAGCGTTTAGACTGTAATCCACTTATGGCTGACCCCAATTAGTCGACTGGTCGATTATTTGGTCGTTAGGCTGTTGGTCGACCGAGATTGTTTTAGTCAAGCGGTAACAAATATATGGAGTACAAAAGTTTGGACACACCTACTCAAGTAGCCACCCTTCCCCTTTGACAGCTTTGCACGCTCTTGGCATTCGCTCAACCAACTTCATGAGGTAGTCACCTGGAATGCATTTCAYTTAACAGGTGTGCCTTGTTCATTTGCGGAATTTCTTTCCTTCTTAATGCGTCTGAGCCAATCAGTTGTGTTGTGACAAGGTAAGGGTGGTATACAGAAGATAGCCCTATTTGGTGAAAGACCAAGTCCATATTATGGCATATTAACAGCTCAGATAGGCAAAGAGAAACAACAGTCCATCATTACTTTAAAACATGAAGGTCAGTCAATCCGGAAAAGTTTCTTCAAGTGCAGTCGGAAAAACCATCAAGCGCTATGATGAAACTGTCTCTCATGAGGACAGCCACAGGAAAGGAAGACCCAGAGTTACCTSTGCTGCAGAGGATAAGACCATTAGAGTTACCAGCCTCAGAAATTGCAGCCCAAATAAATACTTCACAGAGTTCAAGTAACAGACACATCTCAACATCAACTGTTCAGAGGAGACTGCATGAATCAGGCCTTCATGGTCGAATTGCCACTACTAAAGTACACCAATAAGAAGAAGAGACTTGTTTGGGCCAATTAACACGATTAATGGACATTAGACCGGTGGATTTTTATTTTTTTTGTCTGATGAGTCCAAATGTTTGATTTTTGGCCAAGAAGGAGAGTGATTGAATGCTGCATCGGATGACCTGGCCTCCACAATCACCCGACCTCAACCCAATTGAGATGGTTTGGGATGACTTGGACCGCAGAGTGAAGGAAAAGCAGCTAACACGTGCTCAGCATATGTGGGAACTCCTTCAAGACTGTTGGAAAAGCATTCCAGGTGAAGCTGGTTGAGAGAATGTCAAGAGAGTGTGCAAAGCTGTCAAGGCAAAGGGTGGCTACTTTGAAGAATCTCAAATATTAAATATATTTTAATTCGTTTAACACTTTTTTTGGAGCCTACATGATTCCATATGTGTTATTTCATAGTTTTTATTTCTTCACTATTATTCTACAATGTAGAAAATAGTAAAAATAAAGAAAAACCTTTGAATTACTTTAATTTCCTATAATTTGTCATCTAAAATGTTTGTTACTTTGGTTACGGTAATTTCTTTTAAAGCATTCAATATTATTCCAGTCTTCCTGTTCTCATTGTCAGAGTGGAGACATTGTTTGCAGAGTGCGCAACCTATGCTACACTTGTGAGAAACACGTTTTGGTTTATTTCATTCCATTTATTTAATTCCATTTACGGGTTCTGTCAATTTAGTCTTTAGTCTTTATTCCATTGTCTTTTGTTTGGAGCGCCCTGTCAATGTTGAGTCAGGACGCACACCCATGAAAGTAAGCCTAAGCTTCTCAAAGTAATGTGTTCTTCACCTCAAGCAGCAAGCAAGCAKATTCTGTTTTTACATCCATTGAGAATTGCAATAGTTCCTCAATGTATTTGAAAAATCTTTCTAGCTCTCTCCCTTTCGATAACCACTCAGTATGAAAGGGAAAAATGTAATGCTCTGATCCAGTGGAAACGTCATCAAATAGGCTTCTTATCAGTGCTTGACATGGACTGAAATAGMTTCCGCTACTCATTTTGTGTGCTGGTACTGTTTATATTTAGGTGCAGGAGCTCCACAGTACTTTTGAGCTAATATTCTACAAGTGGAACAGGAGGTTAAGCAGTAGAACATTTGAGGTGCCGGTACTCAGCTCCGTTGAGCTCCTGTCCAAGTCAAGCACTGCTTCTTATCCCTTGTACAAATAGCCTACAGCTGTGTCTGTCCAGAGTTCGCTGGCACTGGAAACTGAGGGCCCAGAATATTTTATACAATGTTGCAAATTCGCTAGTGCAAACTTTGGGCAGGAGCAAAGTTAATAGTTGATACAATGTTTCAAGTTTGTTGCAGACAGGTCATGTGTAGCCAATGTGATTTATAGCATATGTATTGTATAATATTTATTTCGATTTGGATAGAATTTTGATTAACCACATGACAATGATTTTGAGATGTTATAAATTAAATTGTTTTTCGAAAATGTGCATATGAAGGCCATAACTGGCACAGATCGGTAGAAATGGTAAGATAAATTTGGCATTCCAAATGAGAAAGTTTGCCGACTCCTCGTGTAGCCTATTACCGGCAACTTCAGGAGAGTAATAGCAGAGTCTGGAAAAGCCAGCAGGAACTGGAGGAGAATAGTTGGTCCAGGTTAAGTTATTTTTCTTCTGGTTATCTAAATCTCTGGCGCCCTCTTGAGGCATCAAAACGTAAGCTTATAGCATCAGACAAGCTCAATGAACGTAGTTGATTTTATTAAAACACATAGGGTGTGCCTAATAAATGGGGAAAAATGCACGTTTAAACATTTTGGGCAATCGATTGATCGAAAGAGCAGACGACTTTCAGTCAACCAAGTTTTTTTGTTGTTGTCGGGGACAGCCCTAAATCCACATTTACATTTCATTGGTAAATGTAGCCAACATTCTTGAATCGGGTCACGGTGTTAAATGGATAGTTCACCCAAATTATAAATTGAAATATTTGAACATGAAACGAGAGGCTAATATCGACTTGACTTGAACAAAATGTGTGCCACAAATGCTAAAAAMTGAGCACTTGGAACCGTGGCCAGGTAAACAAAACAAAAGTACGGATTGCTTTCATAACTTGTCCATAGACTGCTTACAGGCTGGGGGAAGGAAACTGTCATTTTTTTTTTTTTTGTATTTGATTTGGGTGAACTATCCCTTTTTAACCTCCCTTTTTTGTGTCTGTGTTTCCAGGAGATCGGTGAGTGGAACATCGGCCACCTGAACACGCTGTTGGACATGGTGGAGCAGGAGTGCGGCATCGTGATCGAGGGGGTGAACACGCCCTACCTGTACTTTGGCATGTGGAAGACCACCTTTGCCTGGCACACAGAGGACATGGATCTCTACAGTATCAACTACCTCCACTTTGGAGAGTCCAAGTCATGGTCAGTGGCTGTATTAGTGGTTTATCTCTCCATTCTTTGCATCTCTCTCGCTCTCTGTGTGTGTGTGTGTGTGTGTGTGTGTGTTACTTGTAGGTCTATAAAATGTGTGTGTTTTTCTGTGACTATGAGTTTCTTTGTGTCCTACAAGCAATTCGATTTTCCAGGCCCAACCATCCCATCACTCTTCGCTCGGTTGCAGGTAGCAGTAGTGACCTTTCGGTTACTGGCCCAACGCCGCTCTAACCGCTAGGCTGCCTGCCACCCGTGCGACAGCTCTTTGCTTCAGTTGCATCTACATCAAAAAATGGCAAGCCAAAATTGTTCCTTGATTTCAGGATCTGGGCAGGCTTTGGCAGTTGCTTCTCAAGCATCTGTCATTCTTATACGTGTGTAAAACTTAATGTGAGTCCCTGTCTGTGAGTTGAGGAGACTMGTCATACATGCATTTGTGTACTTAAACAGATGGCCACTGGAGGACACTCTCGACTTACAAAAGTTTCTAAGGAGCCAGGTGGCTTCTGTCGTATAAAGCGTCTTCAATATTAGCAACATATTGACTTAAATTTGGTACTGTGTGTGTGTGTCATTGTATGAGTCTGTGAACACTTATGAGAGATTCTGGAGRGGCGCCTGAGACAGCGGTTTCCACCACCATCAGCAAAACACAGAATGATGGAATTTCTAGTGGAAGAATGGTGTCGCATCCCTCCAATAGAATTGTAGGCCAAAGTGCATTGAAGCTGTTCTGGCTCGTGGTGGCCCAACGCCCTATTAAGAAACTTTATGTCGGCGTTTCCTTTATTTTGGCAGTCTATAAGTCTCTAAAATCTAGGTGTGTGTGTGTGTGTATTTTTCTGTGAAGATGAGTGTGTCTGTGTCCAACAAGCAGTGAAATTGTCCAGGCCCAACCATCCCACCACTCGTCGCTAGGTAGCAGTAGCGCTCTTCGAACACCTCTCTCCCTCCCTCCCTCCCTCCCTCTTCCCATCATTTTCTAATTCCTCCTCTTGTAATACGACCGCCCTTCGAGACTCACTATTCCCAAAGGCCTCACTTGGCATCCAATTCTATTTCCTAGCGTTTATGGCTCTCCCAACACAAGTCACATAAAGAGCCTCTATTTGCCGACACATCTCCATCACTTTCGCGGCCATTTCACGTCAAGCGAATGGGGGAAACCAACACGACTGCGTAGGCCCAATAGTATCACGCACTCAAGGGGTTCGTTCCAAATGGCAACCTAATCCCTATATAGTGCACTAGTTTTGACTGGAGCCCTATGGGGAGAATAGGGTGCCATTTGGGTCGGGCCCAAAGACTTACAGCCACTCCCGGCTAAACGAGTTGCTCGGCGGCAAGGTAATGACGGTAGACGATAAGGGTATCGACAGAACGCTATTGGAGGGCGATGCTTCGTCAAAGTAACGGTAACGGAGGTGACCTCACTGGGCGACCTTGGTAGGGGCAATCCGGTGTAGGCGTCCGGCGCAGTCCCCGTCATCTGTAAACTGTCTGCAAGGTGAGAGCATGTCTTTCTCTCTCCTTCAATCTCTCTCCAGGGTCTCGCTGGGTGACTAATACCCGCTCCGCCATCAGAGAAGGATCGATCTCCTCCTCGTCCATTTCTCCTCTGTTATTTTAACCTTTCATCCCTTCATTTTAGTCCACCTTTCTTGCTAGGGATGTATTGACTGAAGCCTAGCTGGGTTATGTTTTTGACCATAGAATGGCAGTTTTTRCCCCTTTTTATTTATTGGAGGATACAAGTCTGCAAATATGACTTGAATATGACTGTAGTGATACACATGATAAAACATTTACCCTCAAGGAGTTTGCATTTTCCCCATCTCCGATTAACAAGAAAACACCCCAGCTTTCTTTCTGAAAGACAGAAATTGTCTTGTGGTAGATATCCTATACTTACTGTATATCGCTGGCGCTGTCATTTGAATGGGTACCTCAGACTAGGAGAAATGGCCATTATAATGTGTGGGTGACAAGGAGATTTTCATGGTGGSATTAGAAAAAGGGGCTCTGAACTAGAGCTGCAGGTCCCGACAGAGATCATTGCGGCATGGTCAGCACTGTTCATGCTGCAGTTTGGAGCGGACTGACAACTTTGGGAAGGAAAAATATATTTTTGTTGTCCAGCAGATTATTTGGAAACTGTCATATTTCTGCTTTGTATGCGTTAGCCTACATATTGTGTTAAAAGCACATCTTTGTCGCACGCACACTCAGAATTCGCTGCTTTAAGTTTAAGTAGCCTACCTCTCTCCTAGTTGGGCGTGCGAGATCAAGTGTTCCTAGGACCTATATGTGGGTCTCAATGAAATGGAGTAGGCTACCTAATGCATGGGCGGAGAATCACGTGGCAGTCATCTTTTCCAAGGAAATGTAATCAAATCAAATTTAATTTGTCACATGCGCCGAATACAAAAACTAGATCTTACCGTGAAATGCTTACTTACAAGCCCTTAACCAACAATGCAGTTCAAGAAATAGAGTTAAGAAAATATTTCCTAAAAAAAATAAAGTATAAAATAAAAGTCATAGCAATAACAACGCTACTGTATATACAGGGGGTACCGGTACCGATTCAATGTGTGGGGGTACAGGTTAGTCYAGGTAATTTGTATATGTTGGTAGGGGTAAAGTGACTATGCATAGATAATAAACAGCGTTAGCAGCAGTGTAAAAACAATGTAAATAGTGGCCATTTTGATTAATTGTTCCGCAGTCTTATGGCTTGGGGGTAGAAGCTGTGAAGGAGCCTTTTGGGACCAGATTTGGCACTCACCGCTTGCCATGTGGTAGCAGAGAGAACAATCTATGACTTGGGTGACTGGAGTCTTTGACACTTTTGACACCGCCTGGTATGTAGGTCCTGGATGGCAGGAAGCTTGGCTCTAGTGATGTACTGGGCCGTACGCAATACCCTCTTAGCGCCTTATGGTCGGATGCCGAGCAGTTACCATACCAGGCGGTGATGCAACCCGTCAGGATGCTCTCGGTGGTGCAGCTGTAGAACTTTCTGAGGATCTGGGGACCCATGACAAATAATTTCAGTCTCCTGAGGGGGAAAAGGTGATGTCGTGCCATATTCACGACTGTCTTGGTGTGTTTGGACCATGATAGTTTGTTGGTGATGTGGACACCAAGGAACTTGAAACTCTCAACCCGCTCCACTACAGCCCCCGTCGATGTGAATGGGGGTGTGTTCTGCCCTCCTTTTCCTGTAGTCTACGATCAGCTCCTTTGTCTTGATCACATTAGGGGAGAGGTTGTCTTCCTGGCACCACACTGGCAGGTCTCTGACCTCCTCCCTATAGGCTCTGTCGGTGATCAGGCCTACCACTGTTGTGTCGTCAGCAAACTTAATGARGGTGTTGGAGTCGTGCTTGGCCACGCAGTCGTGGGCGAACAGGGAGTACAGGAGGGGACTGAGCACGCACGCCTGAGGGGCCCCAATGTTAAAGATCAGCGTGGCGGATGTGTTGTTGCCTACCATTACCACATGGGGGCGCCCCGTCAGTCTAGGATCCAGTTGCAGACGGAGGTGTTTAGTCCCAGGGTCCTTAGCTTAGTGATGAGCTTTGAGGGCACTATGGTGTTGAACGCTGAGCTGTAGTCAATGAATAGCATTTTCACATAGGTGTTCCTTTTGTCCAGGTGGGAAAGGGGAGTGTTGAATGCAATAGAGATTGCATCATCTGTGGATTATGGTGTTGATATGAGCCATGACCAGCCTTTCAAAGCACTTCATGGCTACAGACGTGAGTGCTACGGGTCGGTAGTCATTTAGGCAGGTTGCCTTAGTGTTCTTGGGCACAGGAAACATGCTGGTATTAGACTCAGTTAGGGASAGGTTGAAAATGTCAGTGAAGACACTTGCACGTTAGTCAGCGCATGCTCGGAGTACACGTCCTGGTAATCCGTCTGGCCTTGTGGCCTTGTGAATGTTGACCTGTTTAAAGGTCATACTCACATCGGCTACGGAGAGCTTGATCACACAGTCGTCCGGAACAGCTGATGCTCTCATGCATGTTTCAGTGTTACTTGCCTCAAAGCGAGTTTAGACGTAATTTAGCTCGTCTGGTAGGCTCGTGTCACTGGGCAGCTCGCGGCTGTGCTTCCCTTTGTAGTCTGTAATAGTTTGCAAGCCCTGCCACATCTGACGAGTATCGGAGCCGGTGTAGTACGATTCAATCTTAGTCCTGTATTGACGCTTTCCCTGTTTGATGGTTCGTTGGAGGGCATAGCGGTACTTCTTATAAGCTTCCCGGTTAGAGTCCCGGTCCTTGATAGCGGCAGCTCTACCCTTTAGCTCAGTGTGGATGTTGCCTGTAATCCATGGCTTCTGGTTGGGGTATGTACGTATGGTCACTGTGGGGACAACGTCATCGATGCACTTATTGATGAAGCCAGTGACTGATGTGGTGTAATCCTCAATGCCATCGGAGGAATCCCAGAACATATTCCAGTCTGTGCTAGCAAAACAGTCCTGTAGCTTAGTATCTGCTTCATCTGAACACTTTTTTATTGACATAGTCACTGGTGCTTCCTACCTTAGTTTTTGCTTGTAAGTAGGAATCAGGAGGAAATAATTATGGTCAGATTTGCCAAATGGAGGGCGAAGGAGACCTTTGTGTGTGTCTGTATGTGGAGTAAAGGTGGTCTAGAGTCCCCCCCCCCTCTGGTTGCACATTTAACGTGCTGGTAGAAGAGTGTGTTAAAACAGATTTAAGTTTCCCTGCATTAAAATCCCCGGCCACTATGTGCACCGCCTCTGGATGAGCGTTTTCCTGTTTGCGTATGGTCGTATACAGCCCATTGAGTGCGGTCTTAGTGCCAGCATCGGTTTGTGGTGGTAAATAGACAGATACAAAGAATATAGATGAAAACTCTCTTGGTAAATAGTGTGGTCTACAGCTTTTCATGAGATACTCTACCTCAAGCGAGCAAAACCTCGAGACTTCCTTAGATTTTGGCCACCAGCTGTTTACAAATATACATAGACCGCCATCCCTTGTCTTACCAGAGGCCGCTGTTGTATCCTGCCAAAAAACGTAAAACCCGCAAGCTGTATATTATTCATGTCGTTGTTCAGCCACGACTCGGTGAAACATAAGATTACAGTTTTTAATGTCCCGTTGGTAGGATATATGTGATCGTAGTTAGTCTATTTTATTATCCTTTGATTGTGCGTTGGCTAATAGGACCGATGGTAATGGGAGATTACCCACTCGCCGTCGGATCCTTACAAGGCACCCAGACTTACTTCCCCGGTATCTCCATCTCTTTCTCCTGCGAATGACAGGGATGAGGGCTTTGTTGGGTTGTCTGAAGTAAATCCTTCCCGTCTGACTCATTAAAGAAAAAGTATTCCTCCGGTACCGGGTGAGTAATCACTGTCCTGATATTTAGAAGCTCTTTTCGGTCGTAAGACACGGTGATAGAAACATTATGTACAAAATAAGTTACAAATAACATGAAAAAACACACACAATAGCACAATTGGTTAGGGGATTGTAAACCGGCAGCCATCTCCTCCTGCGCCATTTCATTATACCATGGAGAGAGAGCATTGCGCGTTTTCATTTTCAATGAATATTGATTACTCATTTATTTGTCTCTGCCTGCAAATCATCTTCCTAAAGGTAGGCTATATCCTATATGTGACTCGTTTCAGGAAACTATGCGTATTTCACGCGTCACTACTTCACAGGAGAGCCATTTGAATGTAAACGGTTTATTTATTTATCTAAATGCGTTTTTTGGCAGAAATGCCTTCTGGAACATGTGAACTTCCATGTGCCTTAATATAATAACCTCGAGACTTCCTTAGATTTTGCTATCTTTAAAATACGGGAAAAAAATGTTAAAGTATGAGCTTAGTTGGTTTAGCTCCGGAAACAGGCAGCAATCTTCCCGCTAGCCATGATTGGCTGAGATAATGAGTGGGCTGGACATGCCAAGAGATGAGTTTTGATTTGTCTGCTATGTAGCACGCTTCTGTCTATAATATGAGCTGGTCAGTATGTGTAGGTAATCCTTTCTAAGGCAGCTTTTTTGAAAGATATCACGTAGTAGAACTGCATAAGTGTTGCTCTCCACTTTCTGGAGGACCGAGGTTTGAAGTCACTGGCATTTGAGTATGATTGCTAAGGAGATGGAGAAAATTCTGGCGTTTGATTGCAAATATGCAGACGGAGTCGAAAAGAGAACACACAGAAGGCTGTTGTATAAAACATKTGTCTCCGGATTACATCTTCAATCTAAGGGAAACCATGGCATCCGTGACAGTGGGAAAAGCATCCATCCATGTTTACGGGTAAGAGAGTCTAGCTAGCTACATTTTCAGATATTATACGTTTCTAATTTTGTGCAGAAAGTTTTTATTTCAAGTTAGTGTACTGTTAGCTAGCTAGCTAATGTTAGCTGGCTAGCTAGCTAATGTTACGTGTATGATCTGTGTAGTAATATTATTTCATATCTCAGAGCCATTTGCATTGCTAGTTATTAGCCTAATATTAGCTAGCTAACATTTACCCTGGTCGGTTAGCTACCTGCAGATTCATGCAGGGTAGTAACGTTATGAGTTGGGATTATGGTTCATTGTTTAGCTAGCTAGCTACATGTCTAAACAAAGACTCCACTATGCAAGTAACTATTTCAAAGGAATGTTCATGATGTCACTGCGACAACTGTCGATCGATGTAGCTGGTAAATTCGCTCGGGCTATCTACTCCGATTTTAGAGCAGGTCTCCGGCTGGCAAGTGAGCTGCGTCACATACGCCTAAAATAACATTGCGGGACTGTGATTGGGTTCGGGAACCAGTTCTTGCGGTAGCGTGTGGGAGTCGAACGGAAGTCAGACCTCTACTCTGAACAGAATATTTGCTGAGCCTCATATTTGCTGAACGCTCATTACTGCACAGGCAGACTTTTCTGCTTCTCATTCTTCCTCCTTCACTCTTCCTCCTTCTCTCTTGCTCTCTTTCCCTCCTTTGCGCTCTCGCACTAAATTTCTTGCCCTCTCTTTCTGTTTTTGATTCTCTCTCGCTTTCGCTCTCTCTCTCTATCTTTTTGATTCTCTCTCTCTCACCTTCCTATTCCTCACTCTCTTGGAGGTCCCCGGCTCCTTGTCTGTGCAACTCAGAGACAAGGACTCAGTTTTTCTTTATTTTCGAACTCTCATTAAGTCTCTCTCCCCTCCCTAGTTTTTAAAGCCGTCCCCTCAGTGTGGGGGGGGGGGGGTCTACAGTACCTGCCCATGCTTGGAGCGTACCACTCAATACCAGCATCACACTGTGTGTGTGTGTAGGGTTGTGACGGTCATGACATTTTGTCAGCCGGTTATTGTCATGCAAATGTTTAGCATCTCCAGGCCTCCACGCATTCAAGCCACTGATGCACGCCTTTTGGAACATGTACATTTAAAAAAGTCGAGTGAATCCATTTAATTTACACCATCACAATAAATCCATTATTTATTTTAGGCAGGTTTAAAGAAACCTTATATGATGAAAATGTATTTCAGAAGAACAGATTATGAGTTGGCCTACTGTATGTTATATGGCTACTGTATGTTATATGGCTATGCGCCATGCCATAGGCTGTAAGCTTGTTCATTTAGCAGACAAGATATGCTTATAAGTCAAATGCCATTATTTTATGTTACTTGATTTTATAGTAAGAAGAATATAATGAGCTTTGCCGAATAAAATAGAAAGGATATTTGTCCCATTCAGAGCGAGTGCGCATATGAAGTGGCTATGTTATAGACACATCCTATGTGTTTTGATCAAATCACTTGTCTGATGCTTTTTGAGCTCTTTTTGATGAAATAATTAAAACACACAAATTACTAGAGGGAGTCCAACTGCAATTGATTTGTGCCGGTCTCAGACTGCGCTGTGGAGAAGAGGGGGGGGGGGAAATGGCAGCGAGTGACTGTGTGACTAGCACCCGTTGTCTCTCTCGCACGGCGGTGAGATATTTTGTAGGTAATATGTCAGCCTATTAATTATGATTGGTATATTTTTTTCCCCCTATTACTAGGCTATTCAAAATCAAATACAAATTCACTGTAATTGTAGGCTAACTCTAAGCCGTCCTGCACAATCAATGCAACAACAGCATCACCTACGTCTATATTTTCTCTACCAGACTCATGGATAGCAAGTTTGGAGCATAACATAAGGTAACCAGTCCATCCAGTATGCATAATAATACAGTCCACAATCAAAGGCGATTTACTAGAAATGGTTTAATTTTGGAGTATAGCTTAAACCAATTATGTACCAAAGACATCTGAAATCTTTTTTTATATTTTTTATTTTTGCCGTGCGTAATATGTGGTAGGCTATTTAGGTTTTGTATTGTATACCGGCACAATTATTATTTGAATATTTTGTAAAAATTAGGGGGGGCTTGGGCTCATAAATGGCCTATGCATATGCATAAGCTCTAATATGCATATGGTTGTTTTGAATGAACCTTAGAAAGCACTGTCCATTTCGTTATGTTTGGCTTTGAAACAACATCCACAACGTCCATGTTTTCCACTCGGTTTCAACCTGTCGTTGAACTTCTTTCTTCTAATTGATCATCACAGGGAGGTGAGTTTTTAAAAGCATGATACTGTTTTGACGATAAGTGTTTGATGTGATTGTTAGATTGCATTTGCATTGATGTCAGAGTGGTTAGTGGGGCAAAAGAGCCCTGAGTGCCAGGCCATTAGTGACCTGATGGTCGTTTAGAGAGTTGGGTACTACCAACACATGTCCAGAGTGCATAAGAGGAGATTAGCGTGACTCAACGGTCACCTGGAATTTGACTGCGGTCGTGACTCATGGCTCATGTTTGTGTGCCTGTGTGTGTTCCTGAGCCCTCTCCTGCACCTCCACTCTATCCCACCACTCTCCTCTTTTCCTTTTTATCTCAGTGTGGTTCCTATTCGTCTCAATGCTTCTCTCATTGCTTTAGCCCTCTCCCTTAGGGCTGGTCTTGGGTTGTGCAACGAGGTGTTTGTGTGTGTCTCAGCGAGCGTATGGTGGCTACACAGGCCTGGAGTGTACCAATCAATACCAGCGTGTGTGTGTGAATATTTTGAATGCGTGTTTCTCCATGTCCCTGCTTCCCCATCCCTGCAGTGGGATGTCATTAGAAGCAGCAGCGCAGTCAGTCTGTGTCCCAGCCCTGCTCCATCAAGAGACATGTTCATAATAATATAGCATTTCAAAAGCACATTCCCCGTGCTCAATGTGCATCAGGTAGAAAGTTCAACACAAAAAAACGGCATCAATAAGTAGAAACTACGGTCACAATGCATCAAAACATTACCTCCTAATTACGACTAATGTTCCATTAGCCATCACTCTACTGCTCTATCTATAAAACCCATCCTTTACAGTCTCTCTTTATCTGCTAGAGAACTGCTTTCTTTTTTAGAATGAAGCCTTTACACAGCCCGTATGCCTGGGCACAAAAACAGAGAGGCGGTGTCCAAAATGGCACCCTATTCGGTACACTCCTTTTGATCCGAGCCCTAGTCAAAAGTAGTGCACTACACAGGAAATAAGGTGTGATTTGGGAAACAACCAGAGCCTCTCCATTATAATAGAGAGGGGTTGTCATGCTTCAGTAGCACCTCTTGATCCACTCTCTAGTCTCCCCTCCTAGCAACCCTCTCAACCATCTGAAAGATATCTTTTCCTCCTCCCCTCTTCTTCTTCTCCTCCTTCTCCCTCCCCATCATCTCCCTCTTCTTACACATGCCCCTGTGAGGAAAAGCAATATTTCCTTGTCACTCTTTAAAAGTAAATTTACTCACATGGATGCACCCCTCAACTCTGTTTAACTGTGAATGTGCGCTGTGCGCGTACACACATACACACACACACACACACACACACACACACACACAGTACAGTATATGTTTTACTATCCTTGTGGGGACCTAAAATAGATTTCCAGTCAAAGTCCTATTTACCCTAACCCTTAAGTTAACCCTAACTCTCAACCTAAAAAAACCTAGCCTTTGTCCTGGGAAATGTCCCCACGAGAGAGAATTTTCCTTTTTTTACTATTTCTGGTACCCACAAGGATAGTAATACACACACACACACACACACACACACACACACACACACACACACACACATACTATCCTCCTTCTCTTTTTGAAATTGAATAGTTTTCACTTTTGGGGTAATTACAGTATGTTAAACTGTGTGCAAGGAGCTGTTTGCCTAACCCCCCTGTGCAGCCACTGTGAAATTAACTCCATTCCCCTCCAACTCTGCTCCCATCAAAGTCATATTTCCCCCCCGAAGATCTGCTGTCAGATGCTTTAACGATTGGCTGGCTGTTTGCGAAGCATCGAGCAGAGAGTAAGAAAAACTGCTAAAAAAAAATAAATGTTAAGGTTGGGTGGAACAGACTTTAAAACGGAGCAAGAGCCCATTATTAATTCATTGTTCGCTCCTTTTTGTGGTTTTATTGGGTAGTAGACGCTGTTTTTGTGTCTTCAGGTAGGAAAGAGATGAGAGTTCACTTAAGAGAGACGTCAGTGCTACAGTCTTGTTACAATGTAAGTGTTTCATGAATGAATATTGGATTGGGAATAGTTCTAATCGTCTAATCAATGATATCGTGGTCATCCAGATTCATGCTGATCATTTCAGTAGCCTGGTCCCAGACCTGTTTGTATTGTCTTGCCAACTCCTCTGGTCGTTGTCACGGTATTTGGTAACATAGAATAGCACAAACGGATCTGGGCCCAGGCTATCATTTCAGTTGTGTAGTTTAACATGGATATGACAACATTATTTTGCGTTAACTCAGCACATGTGGCGTCCCCAGTCAGCACAAGACGTTGAAAAGCAAACAACCAAAAATATGTCTTTTCAACGTCCTTTTGTCCATAGGGATAGGAGGGATGGCCTTCTATCCTACAGTGCATTCTGACAGTATTCAGACCCCTTGACTTTTTACACATTTTGTTACGTTACAGCCTTATTCTAAAATGGATTAAATAAATGTTTTTCCTCATCAATCTACACACAATACCCCATAATAACAAAGCCAAAACAGGTATTTTGAATATTTTTCAAAGATATTAAAATTTAAAAACAGATACATTAGTATTCCGACCCTCTGCTATGAGACTTGAAATTTATCTCAGTTGCATCCTGTTTCCATTGGTCATCCTTGAGATGTTTCTACAACTTGATTGGAGTCCACCTGTGGTAAATTCAATTGATTGGACATGATTTGGAAAGACACACATCTGTCTATAAGGTCCCACAGTTGGCAGTGCATGTCAGAGCAAAAACCATGCCATGAGGTCGAAGGAATTGTACGTAGAGCTCAGAGATAGGATTGTGTCAAGGCACAGATCTGGGGAAGGGTACCAGCATTGAAGGTCCCCAAGAACACAGTGGCCTCTTCATTCTTAAATGGAAGAAGTTTGGAACCACCTCTTCCTAGAGCTGGCCCCCTGGCCAAACTGAGCAATTGGGGGAGAAGAGCCTTGGTCGGGGAGGTGACCAAGAACCCAATCTCTGTGGAGATGGGAGAACCTTCCAGAAGAACAACCATCTCTGCAGCACTCCACCAGTCAGGCCTTTATGGTAGAGTGGCCAGACGGAAGCCTCTCCTCAGTAAAAGGCACATGACAGACCACTTGGAGTTTGCCAAAAGGCACCTAAAGGACTCAGACCATGAGAAACAAGATACTCTGGTCTGATGAAACCAAGATTGAACTCTTTGGCCTGAATGCCAAGCGTCATGTCTGGAGGAAACCTGGCAACATTCCTACGGTGAAGGATGGTGGTGGCATGATCATGCTGTGGGAATGTTTGTCAGTGGCAGGACTGGGAGACTAGTCAGGATCAAGGGAAAGATCAACGGAGCAAAGCACAGAGAGATCCTTGAATAAAACCTGCTCCAGAGCGCTCCGGACCTCAGACTGGGGCGAAGGTTGACCTTCCAACAGGACAACAACCCTAAGCACACAGCCAAGACAACACAGGAGTGGCTTCGGGACAAGCGTCAACTTCCTTGAGTGGCCCAGCCAGAGCCCGGACTGAACCCAATCAAACATCTCTGGAGAGACATGAAAAAAGCTGTGCAGCAACGCTCCCCATCCAACCTGATAGAGTTTGAGAGGATCTGCAGAGCTTGTAGCGAAGTAATACCCAAGAAGACTCTCGGCTGTAATCGCTGCCAAAGGTGATTCAACAAAGTAGAGTAAAGGGTTTAAATACTTATGTAAATTTGCCAACATTTCTAAAAAAATATATATATTAAAAAAGGGGTTTTCTTTGTCGTTGTGGCGTATTGTGTGTCGAATTTTCTTTTTTAAATCAATTTTAGAATAAGGCTAGGCACAGCAAAATGTGGAAAAAGTGAAGGGGTCTGAATACTTTCTGAATGCACTGTATATCTGCTCCAAATGTCTCTACTCTAATCTTAACCCATCTGCTCTGTCATTCCCTTATGGACATGAATACCCGAATCAAGACTCAAACAACCATATGTCTTCTGGCTGTTACCAAATACACCCCTTTTTTTATAATGACCTTTGGATATTGATTGTGTTTCCTTGATGAAAGAGTTCTCCAGATGAAAAACGAACCCAATAGATGTAAGATAGAGTTTGGATGTATTGGAATTCAAGTTTCAGTAGTTTCAACACACACACACACACACACACACACACACACACACACACAGGAACACCAAGTAGCTCTCTCTGCCTTTTGCGACAGGGCTGGCTGAGAAAAGAGACATCAAATTAGTATCGACCGTCTGTGGCACTTCATGCACAAAATCAAATTTGCTGCTACTAATGTCCTCTTGAGTTGTTAGCAGGCGGGGCAGCAACAGGCCTCCTGGTTGGATATCTGGCGTGCATTCTGAATCCTTTTTAGAAGACATAGACAGGTGACTTTCCCAAAGTCATAAAGATCGTCTTTAGCACTAGATCATCTTGGTAGGCAATGGACGAACGATCATCTCTTTATGCAATTTTTTATTTTTGTTTTGTTTGTTTTTTTAAACCCAGACGAGTAGAGGATAGAGAGAGAATATGACTACTCATGTCTGTTGAACTACAAGGTCTCTGTATGCTTTATTGACGAAGATCTTGATTCTTCATAGAAATGCAAGGTTGTTGCAGATCAATTGGTTTAGCTGTGTCAGCACGACCTAGGTTGTAATCCTTAGATATCAAAACCCAGATGAATTTAATAGCCGTGAGCAACAATAGTGAACACTGATGTACTGTGATTGATTTAGAGTTTATTCTACAGGATATTGATTTTGTATTTTGAACATGCTTTGATGACTTTGGTTCCCTTGGTAACCTAGTTGAATGCATTCATGGTTTAGGTTAAAATTACAAATGTCGCTTACAAAATTCTATTTGCCCGTACCCATATCCTCCCAATTCTTAGCCATTCACAAGAATACCTCAATAGGATACGTTTCAATCTTATTCATCGTGATCTAAAAAAAAAACACAGTTTCCCAAACTCGGTCTTCCAAACTTGATGTAAAAGACTAAACTGATCCCGTGTCAGCACTTGTACTCAAACAGGCTTCATGCATATAGACTATGGTCAACATGACAAAATAGCATTTTGACAATAGCTGGTAGTTGACCCCTGTTACTAGTTTGTCGTCTACAGACCTGCTTCCCTGTCCATGTGTGTTTTAGTATAAACATAAAAATCTGACTTGTTTCTTCAACATGTTAGACGCTGTAGCGAGGAGAGGAGGCGTGGGTTTTAAGAAGACAGCCCGTTGAGGGGATGCGTTTATGCCATGTGGTGTTACATCGCAATTAGATTGTCAAGTTCAGTTTGTTTGTGCTTCTGCATCTCCTGTGGCGTGTGAAGGACAGAGCAGTGAATGTAGGGTTTTGTCATGTTTTAATGAATTTCCTTTCATGTTTGGTGTGTGTGTGTGTGTGTGTGTGTGTGTGTGTGTGTGTGTGTGTGTGTGTGTGTGTGTGCATGCGACTATGTGCACTCATGTAGTGGCAGAATGTGTCTGTGATTTTTAACTAAATGTGTGTGTTCATTACATTACATATGGATGTTGTAGGCCTACATGTTCCCACTAGGGATTTGAAATAATTTCACTATTCGAATAGTATGATGAATTTTTGTCAGATATCCAGATAGTCGAAATACATGTGGATTTTAACCTGAGCACTGCTGAGCGAGAGGCTGGCGCTCTATTGCTGCAGCTGCTGTGGGGCTGGTGAGATGGGAGCGAGCAAGACGAGGTGAAGAGAGAGCTGCAGTACCCAAGGCAACTAGGCTACAGCCAAGACTTGCTAACTTGTAGCAGCCACAATGTTATTTATCATCCCATATAACGGTGCCTGTCTTGACTGGAGTAACCTAGAGCAGATAGCCTGCTAGGGTATAGCTACCTAGGGTAATTATTGAGGCCACATGATGCGCTTTCTACCCCCATTCAGATAAAACAACAGCCTACCTGTTGGTTGCTCATTGTAGCCTACTCCTTTTTAATTCTGTAATTTTATTCCATCTTGCATCCCATTAGTGAACTCTCACTCCACTTACTACACATTGAGCCTCTTTGCTGCTTTGGTTGGCCAACATGAACAACAAGCTACACACTTGGAGGCTACTACACTAAAAAAGTTTGTTTTTATTAAATTAATATTTTGAAATGTCACGGTATATCCTTGTATGTAACAATGTCACATGGATATTTTTATGTCATTTTAGAAACGCATTTTCAGGGTTAAAATAGGCCTATCATTTTTTTGCGGTGCACAAATGAAAACTCGCATATGTTCGAATGCTAACATCTGTTCAGATATTCGAATAACCGTAATAATCAACTTTGCCGCGATCTCACTAGAGCACTCGCACGTCACTTGATCCCCCCCACACACTCCCAAGACTTAGACCCCCCCCCCCCCACACACACACACAGACCAGTCGAACACTTACCTACAAGCTTTTCCTCAAACTGTCAAATATTCCCCCACGCAGCTCCTGACTCCTCTCAACAGTAGTAGTAGTAGCAGCAGCAGCAGTAAAAACAATCTCATCTCACTGCTGAAGAGAAAGGGAAAAGTTCACAGACCTTTCATTTACTCTGTGTTCTTTGTTTGTTTATTTCGGTCTGGCGCTGGCAAGGAGACGTGCCGCTGCCATGACAACAGTGGTCCAGGGAGGATGTAATAGAGGTAGATGTGATGATTGCCTGATGATTGTTTGAAGGAAGGGCTCATCTGTGCACACACACTCGCACAATACACACACACACACACACCTGACAAAGGCGTGTGTTAGTTAGAGAATGTGAGAATCCCCAGGGGGTGCCAGCAAGGTTTTCTTTTGATTCCCGTGAAGAGACACACACACACACACACACACACACGACTTATTAGCATTGTAATATTGACATCAACACCATTATCCCAGAAACCCTAGGCTCACTCCAATTTGCATAGTGCACCAACAGATCCACAGATGATGCAATCTCTATTGCACTCCACACTGCCCTTTCCCACCTGGACAAAAGGAACACCTATGTGAGAATGCTATTCATTGACTACAGCTCAGCGTTCAACACCCTAGTGCCCTCAAAGCTCATCACTAAGCTAATGACCCTGGGACTAAACACCTCCGTCTGCAACTGGATCCTGGATTTCCTGACGGGCCGCCCCCAGGTGGTAATGGTAGGTAACAACACATCCGCCACGCTGATCCTCAACACTGGGGCCCCTCAGGGGTGCGTGCTCAGTTCTCTCCTGTACTCCCTGTTCACACATGACTGCACGGCCAGGCATGATTCCAACACCATCATTGACTTTGTTGATGACACAACAGTGGTAGGCCTGATTACCAACAATGATGAGATAGCCTATAGGGAGGAGGTCAGAGACCTGACCGTGTGGTGCAAGGACAACAACCTCCCTAGTCATAGACTGTTCTCTCTGCTACCGGAACACCAAGTCTAGGTCCAAGAGGCTTCTAAACAGCTTCTACCCCCAAGCCATAAGACTCCTGAACAGCTAATCAAATGGCTACCCAGACTATTTGCATTGCCCTCCCCCCTCCCCACGCTGCTGCTACTCTCTGTTATTATCAATGCATAGCCACTTTAATAACTCTACCTACATGTACATAATTACCTCAATTTCAAAAAACACCGGTGCCCCCCACACATTGACTGTACCGGTACCCCCTGTATATAGCCCCGCTATTGTTATTCACTGCTGCTCTTTTAATTATTTGTTATTCTTATCTCATACTTTTGGGGGGATTTTTTTTCTTAAAACTGCATTGTTGGTTAAGGGCTTGTAAGTAAGCATTTCACTGTAAGGTCCACACCTGTTGTATTCGGCGGCATGTGACAAATGGCATTTGATTTGATTTGAAACGTCTGCATGTTGGCCCTCTTCTACCTAACGGTGGTGTATTCCCCTATCTGCCCACCAGGTGGCAGTCTAACACAGCTGCATCTCGCCATATACTCCAGTAGATGTCTTTCTATTCCGATCACATAAACAGGGCTTTGGCCAGAGGGATGGTGAGGCGCTAGTTTTGCTTTCCCTAAACTGGAGGAAATAATTGTGATAATGATGATGTTAATAACAAGAGCAATGAAAGCTCTGAGTCTCTAATGCGGATGGAGAGAGCTTTGGCCTCTCTTCTTCTCTTGTTTTCTGATGATTTCATTTGGAACAGGGGGGGAATGGAGCACTACAAAGATGACTACAAAGTCCTCAGTCATTTGATTTCTCCAAGATGTTTTTTGATGAATTCCCTTTTAATGTTTGGAGTATTAGCCGAGTTAAGTGTGTTTTTGTGTGTGTTCGCGCGTGTGTAATGAGGATTTATTTTTTTTAAATAAATTTTACCCACTTTTCTCCCCAATTTTCGTGGTATCCAATCGCTAGTAATTACTATCTTGTCTCATCGCTACATCTCCCGTACGGGCTCGGGAGAGACGAAGGTCGAAAGCCATGCGTCCTCCGAAGCACAACCCAACCAAGCCGCACTGCTTCTTAACACAGCGCGCCTCCAACCCGGAAGCCAGCCGCACCAATGTGTCGGAGGAAACACCGTGCACCTGGCCCTCTTGGTTAGCGCGCACTGCGCCCGGCCCGCCACAGGAGTCGCTGGAGCGCGATGAGACAAGGATATCCCTACCGGCCAAACCCTCCCTAACCCGAACGACGCTAGGCCAATTGTGTAATGAGGACTTTGACAAGAGAACTAAGCATAATAAGCTTGAGTATTCTCACTGGTGATAGCAGACTTATGTCTTTGGAGAGAGACGTGTATCTGGATGTGTAAAGTGGAGGTGAACTACTGTCTGTCTGTGTGTGCGAACAAGAGGTATAGCATTGTCCATTTCCTCTCCTAAAGACTGTAAAAAGAGGAGGAGATGGAGTTCCCTTCATTTCGCGCCATATTCACTCTTCTTTTCTCCCCGCCACCCACCTTATTTTCTCTCTTCTCCCTCTTTCCTTCCGTTCAGGTACGCCATCCCACCTGAGCACGGCAAGAGGCTGGAGAGACTGGCGCAAGGTAAGACTATCCTGGCGCACGCATACACACTGAGACAGACAGCCTTGATTCATGTTAAACAAATATCCACCTGATAGTGACTATAGAGTGGCCTGTTAATTGTCTGGCCTCTCCATCAACTGCTGTTAAAACTAGCGCGATGCAATGGAAAAGGCCTTTAAAAGGCCGACGACGCAGAGAGTGTAGCCTTCCTCTTCACATTTCTCGCTCCTTCTTCCCATGAAAGAAAATGCACTACAGACTCCTATGCCCTTTTTGTTGTGGCTGTGAATAACGCTTAAAACGGCCAGTTAATTTCTTTATTTAATAGCGCTTCAAGTACTGTACAACACGTTGTGTTGTGAATGGGTAAGAACGTCGTGGCGTAATGACGGTAGGGCTTGCACAATAGTCATATAGTCGTGTAACACACCATTATGGACAATAACTGTGGACTTAAGACCATCATCATAATTGTCTTAATACATATATTTTGTGTATACAGAAGTAGTAGAAAATATGTCTTTTCAAGTAGATACAGTTCACCCAATAGCAGTCTCAAACTTTTTACATGACTAAGTTTAAAGTTGGTAGTCATTTTACGAGCAGAATGGCACAGTCGGGAGGAAAAACTTCCTTTCCAAAAGTTTCAAGCAGTCGAAACCGTTCATTTTTTGAGGACGGGGGTGACACCAAAGCTGTGTTGTATTCGTTAGGTATGTCGTAAATGTCTAGAATGCTTTGCTTGTGGAGCAGAGGGTTACACATTGTTTGGCTCCTCAGATCACTCACTTTGTAACAGGTTTGCTCTTCGCTACTGTTGGTTGTATGCAACCGTACATAACGCCAATGTAACAGCAACGCAGATAGTCGTAACGCCAACGCCAACCACAGCCATGCATATGCTTACTTCCCACGCTTATGAGATGCTTTTTTATCTATTTTAATATGTTGTAGTCCATTCCATATGCAGAGTAGCTGTATGAACAGTTACACAGGACCACTAGTACAAAGCATCACACAGACATCATCACACATACCTGACGTTACACAAATAACTCAGCCAGTCACACCTGCTACCACTATCTCTCTCTCTTATCACGTCATTTCGGTCACACCTGCTACCACTATCTCTCTCTCTTATCACGTCATTTCAGTCACAGCCTGGTTCTTTTTTTTCAGGGGGNCGTTGTCATGTCAAACAACACTGTGTTCAAAGTGCCCACTATCATATACTATTAATAATCATTCTACATCCATGATTCCAACAATTCACCCAAGTTTAAAGCTTAGATTTTTTTTGCCCATATCGTGCAGCTCTGTGGCAGTGTGGAAATGATCTCAAATGAGTGCAGGGAATGCAGAAATTMATATTTTTGGTTGAAGTTTGATTGAACAGTATAAAACAATCAGAATGGAGAAAGCCRCATTTGAAATCGCTTAGAAAAATCACTTAGGAGAGAGAACTTCATCTCAAACTCAAAGGACAAAATGAAGCTTAGTTAATATTGCCCCGGGGAGAGTTCCACACTGCCGGCTGAATTGTAATGGGGATTAATACGCAGGCTTCGCCCGCACATTATTCACCTTTTATCAGCTCGCACAGCAGCCGCCAGAGAAAACGCCTCTTTGAGACGAAACAGGCTCTGAAACAATGCAATGAAAATGAAGGATGAAATGGGCCTCGATTATACTGTCAGTTATATTAAAGTTTAACTGGGCAGACGGTCTATCCATCCTTTGAGGCGCAGCACAGACTGCTCATCGGGAGAGCTGTGTGTGTGTGCGTGCACGTGTGTGTGAGAGAAACATATTTTTCCCTTGTCTAGTAAGTTGAAGGCTTCAAGAAACTATTGATATACAAGAGGAAAGGACTGATTTGTTTTTGAAGAGGAGACTGGTCTTTGAGGCTATGGGCGTGAAATGAATTGTCATCTGAGGAGGAGTGAGGAAGAAAGACGGAAGTGAAGGGAGGGTTTTCACATGAGATCGGATGAGTTTATTTCGGCAACTTCCACCTCTCGCCTTCTGAAGTGTAAAAAGGGGGACGTAAAGAAGCCGTAGCAATCGAGAAAAGACAAAGAAAGATGAAATGGTATGACGCAGAAAATAAATAAATAAAGGCCCGGTCAGAAAACGGTATTGTGACGCAGCTGACACAAACTGTCACGTAATTGATTCGATATCATAGTGTGACATTTTGGCACTGGTTAAATTTTCTCACTCTTCACTTTGGCTTGCCGTGTAGTCTGGCCCGGGGACCTGCTGACGTTGACCCGGGGTCTGGCGCGGAGGGAGGGATTGTGGGACCAAAGAAAACTATTATGATAATTAAAGGCTTTCTGGGTGTGTACCACGTTGGACTCCGAGCACTGTGACCTGTACATCCTGCGTCTGACCGAGAGGAGAGCTCTTCGCTGATTACCTCCAACCACCAATGCCTTCAGGAAGTATTCATACCCCTTGACTTATTCCACATGTTACAGATTATTTTTCAAAATGGATTATAGATTTTTATTCTCACCCATCTACATACAATAAGTCATTATTACAAAGTGAAAACATGTTTTTAGAAATGTTTGCACATTTATTGAAAATGAAATATTTAATTTACATAAGTATTTGCACCCCTTTTCCTATGACACTCCAAATTGAGCTCAGGTGCATCCGATTTCCTTTGATCATCCTTGAGATGTCACTCCAACTTCATTGGAGTCCGCCTGGGGCCAATTCAATTGTTTGGACTGGTTTAGAAAGAAACACACGTCTATATAATGTCCCACAGCTGACAGTGTATGTCAGAGCAGAAACGATATCATGAAGTCCAAGTAACTGTCTGTAGATCTCTGAGATTGTGATGAGGCATATATCTGGTGACGGGTATAAAACATATTCTAGTTTGCAAAAAAACATCATAGGGAAAAGGAAAAAATAAGGAACTACCCAGACTCTACCTAGACTTGGCCCTCCAACCAAACTGAGCAACCGGGCAAGAAGGACCTTGGTCTGGGAGGTGACCAAGAACCAAATGATCACTCTGACAGAACTACAGAGTTCCTTGGCCCAGATGGGAGAATCTGCCATAAGGACAACAGTCTATAAAGCACTTCACCAATCTGGGCTTTATGGGAGAGTGGCCAGGCGGAACCAGTGGTGGAAAAATTACTCAATTGTCATACTTGAGTAAAAGTAAAGATACCTTGATATAAAATGACTTAAGTGAAAGTCACCCAGTAAAATACTACTTGAGTGAAAGTAAAAAAATATTTTGGGTTAAATGTACTTAAGTATCAAACCTAAAAGTATAAATAATTTAAAGTTCCTTATATTCTGCAAACCAGACGCCACAATTTTATTTTTTTATTGATGGATAGGCAGGGGCACACTCCAACACTCAGACATAATTTACAAAAGAAGCATTTGTGTTTACTGAGTCTGCTAGATCAGAGGCAGTAGGGAGGACCAGGGATGTTATCTTGATAAGTGTGTGAATTGGATCATTTTCCTGTCAAAATGTAACGAGTACTTTTGGGTGTCAGGGACAATGTATGGAGTAAAAAGTACATCATTTTCTTTTAGGAATGTAGTGAAGTAAAAGTTGACAAAAATATAAATAGTAAAGTACAGATACCCCAAAAAACTACTTAAGTAGTACTTTAAAGTATTTATACTTAAGTACTTTACACCACTGGACGGAACCCACTCCTGAGAAAGGCACATGACAGCACGCCTGAAGTTTGCGAAGAGGGACGTGAAAGACACTGAGAGTGTAAGGTAAAAGATTCTGTGGTCTGATGAGACAAAAATGTAACTCTTTGGTCTGACTGCAAAGCGCTATATCTGGAGAAATCCAGGCACAGCTCATCACCTGTCTAACACAAATCCTTGAAGAGTACATGCTTCAGTGTGCAAACGACCTCAGACTGGGGGGGCGAAGATTTAGGACAATGAGTCCAAGCGTACAGCCAAAGCAATGTTGGAATGGCTTCGGAACAAGAATGTGAAAGACCTTGAGTGGCCCAGCCAAAGCCCAGACTTGAATCACATTGAAAATATGTGCCGTTCACCGCCTCTCCAAATCTAATTTAACAGAGCTTGAGAAAATCTGCAACGGTGAATGGGAGAAAATCCCCAAAACCAGATGTGCAAAGCTGATACGGACATACCCAGGACGACTCAAAGCTGATACGGACATACCCAGAACAACTCAAAGCTGATACGGACATACCCAGAACGACTCAAAGCTGATACGGACATACCCAGGACGACTCAAAGCTGATACGGACATACCCAGGATGACTCAAAGCTGATACGGACATACCCAGGACGACTCAAAGCTGTAATCGCCGCCAAAGGTGCTTCTACAAAGTATTGACTCAGGGGTGTGAATACTTACATAAATGAGATATTTCTGTATTTCATTTTCAATACATTTGCCAACATTTTCTAAAATTATGTTTTCACTTTGTCGTTATGGGGTATTGTGTGTAGCTGGGTTAGAGGAAAAAAACTGATATAATAAATGTTGAATTCATGCAGTAACACAACAGAATGTGGAATACATCCAGGGGTATGAATACTTTCTGAAGGCACTGCATGTCTTCCGTTTGGGTGGAGAGCTTAGGCCTAAGTCCTGCGCTGTCTGTGGGTTATTCACTAGAGTGGGGTCATATGGTCATCATAAGCAGGAAGTCTATGTGAAACAGAATATAAGGTCCGTCAGATGTTATATGAATCCATTTTGGAAGATTACGCTCTTGCACTGCCTTGATTTTAAATGTTGTTCCAATTTCACATAACACTTCACAGTTCCAATTTCACATAGAGGAATACTATCCAATATGGATGCCACAACTGGTAAATTCAGACAATGGGTTTAGGGTTGAATATTTTCCCGGTATTTTACAAATGTTCCATCCCGAGAATATATAACTTTTCTCCTGGGTAACCCGGTATTTCCCACCAAAACCGGAAGTGTCGTTCAAAAGAATTCTAAGCACATAAATAGGCCTATTTCTGGATTTGATTAGAGCTCTGCTCGCAAATTCAAGCCAGATGCCACCTGATCCATACATTAAATACTTTTTATGAGCTCTACATTTAATGAGCCCAAGCCCAAAAAAAGCACAAATGATTGTGCCGTTATACAATACATACAGTGCATTCGGTGTGTATTCAGACCCTTTGACTTTTTCCACGTTTTGTTACGTTACATCCTTATTCTGCTGCTCTGTCTTCAACAGGACAGTGAGCCCAGTGAGCCCAATGAGCCCAAGCCTGCAGACAAAGCAACGCTGCTCTGCCTTCTTAACAACACTATCAACAAGGCAGGTCCTACAGGCCCTAGTTTTGTCGCACCTAGACTACTGTTCAGTAGTGTGGTCAGGTGCCACAAAGAGGGACTTATGAAAAATTGCATTTGGCTCAGAACAGGGCGGCACGGCTGGCCCTTTAAAAGTACACGGCGAGCTAACATTAATGACATGCATGTCAATCTCTCATGGCTCAAAGTGGAAGAGAGATTGACTTCATCACTACTTGTTTTTGTAAGAGGTGTTGACAAGCTGAATACCGAGCTGTCTGTTTTAAAGTACTTGCACACAGCTCGGACACCCATGCATACCCAACAAGACATGCCACCAGAGGCCTCTTCAAAGTCCAGAACAGACTATAGGAGGCGCACAGTACTACATAGAGCCATGGCTACATGGAACTCTATTCCACATCAGGTAACTGATGCAGTAGAATCAGATTTTCTTTTTTAAACAGGTAAAAATACACCTTATGGAACAACAGGGACTGTGAAAAGACGCACAATGGTACAGACACATGCATACGCATGGTTTGTAATATTGTTGTATGGTGTTATTATACATTTTGTATTGTAGATATGTAGTGGTGTAATAATGTTATGATGTACTGTTTTATCTTTTGTTTTATATGTAATGTAACTGCTTTAATAGGTTTGGATCCCAGGAATAATTCCGGCTTTATCAGGAGCTTATGGAGATCCCTAAGAAATACAAATTCAAATCTTTTTTTTTTGTCCTCATCAATCTGCACACAATACCCCATAATGACGAAGCAGAAACAGGTTTTTAGACATATTTGCAAATGTATAAATAAATGAAATATCACATTTACATAAGTATTCAGACCCTTTACTCTGTACTTTGTTGATGCACCTTTGGCAGCGATTACAGCCTCGAGTTTTCTTGGGTATGACGCTACAAGCTTGGCACACCTGTATTTGGGAAGTTTCTCCCATTCTTCTCTGCAGATCCTCTCAAGCTCTGTCAGGTTGGATGGGGAGCGTCACTGCACAGCTATGCTCTCCAGAGATGTTTGATCGGGTTCAAGTCCGGGCTCAGGCTGGGCCACTCCAGGACATTCAGAGACCTATCCTGAAGCCACTCCTACATTGTCTTGGCTGTGTGCTTACAGTCATTGTCCTGTTGGAAGGTGAACCTTCGCCCCAGTCTGAGGTTTTGAATGCTCTGGAGCAGGTTTTCATCAAGGATCTCTCTGTATTTTGCTCCGTTCATCTTTCCCTCAATCCTGACTAGTCTCCTGTCCCTGCCGCTGAAAAATATCCCCACAGCATGATGCTGCCACCACCATGCTTCACCGTAGGGATGGTGCCAGGTTTACTCCAGACGTGACGTTTAGCATTCAGGCCAAAGAATTCAATCTTGGTTTTATCAGACCAGAGAATCTTGTTTCTCATGGTCAAAGTCCTTTAGGTGCTATCATGTGCCTTTTACTGACTACCATAAAGGCCTGATTGGTGCAGTGCTGCAGAGATTGTTGTCCTTCTGAAAGGTTCTCCCATCGCCACAAAGGAACTCTGGAGCTCTGTCAGTGACCATTGGGTTCTTGGCCACATCCCTGACCAAGGTCCTTCTCCCCTGATTGCTCAGTTTGCCCAGGTGGCCAGCTCTAGGAAAAGTCTTGGTGGTTCCAAACTTCTTCCATTTAAGAATGATGGAGGCCACTGTGTTCTTGGGGACCTTCAATGCTGGAGAAATGTTTTGATACCCTTCCCCAGATCTGTGCCTCAACACAATCCTGTCTCGGAGCTCTACGTACAATTCCTTCGACCATACAGGTGTATGCCTTTCCAAATCATGTCGAAACAAATTAGAATTTCCCACAAGTGGACTCCAATCAAGTTGTAGAAACATCTCAAGGATGATCAATGGAAACAGGATGCACCTGAGCTCAATTTTGAGTCTCATAGCAAAGGCTCTCAGGTATCTGTTTCGCTTTGTCATTATAGGGTTTTTGTGTGTAGATTGATGAGGGAAAATGTTTATTTAATACATTTTAGAATAAGGCTGTAACATAACAGAATGTGGAAAAGGGAAGGGGTCTGAATACTTTCCGAATGCACTGTATCAATCAAAAACAGGATTATCTATTTTTGGATGCAATTTGAATAGAGTTGAGAGAGTGCTCGCGCTTGCACTGATTTTTAAAGTAACGATATTTGATTGACAGTCTGTTTTTAAAAAATCTGCAGCTGCGATTGAAAAAAAAAGATATCTTTACAAAAAGAAAATGTGACCCACGAAAGCAAAGTAGAGATGGGTAAATTAGACGCCCATTCAGTCTTTATATTACTGTAGCATAGACTATGCTATAGCAAATGCAGGTCTACCTGTCACATGAAAACAAGTTACCATGATGAGTTGATAGGTCTACATGCATTGTGAACTGTGCTCCGTACTGAGATGGTCTGTCCGTAGAGAAGCCATATCTAGACGTTGCATATAATTTAACAGTTCCATTTCACGCCATGCTGTTCATATAACTCATTTATTATAATTTACCAGTTTCTCACAGTTATTTATCCTGGGAAAAGGGAGTTGTTTTGGGTGGTAGATCCCGGTAAATCTCGGTAACCGGGTTCCCACCATTCAACCCTAAATGGGATGCAATTTAGTAATGTGCCGTTTTTTAATTTATTTTTTACCTGCAGGTTTCTTCCCAGGCAGTTCCCAGGGCTGTGACGCCTTCCTCCGCCACAAGATGACTCTCATCTCCCCATCCATATTGAAGAAGTACAGCATCCCCTTCGACAGGGTAGGTAGCAGGACACAGTTGGGGGGTTTGAAATTGGGGTCTGGAAAAGGCCTGTACCCGAATTCATAAAGCATGTCACAACAGGAGTGCTGATCTAGGATCAGTTGCCTTTTAGATTATAATGAATGGACATGGGGGGGACCTAATCTAAGCTCAACATCCTACTCTGTGACTCTTGATACATACAGCCCCTGGGCTCTAAGGTTTGAAAGCAACAGAATGGTCCGTCAGGGTTAATTGAGGAAGTATATGAAGTGATGTTACATTCTGTGACCACATCCATTTGACTGATGTCATACAATCATGTGTGACATTTAACCAATAACACATCTCTAACACCTCTCAATTTGACCATCTATATTTGACGGATATTCCGGTAATGCAATATAACTAATTTCATCACATAACCACTTTTAACCTGTCAAACAGCTCTCAGAAAGGAGACACTCGACCACCAAAGGCCGTTTTTGTAATAACCCCTCTGAGTGGAACCCTCTGCTGAACCACAATTGCACTTCTTCAACCTGTAYGAGGACATGGAAGCTTGGTTCAGCGCATGTCTGTGTCCCAAATTGGCACCCTATTTAGTGCACTACTTTTGACCAGGGCCTATAGGGCTAGGGTCAAAAGTGGTGCACTATATAGAAAACAGGGGTCCATTTGGGACACACACACACCATATGACTAGCTGACTCTAGCACCGACCGCAGATAAAAATTAACGGGGTGTATGAAAGCCTGCCATCGCTGAGCAAAGTGGAGGTTAATGGCACATTAGATGAGGATGGCTGGATGCTGAAGTTGGTGTCGGTGTGTGGGTGATCTCCTGTCAACCTACGGGACGAACGACAAGGAAATTGCAGCAGAGGAGTGGATGGATGGAGGACGTAGAAGTTCGCGCACATGTTAGCGTGTTCACATGTAGGCCTGCGCAAGTGTGTTGCTGACAGCTTAGCTTCTTCCGCTGTCCGACTGGCCCACACTGGGCTCGAACCAGTGATCCTCTGCTTCGCAATACACGTGACCGCCCCCGCCCCCCC